>NC_136613.1:33775203-34257703 GCF_933228915.1 Telmatherina bonti | reverse complement strand
GTTTTGACAAACAACGATTACAATTTGCAGGTGTTTCCACTGAACAGTGTTTAGCGCTTTAGCCTCAAGTCTCGTAAAATCTCACGAGAGGAATGAGATTTTATGAAAATTGTGGCTTATGGAAAGTAGCCATGTAGCGTTATTTTGGGGTTTTCTACTTGATGCAGAGAATTTGATAGAGCTTTTTGAAGCTTGTCTCCCTCATTTCTTTTCTGAAACTCTGAATTTGTTTGTTCCACACCGCACCATCTTTACTGGAAATGAACTGGTCACGCCCCACCACGTCACTTTTGAGGACACGTAAATGTGAAAAAAGGGTTTCCATTACACTATTGTGATATGTTTTTATAACGAAAACAACACCTGATAGGTAAAAACTTCTAGGCAACCTGAGCTATTTAGCCGAGTCTAAGCTGAGAAACCTAGGGGTAATATTCGATGAGGCCATGTCATTAGACCATCATTCAAGACAGTTGGTTAAAAATAGCATTTTTCAACTATGTAATATTGCAAAGCTGAAACCAATGATGTCTAAGCGAGAGCTCGAAATGATTATACACGCATTTGTGCCCTCACAATTAGACTATTGTAACAGCTTATTTACATGCCTAAACAGGAAAGCACGGGCTCGTCTGTCGCTCCCCGTCTCTGGAATGTGCTTCCCCACGATCTGCACTCTCTGGATTCAGTTGATGCTTTTAAAAACCTTTTAAAAACATATTTGTTCAGGCATTTTAGCTCTGAAAAGACTTGGTTGTGTATTTGTACTGTTTTTATTTATTTATTTATTTTTCCACACATTGCAGGTTTTTTATGTTTTATTGTTGTGATTGTGAAGCACTTTGTGACCTTGTGTCTATGAAAAGCGCTATATAAATAAAGTTATCTTATCTTATCTTATCTTATCTTATCTTTAGTGATATTAGGAGACCTTTTTTTGAAATGTGGGTTTTTCCATTAGCATGTGATATTTAGATTTTGTGCAACTCTAGGTGTGATGTAGATTGATTAAATTAATCAATCTGGTCTATTAAAAGACTACAGAATAGTCATGTCCTCTGTGTTCTACAGTCAGGCACAGAAACACCTGAATAGACCGAAGTGGATGGTGTCCGCCCTGCCTCTGTAAGCCTGCACATCTCCTGATTGGATGGCAGCATCCTGGGCTCGGAGCAGGACCTCTCTGTTGAGCCATGACTTCTGATTCAGATGCACTTTAACAGTTTTACAGCAGAAGTTGATGTCAGCTGATATTTGACCCTCCATGTCTGTTTCATAACCTAATACCCCCCAGAAGCAGTCCATCAGCCTAACACTGTGGCGGTTCCTGGTTTTACTGATTGTCTCTGTAGATTGGGGATTTAGAGGCAAGGATCAGATAGATATAGGTAGAGGCAGTGGGATGGCTTTATGCAGGTTGGAGGTTCATGTACACCTGGTCTAGTGCTTTCTCCATTTTTTTTTTATTTTGTGGATGTTACAGACATCAAGTTGGTTAAAGTCTTCTGCTACACAACATGCCAACAGCTTCCATGGCTAACCTGGCTTTAGCTAGCTCCCTCAGTAAGTAAAAGGTTTGGTTGCTTAAAGAAACACAGCTGGTGTGTTGGCTGTCTGTGGACTTAAGTCTGTCTCTTGAACCTGTCTCAAAAGAATAACACAAAAGACGTATATTACCAAATATGACACTTTATATTACTTACATATAATTTCTGATATTTCTGACCATAATAGGTGATGGGGCAGAGGGTGATGTTCATCTCTGCAGAACCAGTAAAGGTCTGGCTTGTGGCAGCTGCACCTGACATTTGGAGAAACAGAATTTATACTGTAAGCAATAAGAGACGTTTTGCATGAGGAAACTGACATATTTCTATCTCAGATGTAACATCATTAGCCCAGTAATGTGAATGTCTCAACTCATTATACAGAAACACATCCTCATGGGTACCATTTATCATCAATATTCTATCAGTATATTTAGAGATGACTACTTCTCAGAGGTTATTTTTCTGACAAGAATAATGTGAAGAAGAAACTAAACAGTTTTAGTTCTATGGTTTTTCATATCAGAGCACTTTGTCAATAACAAGTCATGTGGTTCTCAGGAGTCACAACAACAGAGATTTTATTTTTTCATTTAAGAAATGTAAAGCCGGGATGTGAGCTGTATTCATCATCCATCCATCCATCCATTCATCCATCCATCCATCCATCCATTCATTAAAACATCTTCCATCCATCCATAAATACATCATCCATCCATCCTTCCATCCATCCATCCATTCATTAAAACATCTTCCATCCATCCTTCCATCCATCCATCCATTCATTAAAACATCTTCCATCCATCCATCCATCCATCCATCCATCCATCCATCCATCCATTCATTAAAACATCTTCCATCCATCCATAAATACATCATCCATCCATCCTTCCATCCATCCATCCATTCATTAAAACATTTTCCATCCATCCTTCCATCCATCCATCCATTCATTAAAACATCTTCCATCCATCCATCCATTCATTAAAACATCTTCCATCCATCCATCCATTCATTAAAACATCTTCCATCCATCCATCCATCCATCCATTCATTAAAACATCTTCCATCCATCCATCCATCCATCCATCCACCATCTATAAATACATAATCTATCCATCCATCCATGAATATATCATCCATAAATATACCATCCAACCATCCATGTCATTTTTAGATCTATAGCTACATCCATGCAGATATAAATGGAGACTATCCTGGACAGGTTGCCACTCCCTGTTGATGAGATATTAGAAAACAAAATATTGACAATATGTATGATCTATCTAAAAGCCACGGGTCTCTCTGTGGCTAGTTTTTCCTTCTCTATATTGCCATTATACACTGAAACAGGATGTTACACTAGAATTGAAGGTCAATGGCTATGTCATTACTATGAGCTCAGAGAAGTTTAGAATGACTTCACTTTTAGTTGTTTGTTTTATGATGACTTAAGAAAAATGTTCTTTGACAAAGTGTCAACACATCTATGTTTGAAGATTGATATAATTAAATAGTTGATACATAACCCTTTGCGATATCCAGTTATATATATATATATAAAGCCTGGAAGAGAAGATAGCAGGCAATTAATGCATGATAGTGACTCTCAGGGAAGTTTTTTCTAATATTTAGTGATTTATTTTTTGTCATCTCCAGGTTCTGCATATATTTTGCTCATTGATTGTTTGTTTCATCAGAAATATGAGCACATCTTTTATTTGGCAGTAAGTCAAGTCAAAGTTTGAACAGAGCAACAAACGTCCATTTGTTAGAAAATAGCTAAAGGAACAGGTTTCAGCTTATCAGGGTATCTGGAAAAATGCCAGTAAGATGATGGACCGCATGCAGAAAATCCCCTTCGTTGCCCAGTCCTGGCCCCTGCCTCCTCAACCTGAGCAGATTTTTGAAGCTTTACCAATTTACTGACCATTTACACACCTGCCATAAAACTGTTTGATTTCCTTGAATATCATAACTGATCAACATGTAGAACTAGATGTAAGAACATTATTTTACAGTGGAATCCAGTGGGATAAATGCTGTGGAAACAGACTACTGTTTGGTAAATATGATATTATTATTATTAATAATAATAATAATAATAATAATAATAATTAGAAAAAGTCAGCAACTCTCGCTGATGGCCACAGAGAGAAGTACCACATTAAACCTCTAGGAGCAGCAGAGCTTTTGTGTGTTGACACAATGCCAAGGAGGAGAAGATCAGCAATAATCATAAACAACTGTTGCTGCCCGTCAGTCTGGGAAGGGTTACAGAGCTATCTGTCAATGGCAACAAAGATACAAATGTGTTACTGTGAATTCAGTTCTTTAATTCTCATCATGAAATTTTCAATTTGACCTAATTTTAGTACAATATTCTCATGACTGTAGATGCCAGCATGTTCAGTCTGAGGTAATGTCTGGTGCATTCCAGAGAAAATTCAAAGAACCTTAAAGCTTCATTTCAGAACCTACAAACAGCACTTAGCATGTTTCATTTTACAATTACCAGTAATTATAACCTGACTCAAGTCTAAGCTGTTGTCTCAAAAGTAACATTTTTGATGGATGAGTTCAGCATGAATAAATCTGGACATAAATGGAAACCTAAAGACAGCATGTCAACACAAACACCTTATTTAGTTTGAGTTTATTTTAGTCAATCAGTCAATATTATAACTCAGGCATAAATACAAAAAAAAAAACAAAAAAAAACAATGACTGAAAGGGGTCTTGGCTGAAGTGTTAAAGCCAAACCTTATTACAACTTGGTCATAACTTAAAAAACAGCAAGCTCATAGCTGTTTCGACAAGAACAAAATAATTTCCAAGTACTTCTTTACAAAATAAATTCTTGATGGTCATACACACATTTCTTCCATTTCATTCTTTTAAGAAATGAGACAAAACAAATAAAAATGACATGCAGTTAGATTCTAAGACTGTAGCTGATTATTACTTTTAGATTTAAAAACTATTATAAATGCTTTAACTGATGTCGATTAACTGGTGTCGAGCTTTTTAATGTATCATCCAGGCTATTCCATACATCTACACCTCTGACTGAGATACATCCGCCTTTAGTGTCTGTTTTAACTGCACTTTTTGATAAACATGAATTTCTCTTAGATTATTGCAGGTCTTTGGGTTTAAACCTTTGTTGAATACAGTCAGAGAGCTCATTGTTCTTAACCTTGTACATAACTACAGCTGTGCTCAGATCAACTAAATCATTACATTTTAATGTATTTAGGTCAATGAACAATGAGTTAATTGGAGCGTAATAATCTACATATTATTCTCTCAGCTTTCTTTTGCAGAGTAAAAATGGGTTGGATAAATTATTCCCCCATAGTTCCACACAATAATTAAAGTCGTCCACAATAATAATTAAAGAAGAAGGAGGGTATTGTACAATAAGTGGAGTGATTTTCTTTTTATTTATTTTTTTATTGAAATTTACTTTAATTTTACTCATTACACCTGCTAGCAAAGTACAGTAGAATCACATGCATGTCTTCCCTCTGTTTATCATGAAACAACATCTCAAACACAGTAGCTGATGTGGTCCAGCCAAAGTCCAGACCTCCACCTGACTGCAGGGAACAGACAGGCTGAGAGAGACTGATAACATCACCCACACATGACTGCTGCTGGAGGAGCTTCTGGTCATTAAATCCAGGGATGCAGGATTCTACTGTAGTGGTACCAGGCAGCAGGGTGATGCTCCAACATCATTTCTTTCTTTATATAACAATGACAATAAAAATAGTTGCTTTCTTGAAGTTATTAACACAAGTTGGAAAGAACAAAACTATTCTGTACTGTATTCTGTATTCTGTTTTGAAACTTAAAACATTACAAGTGAAGCAAGGTGCACTTTCTGCAGTACACATTTGAGCTTAAGATTTGTTGGTGAAGTTGTTGAAGTAAAAATAAATTAGGATAAAGAGAAATAAACTCACTGCTGGTGTACTTGATGGGAAGCTTTCTTACCTGGCAGCATGCTGATTACAGCCAAGTTTAGCAGGAAGCACAACATGTTTGTTGTTGTTTCACGGCCTGAAACATTTTTAATTAACATGCTTGTCTCAATTTTTGTGCAAAATACATAAATACAGCAGTATTTTTTCTCCAACAAATACCATTTTAGATCCCTCAAAAAACATGAAGTACAGTATTGACAGTGACAGTATTGACAGTTATCCATAACTATGATCGTAGTTTGTCACATGTTTCCAGTGTTCATGGTAACTGTGACAGAAAGTTATGTTGAGACAAAATGTAGCTTATAACACTTTATAACACCTCAAATGTGAAGCTTAACAAGAAAGGACAAACAAGTACATTATGATATTCAGCTTTTATATTAATCCAGTATCAGATCCGTTCAGCCTGCCTTCATGTAGCTCAGGCAGAACCTGAACAGTGTTCAACAAGTTTTAGATCATATTTGGAAGAATATTTAACTTTTCTTATGACATAAATGCATATTTGCCAAATGTTAACAAAGTTTGTATGAAAGGAAAAGTAATTCAAAGATTAAAAACAAAGGAAAAAGTGGTTTCTTACCCTGGATGGAAAAGGAGGGAAGGCAGAAAGGTGCAGCAGCTCTTCGTACGAGGAGAAGTTTCATAAGTCACTTTAACTCAAGGTCCTTTTTTCTGTCTTATCTGACTGCGCAGAAGACACAGCAACCTGAATGAATCTTCCAAATCTTGTTTACTTTCTCCAGACTGAAAACATTCCCGCAAACTGTAGCAGCTTTTTTCTCAAACTGGTTATGTCCATTCAGTGGTATCTAATTATTATACTTATGTTTTACATTAACAGTATCCATATTGTGATTAAAAATACTAAAAACATCCCAAAGCAGAGAAAACATATCCAAAACTCAGATGTTAGAGTCAAAACAAGATAAACTTGTTCCGAAATAAGACAAAGAAGAGTTCACTTGTCGTTGCTCTCATTTATGACTCCTACATTTGACATTTTTTCCTGTTTTATAGTGACGGTGGATGAAAATATTACTTTCTTGATGCTTATTGTACTTGTGGATGTTTTATTGCATCGCTGATACTGTTAGCAAGTAGAGTAGAAAAATATATTCTATTGAACAGCTAAATATTCTTTTTTTGTTGATGAACCTTTAAAACAGGATCGGCAGACGAATGCAGTCTTGGCAGAGTAAATTTATCTGGCAGTACAACACAAATACAGAAGACAAGATGATGTGAACCGAATGTGAATGTGAAGAGCAGCTGCTGGGAACGAGTGTTAAAACTGCATCTTAGGAAGGTCATGTTCAGCTTTCCCAGGAGAAAACTCAGCTGTGTGTCCATGAACTAAACAGTCTCACACACACCCAGTTATAGTGTCATACACAATGTACAGGATGTTCACAGCACTGAATGTGATTCCCATAATCTGACTGCATATTAGGAACAAAACTGTAATAATTATCAAACTATGATATTTATTAGAACAACTATAATCTCTCTATTTTTTTTAACAAGTTTAAACAACAGGGAAACTGTATTAAAACTGTAATAACAATTTTTCTGATCTGTGTCAAAAGGGAGTTGTTGCAAAGCTAACCATCACCTGATTCTATTCTACAGTTATTAAACAGTTGCTTTTATCCAAAGCACCTTACATAGGAGAGCGAACACACATTCCTACCCAGATAGGGGCATCGAGAGGCAACTTGGGGTTCAGAACAAATTGACATTTTCTTGTGGCCTGGATTTTCTTGTGGCCTGGACAACAAGAAGAGTGCACACCTGAGAGTAAAAAAAAGGACCCGAGCTGCTGGGCATCACCTACACACTCAAAAATAGAGGTACCAGCTTGTACCTAAAAAGGTACGAATGCTTGTCGCTGGGGGTGTACTCTTTTGAGAATTTCTGTACCCTTCAGTTCTGGTCTAATTTTGTACCTTATCAAGTTCAACCTCACCTTATCAAGTTATGTTTTTTTTATGTTTCCACAGCATTAGGCCTGGTCCATTCCACTTAGCAATATTATCTTATCTTTAATCTAGAAATAATCTTCAATAACTCAAAATACTGACCAGCCATACACTTAGTTTGCAGCATCTGACCTTCATTGTCTGGTGTAGTAAATGACTGTTAAGTAGTACTACTGTCATCACTCAACTCTGCTCTAGTTTGTAACATTACAGCCATTAACATCACATTTTTCAATGCTGCAGGTACCCTTATGGTTAAAATGGTACAAATTTGTACTTTATGTCACTTTGAACCCTTTTTCGTACTCTGAAGGTGCTTCTGGTCTCTTAAAGACCAGTATTGTACTTTTGAGAGAACATTTCTTTAAAATGTACCTATAGGTACAGAAATGTCCCGATCTTGTACCTCTGTTTTTGAGAGTGTAGCTATCACCTGAGGCCTGAACTATAACGGTGTGTTCAGACCAAACGCGTCTTGAGCGTCAAGAGCGTCAAGAGCGTCAAGAGCGTCAGGTTTACATGTAAAGTCTATGTGGAGGCGCGTTAAGGAGGCGCTGAACTTTCTCGTGACACGTTTTGCTGAAAATTTTTGCAGTTTTTTCAAGGTTGACCCACGTTCCGCACATTCCGCGCATTAAAAGCCAGAGATGGAAAATCTGAACCTTTGCCACTTGACGCAGGGTGTCAACCAATCAGAGCGATCAGCACACAGCTCCTGGAGTACGCCTACGATTTATCTGGTGAACCCAGACACGGGGCTGAGATGCCCTACGACAGTGTTCCTCATTGCCTGCTGCTCACTGACTCTTGATTTGATTTATTGTCTTTCAATTCAAATCAACTTTATTTCAATTTAACTTTATTTACACAGCATCAAATCCCGGCAATGCCATCTCAAGATGCTTTACAGACAGGAAAAGAAACGTAATGAAAGCCAATTCATAACAGCCTATATAAGGAAACCAAGAGATTGAGTTGGAGGGTACAACTCAGTCTCCCATCCTGAGCAAGCACACTGGCGACAGTGGGAAGGAAAAAACTCCCTTTTAACAGGAAGGAAACCTCCGGCAGAACCCGGCTCAGGACAGGCAGCCATCTGCCTCTGCTGTGTGGGGGGAAGAGGACAGAAAGACAACAGACAACAGGAACTGCTACTCCCGGCCAGGGAGACCTGCTGAGACAGGAGACATACATGTTAAAGAGATAAAGAGAAAGAAGCTCAGTGTATCAGGAAATGTCCCTCAGCAGTCTAAACCTATAGCAGCATAACTAAGGGATGCTAACCATCCCTAGCTATAGGACTTATCAAAAAGATAAGTCTTCAGCCTAGTCTTAAAGGTGGGGAGGGTGTCTGCTTCCCTAACACTAACTGGGAGCTTATTCCATAAGAGAGGGGCCTGATAACCAAAGGCTCTGCCTCCTGCTCGGCTCTTTGAGACTCTAGGAACCACAAGTAAGCCTGCAGTCTGCGAACAAAGTACTCTGCTTGGTATATAAGGAACAATGAGGTCTTTGATATATAGTGGTGCCTGGCTGTGGAGGGCTTTATATGTAAGGAGAAGGATTTTAAATTCTATTCTAGATTCAACAGGCAGCCAATGAAGAGAGGCTAAAACTGGAGAAATATGATCTCTCATGCTGGTTCTGGTCAGGACTCTGGCTGCAGAATTCTGGATCAGCTGCAGTAATAGAGAGTTACAGGAATCTAGTCTTGAAGTAACAAAAGCATGAACCAGTTTTTCTGCACCACTCTGAGACAGAATGTTCCTAATTCTGGCTATATTACGTAAATGAAAGAAGGCTGTTTTAGTAACCTGCTTAATATGTGGGCCAAAGGACAGGTCAGGGTCAAATATTACTCCAAGGTTTCTCACTGTAGCACTGGAAGTTAGTTTTGAGCTTAGGACTAATTCATAATTCTGACTGAAAAATAGCTGCAACACCTCCTCCTCTGCCTGTAGTTCTAGGAATGTGAAAGTTTAAATAGTTAGCTGGCGTAGCTTCATTAATACTAACATAATCCTCTTGCTGTAACCAGGTTTCCGTAAGACAGAATAAATCAATGTGGTGATCACCTATCAAGTCATTGACTAATAAAGACTTATTTGGGAGGGATCTGATATTCAGTAAGCCACACTTTATTGTCTTATTTTCAGATTTGATTAGAGCCATTGTTTTTATTTTGTATGAGGTTTTCACGATTAACCCCAGAAGTGTTTTTGTGTTGTTTAATTCTTACTGCTGTGGAGTTGTATAAGGTCGGAATGGGGTTTTGGGTGGGCGGCGGCAGGTGGGAAGCTGCAGAAAAGTGTGTAGGACTACAATTCTGCCTCCTGGTCCCAACCCTGAGTTGTCAATTTAGCTGACTAATAAAAGAGTCCATATTGCTAGATAAGAGAGCGGCTCCATCCAACGTGGGATGGATGCCATCTCTCCTAATAAGACCAGGCTTTCCCCAAAAAGCGCTCCAATTATCTATAAAACCCACGTTGTTATCGGGACACCACCTAGACAACCAGCGGTTGAAGGATGACATGCGGCTAAACATGTCATCGCTGATTAAATTTGGCAAGGGACCAGAGAAAACTACGGAGTCCGACATGCTCTTGGCAAAGTTACACACCGAAGCAACATTAATTTTAGTGACCTCCGATTGGCGTAACCGGGTGTCGTTACCGCCGACGTGAATTACAATCTTTTTGAAGGTGCTATCTAAACAAGTCATAATGATCCTCAACGGTGCAGTTCTCTCCACAAAAAGAGCTGCAGGCTGCTTGCAGAAACTTTGCTGTCCTAACGGCCCTGACTGACCCTGTCAGAGTTGCCAGTTTTGGCTGATTTCAGCTGCACCGAACTCCGCCAAACAGCTGCTCCGTCCGTAGCTCTGTATATATATTGAAAAAGAAACACCCACATTCCGGAGGCATTTTTGTATTTTCACCATATACTGCTGCGAAGGAATGCCATTACTCCGTGCAATATTTAGGATGACAATTCCTTGCTAAAAAGCTGAATGTTAACGTAGCAGGATACGTAGCGTGGGAATGCTTTTTTTGCCTCTCTGCTGAGTGCGGCTCTTGTTGCATTAACAGTGACTATGACTGCCCTATGACGACGTTCTCTAGCTTTATGTATTAAATAAAGCCATGCCGCTCTCTCTACTGCACCACCATCATTCAAACTGACCGGAAGGAAAGCTCCGCCTTTTCCCCTTCTCTTTTTCGCCACGTTATGCCGGGCGGACACTGTGCGATTGAGGGGATTTCACCATGATTTTGCTGTCGCAGACCACGCTGCGTCATCGTGGAAACATTGCAGTGTTGGGATGTCCGGTCGGGAGGTCGTGAGCCGTACAGTGTGAGAACACTCACGAGGAAGGATTAATTGCTGCTACGTTCTAACGATGATGCTGCGACCTCCCGATCAAACTTCTGGCATGTCAGAAATGTTCGCCGTCACTCGTACAGTGTGAGCGGTGTTACGTCACGATTCTACGTTCACACCTGCGCAGAAGACACCGGTGGAGCTTTAAACAATGGTGGGCAACCCCAACTTCAGATGTGTGCGGTGGACACAGCTGCTAGACGAGAGATTAGTAGAGCTATGGAGAGAACACAAGGTTTTTTTTTTTTTAAATTTTGTTTCAGCGCACAAGACAGCGCACACAACTGCAACAACTTGCTGCCTGCTCGCCATCTTGTTGTCAGGCACGCTGTGGTTGTCATAGGAACTAGGAACCTTTGTTTTTCGTTGTTCACACTCGAGCACGTCGTGCTGTCACACATCGACCGACTCCGACAACTAGTCGTGGTTGTCAATAATCGTGGCTGACAGCAGTCGTACAGTATGAGTACACATGTCATAGGGTCAGATAGAGTACGAGGGACAAACCCGGTCGTGCAGTGGGAGCATTTCCCCGACAGTCAGATTTCTAAAATCGCAGTGTCCACTCAGCATTAGGAGCGTTTTGGACGTTGGACACAAAAGTGACAATTTAGTGACCAGTGTCAAGCGTTCAGCGTTTTGAGCGTATTTGACGCTCAAAATGCGTTTGGTTTGAACACACCGTAAAGCTGTGTTTGCTCTTATCAAGGCAACTTAAGGGTTAACTCTGGGTTTTCTGTACTACGATGCTGGTTCACTTCTTACCAGATAAATCACAACTTACGCTGAACGGCTAACCTGCTCCGGAGCAGGTTATGTTCTTGATAACCGGTCAACAAGTATAACAGCACTACCTCCTAACCAATCAGATCCCTGGGAAACTGCCCCGCCTTTTCTGACAATGCTGGTGTGCCGATTTTGAGCGGAGCATTTGGAAGAAAAAGAGTTTTTAGGAATGGATACGCTTTGTGTGTCACTGAACGCTTTGAAGTATGTTTATCTTCTTGTACTTGACTTGTTACCAGTCGGTTTCGCTCTTTAAGGATTGAATCTGAAAAAATGAGCCCACTTCTGCAGAAAGGCAGAACCATGAATTAACAGGGTGTGCTAAGCTTCAAAAGAACTGGATCAAGGTTAGGCAGCTCCAGGTCCTCGAGGTCTGGAGGCTGCAAGTGTTCTGAGTTTCCCTGCTCCAACACAGCTGACTCAAATCAATGGCTAATTAGCAGAATAGTGCAGAGTTTGATGTCAAGCTGTGCACCAAGCAGCAACCTTCAGCAGTCAAAAGTGAAGCCTATGCAGAAATGCCAAAAATTACAGTTCCCGCTTCATCCACTAGGGGCTCCAAAACAGAGCGAATCTCTTTAGACTCCCATGTTAAAAAAACCAACATCACAGCAGAAATAAACATGTTTACAGCCTTGTACAAAAAAAGCATGTTCTGTTTAATAGGTCAGGTTTACCTTCATGAAAACTATGGGGGGAGTGATTTTTTTTTCTCTAACTCGCCCGTTTAAAAATAATTTAATCTCGAAGTTCGGCATATTTCGGGGCGTGTCCTTTTGATTGACAGGTACCCGATCTCCCACTTCAATTAAGAAGAACGTAGAATGTAGTTTTTAGCTGGTTAACAACATGACTTAGCTTTAACCATCTTTAACTCCAATAGCGCCTGTTAGCACCGGGTTAGCACTGTTAGCTTGAAGATTGCTAGATGTTAATCACCCACCCCCACGCTCACAGCCGCCTCTCAGCTCTACCTCTTGGCCCATATTTGTATTTTCCGGGCGAGACGACACCACACACGTGGCGCTGCAAAGATGGCGATGGTAGAAACCGCCCAATGAGCTTCAATTTAGCTCTTCAGAAACCTACGGGTGACGTCACGGAGGTGCCGCCCATCTTTTTTGTACACTGTCTATGCTCTGCACCAGTCTGCTAATTAAGTCTGATGTGTGTCAAACAAGAGAATACTTGCAGGATCAGATTTGCCCACCCCTGAACTGGATGGAAAATATGAAAACGGTATCCTGCAGGTTTCCCAAGTGTCCCCTCTGAAACACACCTGATTCAAATCAATATGTATTCATCATATATGTGCAGAGGTTGTCTGAGCCTAAGTCTGGTGTGTTCCAACGGGAAAACCTGCATGATACCCGCCCTCGAGGACCAGGATTGAGGATCCCTGGGTCAGAGGCTCAAACGCCACCTCTTTAATGTGAACATGCTCTGATAAAACCAGAAAACCTGAGCTGAAATGCAAAGTTGACTTATGCTTATGCTGAATGTCCGGCTAAAGCTAACGCAGGTAACAGAGAGATGTCCGGGGTAGAGCTGGGCAATTTAGCACAAATTCATCACAACTGCGCTTCAAAACCAACAAGCGATGTAATCTTGCTCAACTCTGTTATTTAAATGTTTGGAAATTTAAATTCCTCTTAAAACAATGGAAAAATATTGATTAGGTATTACGTATTTAAACTGTTTAACTTGTTTTACAATATCCGCTCTTCTACTTTTACAACAAAAAACTTCATATAGCTATGAGCAATAAAAATAAAATGATATGAGTGAAATAACTGCTAATTAATCATAATGGAGGTAACCTGTTCATTAAACCATTAGGTGAGAGCAGACAGGAATGGGGGTGAGGAGGGATTTAGACCGATTTACAAACGAGTTTTATCCTTAAATACCCCACATTGCCCCCTTGTTCACTAGATAATTATCTAAATACACATATTATACATCATATTAATAGAAAAACAGTACAGGCGATTAAAATCCGCACCGAGGCTTTGTCTCAGCCTCCGTGTCAAGCGTCGTAAGAGCTTATGTGGACCTTCATAACTTCAAAACTTGCTATATACCTTTGCTATTTTTTTCATATGATTGTCGTAAAGTTGAAATGACGCAAGTAGAGAAACGACCCGAGGACCGCCTGCAGTTTCTTTGGTTTGGATGTTGCTTTTCTATTATGTGTTTACTTTACTTAATCACAATAAGTATAAATAATTTCCATGAAGTTGGGTTGTAAACAGGGTTTACATGTAGATGTGGAAAGTGCCCTTTACTCAGTCTGATGACTCAAGCTGTAGTTTATAAAAGTGCTGTGTAATAGTTTGGCAGGGAGGTGAGGCAGGTTGCATGTTTGATGCCGTGAAAACCCGCTGTTGTGAGCCACACACACCGCTTTGTGTAAATTCAGAGCTCTGAGAAACGCCTGTCGTGACATCACTGATAATGACTGTTTTCCTGTTTTCAGGGTTCCAGTACACCCAGCACTTCTGTCTTCCTCCTCTTTATACCTTCTTCCTCTTCTTCCTCCTTTCTTCCTTATCCCTTCTTTCTTTTCTTCCTCCCTTCTTCTACCTTTCATCGTACTTTTACTCCTTTCTTCCTCCTCTTCCTCTTGCTTCCTCCTTTCTTCCTCCCCTCTCCCTCCTTTATTTGTCCTCTTCCTCCCTTCTTCCCTTTTTCCTACTCTTACTCACCTCTTTCTCCTAGTTTCCCTTCTTCCACCTTTCATCTTCATCTTTCTCATTTTTCATCCTCTTTCCCCTGTCTTCCTCCTCTCTTCTCCTCTTCTTCCTCCTCTTTCTTTCTTCCTCTCTTCTTCATCCCTTGTTCTACCTTTCTTCCTCCTCTCCCTTCCTTATTCTTCCTCCCTTCTTCCTTTTTTCTTACTCATCTCTTTCTCTTATTTTCCCATCTTCCACCTTTCATCCTTTTCTTCCTTCTTTTTTTCCTTGTCTTCCTCTCTTCTTCCTCCCTTCTACCTCTTCCTCCTCTTCCTTTCTTCTTCTGTCTTTCTTCCTCCTCTTCCTCCACCCTGGCCTTTATTGATCAGCTTTTCTGCTGCAAGCACCAACCTCTCGTCTCGTGTTTCTGGTTCTGCTGCTGTGGAAGAAACAGGCAGTTTAAGGTTCAGCATATTTTCACCCCAACGTTTCTGGATGTGTGAAACTCAGCAGGATGAGCTAAATTTAACAGTGCCACGTAAATCAGACTCCTGTCACCATCCAGTGAAGCTGAAGAATAAAAATGTTGATAAGAACAGCACCCTGTTAAATACTGTTTAAATTTATCTCATGTTACTTTTCAGCATTAATTAGTTTTTCTAGTGACATGGCAGTAAAATCTATGAAGATAGGTCAGGTTCAGATCTGGTGAGAGTGAAACCGATTATCATAACTAAGGTGATTTATCTAATGTGGAAAAGCAAAGTAAAACATTTCCAACAAACAGCCACTGTTATCTTTCTCAACAGTTGTTTGTGCAGGATGATGCTGCATTGTATGACTTCCATCACGGCAGCACAAAGACGTTTCTTTAGCCAGATGATCAGTTTTATCAGTCTGACTTCAGTCATCACATCTGCTGGTTTGATACCAGATGGTTGGTGAGATGATGGTGTCTGAATTCTGCATTATTCCTCATGGAGCCAGCAGTCCTCATGATCTGTCGCGAATACGCTGCAACAAACTCGCAGAAGAAGAAGTCTCTCTCTCTCTCTCTCTCTCTCTCTCTCTCTCTCTCTCTCGCTCGCTCGCCCGCTCTCCCCTCACGCATGCGCACATGGGTAGGCGCCATCATGCCTGCTGCTGTCAACATGGAGGAAAATTTTGATAAATTATTGGAACAGTGCGAAACTCAAGAACTCGAGGTGAGCAGAAAACGTGGAAATGCGTCATTTTTTATCCAGTAACTGACGCCACACGGGCTGACGTCATCTGTGGGTATGACGTCATGAGTAAGGAGCCTTTTTAGCTCGCGGTCAGGAAGCTTCTTATGGGACTCATTTGGGACCATTTGTTTATAAATGAGTATATGGGACCCATTTGGGACAATGTTTTACTTATAAATGAGCACTTGAGATGCAAACAACGTCATGTAAACATCTGTGGACGTGACCAAACAACCACATGACGTTATTCATGGATAACCAGGAGTTTGGCTGCAGTCTGATAGTCAGCCAAAGCAGCTAACATCACTTAACTTCATGTTTAGTGGCATTAAATGTCATTTATGTGTCCTTAATACCGACCATTAGCTGGTTAACTACAGTTTAACTTCAGTAAATAGAAGGAAAGATCCGTGTTTCACGTCTGGATGATATCTGGAGCCGGTGTTTGTTGTCAGATCTTTACATGGATAAACCTCTTTATGTCTTTATAGCTAGGATTGTTCAAAGTCATGCAAAGTGGATTTTACCTTAGAGCAGTGTTTTTCAACCACTGTGAGAGATCATCAGGTGTCCTGAGAAATGATCCAATTTCACCTGATAGGTCTAAAAAGCAGCTCTGTGTTCCTCCAAAGAGGCCCAGGTGGAAGACAATAAAATGACTTTTTCTTGTGTTTATCTGATTTCTATTCACGACACTTTGACAAGATGACCTTATATTAAAAATATGGGCTTTTTTTTAAAAAAAAAAAACCCCAAAACATTGTGAGTTTTCAGTGGGAAAAAAGTGTGCCTTGGCTCCTAAAAGGTTGAAAAACACTGCCTTAGTGTGACATTTAGATCCTGATCCTGTGTTAATGTGGGCAGGCTCCAGGGGGCATCGCGACTCCTCAGGTCTACGGTCAGCTGCTGGCTCTCTATTTACTCAACAATGACATGTAAGTTACCTGTCTAGTCTCATCAATACAACATCTACCTCACTGACATACATCAAAGAGATTAAATTATTAGTTTTACATTTAACCTGCAAAAGACTGTTGATTGTCGTTGTGATTTTTCATTTTTCATTTGTTTTGATCCCATCTGACCAGGAATAATGCCAGGTATCTGTGGAAGAGGATTCCTCAGGCAATAAAATCAGTAAGTCTGTTACAAGAAGCACATTTCTATACATAGAATGTAACTGTCTTGTCATTTTGTTATTAATTCAGCACAAAAAGCAGGAGATATGTGTGTTAAATATGTGTATAAATCACTGCAACGTTCACTCTAACTTCATATAAATCACTGCAACGCTTCATTACTCACCTGTACTACAGGATCAAGTTAAACATTTTGATGTCTTATTTGTCTGATTAAAATGATGTCATAACTGCTCTCTGCGTCCACTTCTGTCCTGATGCCACACATATAGATATAAGTGGGCACACACAGGCGAGCACTCTTCCGTCAGCAGTGTGGAAATCAGACAGGTTTTGGAAGGATTTGGGGGTGGAGAGAATGAAATGACCGGCAGGACATAGAAGCTCATATGTTTAAAGGTGCATTACACATCTTTCCTCAGGGATGAACCACCGGACTGAGCTGTGAGCTCTCCAGCCAGCAAGACGGCAGCCTGATGTTGACGATTGTTCCGTCTCTTTCTCACTTTCTTTTTACATCTTTCTTGTATTTCTTTGCTGATTTGGTCACGGTGTATTAAGAATGGAAGGAATGTTTATTTCCCTGTTTCCTGGGTGTGAAGGGAAACCCGGCTGCAGCATCACGCAGCTTCTCGGATGGAAAGGTTGTGTAGAGGTTTCTCATCCTCATGACGTTGCCGGGCAGCGACGGCTGCAGAAATGCGTGATAGATGCCACCTTGCAATTAAACAAGTCTGAAATGTGGAATTTTAAGGTCGGAAAGTTACATAAAGCATCTCTAAAGTGAGGATGTTGTGCTGAAAGTCTGTTTTTGTTTGTTTTCATCGTCCCGGATGAAAACATGCAGTTTCTGCCCCTCGGAGCGCTGCTGGGCTGCAGCCGACCGCCAGTTTTAACGTCAGAAAGTAAAGTAATGCGTTGCTAAGATGGCGTCCCAACCGCCACCTCATCTTAATCAAGTTTTGTTTTAATTTTCTGTAAATAATAAGTTAATATTTTCCCACATTTTTCATGAAATTATTTTATATAAAATTATTTTATTATGGTTTTTTCTGTTTTGCACCAAATAACAACAGAAGTAACATAAATGCCCTTTTCTGGAAATATGTCAATATGTTTTTTCTTAAACTGTAAAAACAAAATAATAACAATATCAGTTTTATCTTATTATCATGTTGACGTGTTATTAGTCCACATCTACATGCCATGTCTGTCCTGTCCGACCAGCAGACTGAGGGCACAGTGGAGATTGTTGCATCAGCCACTTGTAAAACACAAATATCTGCTGAGATTACTAAACCAGCAGCTGGTAGATCTTTTATTTTGAAGGAGGAGCAGCAAGCGGAGGAGATTTCCTGCTTCGTTTACCAAGCACTTCATGCAGAGCCAAACAATCAGTCTCCTCATCAACGTCATCACTTCTTTGGTGTTTAATTCTTTCAGATAGATTTTTAATTCTTATAATTGATAAATTAATCTAATAATTAACTAATTTTAATAGGTGTTCAATTCCTGTCTCCCCTGAAACAACGATGCACATGTCTGAGTTCTGGATAGACGTGGGGTCAAGCTGGCTGTCTGCTGCGAGTGAGAGACGCCAAACAACCATGAAAATGACATGTATGCGGCTTAACATTCTGCTGCTGCTGCAGCATTTCCTCCTGGATGTTTAAATGCTGCCGGAGAGGTCTCGTACCGTATAATCTGAATAAAATCCTTATTGTGAAGGCACGGTGGCTTTTATTCAGCTGTGGCCGTGCGCCGCGATCGTGTAGCAGCAGAAACTGTTTATGTATCGTGTGAAAAACGGAAAAATGTCTCTGGATAGAGAATCTTCTACAGCTCTAGTTTAAAGAATGTTAAAAGATTAATATGAGCAGTTTTCATCCTGGGGTTGTCGTGGCTCAGGTGGTAGAGCCTGACCTGACGGTCTGCGGTTCGAGTCCTACGCTGCTGAGGACCGGTCCCATGCCTGGATAAATGCAGAGAGTTGCGTCAGGAAGGGTGTAAAACATGCGCTAAACGTTGACCTGTGTGATGATTCGCTGCGGCGACCTCTTCAGAGGGACACGCCGAAAGGAAAACAACAACATAAGCAGTTTCCATTCCGTGTTTTTACTTCCTTTACGTTTCCTACCAGTCTGCTGTCTGCTTGTGATGACAGCTAAATCAGGTCAGCAAACTGCTTTTATCAACGTCTTCAGGTCATTGCTTTGGTGCTGCTTTCAGAGGGATGGTTGTCGGTGTAGCGGCTTGAAACGTTACTCAACAGTTCAGTACCCAGACTGTTGGGGTGTGTTGTGGCCTGGTTGGAAGGACATGTCAGCCCACACAGCTGTTGGATGCTGAAGTGTTCAGTCTTCTCCCTTGTGTCACACAGGCAAACCCTGAGTTAGCAGCTGTTTGGACTGTTGGCCAGCATATTTGGCAGAGAGACTTTCCAGGCATCTACACGGCCATCACAGCTCACCAGTGGTCGGAGAATATTCTTCCAGTCATGGAGGCCCTTCGAGGTACAAACAAAAAGAAACACATGTCCGTCCAACCCATCACTTTATCACGTGACATCGCCTCATATTTACAATAAATACCAACAACATTTATGTCATTTACACTTTAAACTCTGGGAAATCTGATGATTTCTGTTTCTACATTGATGTAAATTTAATATTTACATACATTTAGATAGATAGATAGACAGACAGATAGATGGATGGATGGATGGATAAATATTCAATCCCAAGGGGGAAATTCAGGGTGTTTCAACAGTTCCTTTAAAAAAAGATAAATAGATTAAATTATAGATTAATATTAAACTGATATTATTATTATTATCATCATTAATATTAACAAACAGATCTACAAATACTTAGAAAGGATTATTTCTGCTGTTGAAGCTACCAGCAGTGTGTTTAAGTGTCATAATGGATAAAAACCTTTCAGTTTTAGTTTACATATTCCTAGTTGGTCTTTATCAAAGTTATGGATTTGCCTTCTGATAAATAACGTCTTATTGTTGTGACATCTGCATCATGCGGTGGTTGTGTAAGAGTTTAAGAATAGCTTCTCCATGTTTCTCCGTGTTTATCTGCCATTGCTGCTGAAAAACACTCATGACACTGGCTTATCACTTCTCATGTGTACAACATGGTGGGTATTGGGAAAAAAAGGTTTTACATAATAATAAAAATAATTTATAATGTTTTACATAAAGGAATAAAACTCACCATGAGAAGTTCTTTCACGTGGAGCTGCATAAGAAAGAACTTCACCTTCATAGAAAGGGTTTTATTCTTTTCACTCGTTCTAATATTCTGTCATCATACGAGCCCATTTTGCAAGTTAAAATACATAAAAACAAAGTAAAGACAAATAGATTTAGGTATGAATGAGATGTGCAGGAACTTGTACTGTTTGTTTTCATGTTGGCGACCAACCAATCAGCTGATCAGTAAAGTCCCCCTGTCATAACAGGTTGGGTAATAAAAAGCTTCTATAAATAAAAGCTCGTGCAAACGACATCTAGGTGATACAGAAAAACATAATGTTGACATGCATTTTGTTTACCAACAAGACTGAGCCCCCACTCCCAGTTGCAGCTTCTCTGAACCGGTCACATGGACCGTGTTTGTCTCGGATCGGTCCACCTTTTCCGTGGCGGTTCAAGGGGACTCTCTCCCCACTGGGACATGTGACTCCGGCTGCTCTGAGCTGGAGGGGCTTTCTGTGAAAAGATCTCAGCCCAGCAGGCAGGAATGCTGCTCTGGTTGGTGGAGAGGATCAGGTGTCACCAGCTGTGAGGGCTGGTATAAAGGACGGGGCTTCCAGCTCTCAACCAGAATAGAACATCAACATTTCAGCCAACTGGGCTCAGAAGAGACGCTCCTGGACTCTGAGCTACTTTTAAGATGAACTTGTAATTTTCTCTTTGTGAGAGTTTGGAAACCAACTAGACTTTTCAGCTATGGACGTCCAGAGGACAGGATCGGTGGTTCGGCCCCCCAGCCCCATGGACAGCCTTGAGAAGCAGCTGAGCTGCCCCATCTGCCTGGACATGTTTACCAAGCCTGTGGTCATCCTGCCCTGCCAGCACAACCTTTGTCGCAGTTGTGCCAGCGACCTCTATGACTCCCGCAACCCGTACCGCTTCTCTGGGGGCGTCTTCCGCTGCCCTACCTGCCGCTTTGAGGTCGTCCTCGACCGACATGGCGTTCACGGCCTCCAGCGCAACCTGTTGGTAGAAAATATCATCGACCTCTACAAGCAGCAGCAAGAAAGTAGTAAAAGTGGAGACACAGACACCACCCTGAAACCGAAAGAATCCAAGGAGCCCATGTGCCAAGAGCACGAAGACGAGAGAATCAACATCTACTGCGTGACCTGCCAGGTGCCCACCTGCTCCATGTGCAAAGTGTTTGGCCAGCATAAAGACTGCGAGGTAGCGCCTTTAGCAAGCATTTACCAGACCCAGAAAGGCGAACTGAGCAACGCCATCGATACTCTGGTGGCCAGCAACTCCCGCCTACAGGCCCTGCTGAACCAGATGGAGGACACCTGCCGTGCTGTACAGGAGAACGCTCAGCGTGCAAAGCAGGGTCTGGCCGAACGCTTCGACCTGCTGTACGCCGTCCTGGAAGAACGCAAGACCATTCTGCTGGAGCAGATCGGGAAGGAGCAGGATGAAAAGGTGGCGGCTCTGCGGGCCCTGGCTCAACGGTACGGCGAACGGCTGCAGGCCAGTTCAGAGCTGACGGATACGGCCGTGAGGGCTTTGGAACAGAGCGGCGCTGCTGAGTTCCTGATGGCTTCTAAAGGACTCATCACACAGACCAAAGATGCAGCCAAGTCCTCACTGGGAGAAGACAGGCCAGAACCAGGCTTTGAGAAGATGGACCACTTCACCTTGGCTACTGAACACGTTGAGGCCATCCTGTCAAAAATGGACTTTGGAAACGGCGGCGATGACGACGAGTTTGAGGATGCAGAGGATGAAGAGGAGGAGGAGTAATCAAGCCTAAAATAGTTACAAAGTTAGAGGTTTTAATTAGATTTTTTTAATAGGTTATCACAAGGTCTCTGAATTTGATGTGAAGTTAGGGTCGATGAGGGCTTGGAAGACGCGTCCTCACTTTCAGTGCAATATTTAACTTTGTCATGTTCTTGCCTTTTCTTAACTTCTTTTGATACTGCTTTTGTATTTTGAAACCCAGTGAAATGGAAATGTGGATGCACAGTTATGTAAATATAGAATATCTAAAGATTGCACAGCAATATGTTTCTTTTTCCACTTAACCTTAACGTGATAACCTGTTGTCACCAAACCTGTCTTTACTGATGTCTTGAATAAAGTTGCATGACGTTAAAGAGCAGTTTCAGGCTTCATTTAAAGCACGAGACAAACTTCAGGCTTTCTGGGGTTATTTTTTGTTTGCATCCAGTCTGTTTTATGCTGTGTCCGTCCTCTGAAATCTTAGCCCATCTGCTGGTCATCTTACTTGGCAATTGAGCGTTTTTATAAATACAAGCCCTAACCGTGTCCTGTGAACTTTGCCTTTGCTGGTGAAAAGTTGGATCTATTTTTAAAGTATGAGAGGGTGAGAAATGATAGCGGGACTGGAATAGACCAGCAGCCAAGGACAGGCCAGATCCTGTTTCTGCTCCATAAAACTCCCATCCTCCCACTCACAGATGTCTTGCTCAGCATCTCCGACAGCATTCTGAGGCCGAAGCTAAGAATGGCCGGTCCTGCTGCAACGCAACACATTTCCTATCAGTCAAGAGGCCACGATAAAAATACACGTCCTGGTCGGGACCGAGTGACAAAAAGCACCCTCAAAATAGCTGGCTTGTGTGGTTTAACGGCAAGCTCACATCACAGCCCATTTTTCTGAGTGGAGTTAGTGTAAAGTTAAGGAGGAGAATACAAACCAGCCATATTTAATCCACATAAACTTATGACAGATTTTAGTTTTAATCTCCAGTGTTTGACTGGAAATCTTACACAACTGAATGAAAACTACCTTAAAAGACAATAAATGGTGACAAATAACTCTTTGAGTATCTGTTTTTACATTATTATTAAACCAGTAAAGTAACGGGAAGTTTCTTGGACATTGGAAAAGGAAAAGACTGCAGACAAATCTCTGGCCTCTCCCTCCACAGCTGTCTCTTCCCATTTGTTGTTGCTGCCAATAAATGCTGCAGCAGACTGCGGGGCTTATTGTTGGTACACATGAGCAGTTGCTAGGCTATAAAGCACTGAAGGCCATAACCCTGAGGCATTTATGTGATAGCTGCTGGGACGGCAGCAGATACACACCAGCATCTGTTGCTTTGAGGCCTCGTCACTCTTAAACTAATCTCCACATTCGCCAGATAAAAACGGCAGCTGAAGGCAGTAAATATGTCTGTGGTCGAAGTGCTTTGCTGCCACTGACTTTCATTGACATTCATTTTTTGCATGTCTTATTTAAATATATAAAATATAAAACTTGCAGAACGTGTGAATTAATTTGATGTAAATCCAAATAATTTAATGTTGCTGCAAGGAACTTGACAAATAAATAAAAGAACGAGAAAAAAGAAATTATAAATGTTAGGATCGGCACACAATTAGAAAAAAATTAAATTTATTAATTACAGGCTTTATAATCAGTTAATCCTGATTAAATACATTTTACTCGCAAAACAAAATTCACCCCAAAAAGCTAAACTTTTTCCTGTAAATGGATTTTAACGGATGATCAAATAAAAGAAAAGAGATTGATATAAACTCAACCTCTGTTAATGTCTAAAAAAAAAAATCTTTTCCAAATTTTTAAAAAATGTCAAAACAGTAGAAATTAAGTCTACAACATGTTACAGTAACTTTATATCAATAATAGACATTGATATCTAGTAAGTAATGCATATATATATATATATATATTTTTTTTTTGTATATATATATGTATATATATATGTATATGTATATATATATATATATATATATATATATATATATATATATATATATATATATGTACGTACGTATGTATATGTTTATTTTAAAATAAAAAAAATGTTTGTTTTTGGGACAAATATTGGTGAGTGATTAAGATGCAATTGAGTTGGAAAAAAAAACTAATTCCTCATGAAACGAAAAAAAAAAATATTGAGAGTAGATTGTAAAGAAACTAACTGTGGCTTTTGGACATTGTATAGTTTTCTTCTGGAATGAATGAATTATAATTTTTACATTTAAATTAAGGCTGCAACGATTTGTCGACAAAGTCAACAACATCGACAATGAAAATTCATCGACGTGAAATTTCCGTGTCGACACGTCGCTTTATAAACGCCGTAACAGCTTTGCTAATAAAACGCTGCGCCAGGCAACTTAACGCCGTTTACCACCCACGGCTTTTCAAACAGTGGAAGAACTTTAAACACCAAGCAAACGACGCAAAGCAGCACAGGAAGAGCTGGGGGCAGTAATGTCCTGCAGCGTCTTTGTTTAACCAACGAAGAAGAAACTGACGGCGGTGCAACCTGTTACCAAAGTCTGGGGATATTTCACACTAAACAAAGTGTCAAACAGGTGAAACGTGTCGTCTGCCACGCAGAGTCGGCGTACCACGGCAGCATGACGGTCATGCAAGAGCATCTGGAAGGAAAGCACCCCGGAGTCGTGGTTTCCAGCGTTCCAGATGGCAAAGTTAGCATTAGCTAAAGTTAGCATTAGCGAGTAGCGATGTGCTGTTGTTACCTCTGCCAAAGAGCTTCTGTTTTTACCGACGTTTATCTGTTTGTGTTCAAGATAACTCAGAAAGTTATGGAGAGATTTTCATGACATTTTCAGGAGTTGTTGGAAATGTGAAAAGGAAGAAGTGATGTAATTTAGGTGGTGATCCGGATCACCGTTTGGATTCAGGAATGTTTTAAAGGATTCTGAATCTTGTTTACCTACAAAACAGGTTTTTTCAAGATGTAAATAATCATTTCAATGCAATTCTACAAAAATTAAGATTTTGACATATTTTTTTTTAATTTGTTTTCCTTTTGAGGTAAATTCTGTACAGCTCGGATATGACTCTATAGCTTAGTTTGAATTTTTCAAAGTAAATTCAAAGTACAGCTGTTAAGCTTAAATTTAATATTCAGCTGGTTCAGGAGTCGTTCTTTTAACTTCCTAAAGGCCATTATGTTGGGACTGACTGGGAATCAGGGGGACATGCATATGATGCAGATGGAGAGAGTGGGGTAAAACATACTGGAACCAGTAAAAAGAGCCGCATCAGCTGGAAGCACAGATGGTGGGCGGGACAGAAATAACCGTGACTAATCAAAAAGATTATTAACAGATTAGTCAACTATTAAAATAACTGTTAGTTGCCACCCTACTTTAAATTAAACTTCCTCATGGTTCTGTGCAGATCTCCTGCGTCAGCTTGATATGGCACCAAAACTCTGATAGTATTGTAGACTACATCAGCCTCCTGGTTCCACTCCTGGTGAATGGATTCAGACAGAGCGAACCTCCAGTGCTGATGCTAAATCACAGCTTTGTAGTGATTGATAAATGACGAATCGGTACCATCAGGTACTTTGTATGAACAACATATTCCTCATATTGCTGGAAGGTAACAGTACTTTGCTGCTGCCCAGCTATGAGAGCTGTAAATAGAGCATGACCTCATATGTACTCCATATGCACATGTTAATGTCTTCACAGAGAGCACACGGCAAAGGGCTTACTCTCTAGTGGCGCAGGCGTACACTTCCATCACAGCAGAGGATTTCGCCGCATTCGTCGGCTACTCTGTAGAAGAAGCAGTGAAAGGTAAGGTTATGCAGTCACTCAACACGCTGAATGCAACCTGTTCTCAGTACATTAAACGCTGCCTGGACAAAGTAACGTTGCCACCAGGTTTACACGTATTAATCTGGACCACCTTGGACTTGTCAAAAGGTTCGCCGTGGTACTGTTGTGACAAGAGTTAGGCTTTCACCAGACTCGTGTTCCGGGAGAGTCCGGCTGCACAAAGCCTTCCGTACCACATCCCACAGCTTCTGACTGGGATTGTAGTCCGGGCTCTGTTGTGGTCAGTCCATGTGTGAAAATGATGTCTCCTGTTCCTGGACCACATGACCTTCCAGCTGCAGAGTCCAGTCTAGCAAGCTGAAGGCTTTCTCTCTGCTTCTCCTCTCTGATTGGTGGTTTTCTGCTGGCTCCACAGCTGTCCACTCCCTTTGAGTTTCTTCACTTTGTTCATGTACTTTACTATGAAACTCAGTCCTGAGTTCTACTGCTGTTTTTCTTCCATCTGATTTCACCAGTAACCACCATCATTCAGGATGTTTTTCCACCACATTTCTTCTGGAAGACGATGCTTCCCCACCAGTTTTAACAATGCATTGTCCAAACATTAATCCAGTTTTAGGTGTTCGCTTCATGCCAACAGATTTAACATCATTTCCATGACAACAACATCTTTCTTTCCGCATGGTGGTTGAAATGAGAAACTGTTCATTACCAAGTTGTAGTTAAATATATTGCTGCCATCTGAAAAGATGTTAGTACCTTTCTGCTTGGTTAAACAGCTGCTGATGAGTGCTTCCTTTCTCCAAAGGTGTGGTGAGTCAGGGCTGGCAGGCAGATCCCTCTACCAGGATGGTGATGCCTAAAAAGCCAGGTAGGTGGCAGTGTTGTTCGAGGTCTGAGTGTTGAACATGTGGTCTGAGCAAGCGGCAACCTCCGGCGGTTAAAAGTGAAGCCTATGTGGAAGTGCATAAAACTGCAGTTCCTCCTTCATCCACTAGGGGCTGCAAAACAGAGCAAATCCTCATAGACTCCCATGTTAAAATGACCAACTTCACAGCAGGAATAAACATGTTTACAGCAGAAATAAACATGTTTACAGCAGAAATAAACATGTTTACAGCAGAAATAAACATGTTTACAGCAGGAATAAACATGTTTACAGCAGAAATAAACATGTTTACAGCCTGGTACAAAAATCCATTTTAGGTTTAATAGGTCAGGTTTACCTTCATGACAACTGTGGGGGGGAGTGAATTTTTTTCTAACTCGCCCGTTTATAAGTAATTTAATCTCGAAGTTTGGCAAATTTAGGGGCGTGTCCTTTTGATTGACAGGTACGAATCTCCTGCTTCAAGTCAGAAGAACGTAGAACAACCACGGTTTTTAGCCGGTTAACAACGAGACTTAGCTTTAGCCCACTTACCTCCGTTAGCTGGTTAGCTCCTGTTATCTCTGGGTTAGCTCTTAGCTACAGAAAGCTCGGAGTTCGCTCAATGTCAATCATCCACCATGACGCTCACAGCCCCCCTCTCAGCGCCGCCTCTTTGACCATATTTGTATTTTCTGGGCGAGACGACACGCATGCCCCTGCCAACATGGTGATGGTAGGAACCGCCCACCGAGCTTCAATTCAGCTCTTCAGAAACCTACGGGTGACGTCATGGAGGCTCCGCCCATCTCTTTATATACAGTCTATGGGTCTGAGATAGGGCTGCACGATCCTGGATAAAATGAGAATCATGATTTTTTTGCTTAGAATTGAGATCACGATTTATTTCCAATATAAATATTTATTGCACGTTTCACCGGCACATCAACTTTACAACAGCTGACACTGAACATAAAAGCAATAAATGTCTCTCTAGTCTTCTCTTACACACACAACCTCTGAATAATTTTAAGTGTAACATTTTTAACAGTATTTTTTCTGAGCATAAGGTGAAATTAAAAACAGGAGGGTTGGACATGAAGCTAGAAATGTCACATAGCGGTATTTTGGTTAAATTTGATATTCTGACATTTAACAATAGAGGACAAAAGTGATTTATGCAATGTGGGTCTAAAGGTTTTCAAAATCTACTTTTTTTTTTTTTTTAAGTGATAGCCTCTTTCAATGTCAAAATAAAAAAAACTTTAAAAAAAAAAAAACAACAGAAAGAGTTTATTCATCGTACTAAACATATTTTTGACTCACCTTTTGTTTCTCCCACAACATTATTCCTCTTAACTTCTCCGTCTTCCTCTTCAACAGATCCTCCTCCTGTCTCACTAGTTCCAAATGAGCAGCAGCTGGCTCGACTCACCGACTACGTGACTTTCCTGGAGAACTGATAATCCATCGTTACCATGCCAACAGTTTCGACCTGTTTTGTACCGAGGAAGAGGACACGTTAGGATGGAGCTGCTTCCCTGATAAAGATGTACCAAAAGCACCGAACAGCTTACCTGAAGCTTCTGGTCATGGGACTCTTCTTCAGGACGTGTCTGTTGATGTTCAGCTACTAATGTGTGTTTTTCCTGTCATTAATGTGTTAAAAGTGTGTTTACACTCATAATACGAGACTCTGTTCATTTTCTCGTCCCACTGGTTGTTAACGAGTTCTGATTTAAAAAGTAAAGCTGATTATTCAGCTGTACAAACCATTTGTAGCCCTGAAAACTCACATCTGCTCAGTTTATGCATTTAATTATCTTTGTCACCAGCTTCAGCAGGTAGCAGGAGTCGTGGCATGCTTCGCTGTGTGAGCTCGGTCTGCACATCTCCTGTCTGACTTCTGAATAAATATTTTCTTTCTCTGTTTTCTAATTTGTTGTTTAATTACTGGGTAGGATTTTCAAGATGTGGTTTCATGTTGAGCCACGCTGAAGCATGAAGAATGAACTCCAACAAAGCAGTGTTGTGACTGGTTAATATGATGCTAAATGTCTCTTTTCTATTGATTTATTTCAATGGGACGTTGTATATTGATGAAGAGTCAAAAGTTGCTGTAAATAAACCGGAGTTAGCAAAATGCTTATTTACATCTGTAGTTCCATGACAGAAAACACACAACACTGCCAACAACACCAGAATATAATAACAGCAATAATTAAGTCGTAGAATCAACATGGTTGCAGTATTTCAAGTAAGCTCAAACTCTAAAATGGATCAATGTGTGTTCATTTGGAAATGCATACACACACATAAAAACACACGTATATATACACACTGCTCAAAGAAATAAAGGGAACACTAAAGTAACAGGTTGTAGATCTGAATAAATTAAATATTTTTACTACTTTGTTCTTCCCATAGCTGAATGTGCTGACAACAAAATCACATAAAACTTATCAATGAAAATCAAACATATCAACCCATGGAGGTCTGGATTTGGAGTTCTACTTTAAATGAAAGTGGATAAACACACTACAGGCTGATCCAACTTTGATGTAATGTCCTTTAAACAAGTCAGAATGAGGATCAGTAGTGTGTGTGGCCTCTGCGTGCCTGTATGACCTCCCTACAACACCTGGGCATGCTCCTGATGAGGCGGTGGATGTTCTCCTGAGGGATCTCCTCCTAGACCTGGACTAAAGCATCTGCCAACTCCTGGACAGTCTGTGGTGCAACTTGGTGTTGGTGGATGGAGCGAGACATGATGTCCCAGATGTGCTCAGCTGGATCCAGGTCTGGGGAACGGGCGGGCCGGTCCATAACATCAATGCCTTGGTGTTGCAGGAACTGCTGACACACTCCAGCCACATGAGGTCCAGCATTGTCTTGCATTAGGAGGAACCCAGGGCCAACCGCACCAGCATATGGTCCCACAAGGGGTCTGAGGATCTCATCTCGGTACCTAATGGCAGTCAGGCTACCTCTGGCGAGCACATGGAGGTCTGTGCGGCCCTCCAAAGAAATGCCCCCCCACACCATTACTGACCCACTGCCAAACCGGTCCTGCTGGAGGATGTTGCAGGCAGCAGAATGTTCTCCACGGTGTCTCCAGACTCTGTCACGTCTGGCACATGTGCTCAGTGTGAACCTGCTTCCATCTGTGAAGAGCTCAGGGCACCAGTGGAGAATTTGCCAATCTTAGTGTTCTCTGGCAAACGCCAAACGTCCTGCACGGTGTTGGGCTGTAAACACAACCCCCACCTGTGGACGTCGCTCATACCACCCTCATGGAGTCTGTTTCTGACTGTTGGAGCAGACACATGCACATCTGTGTCCTGCTGGAGCACATTCTGCAGGGCTCTGGCAGTGCTCCTCCTGTTCCTCCTTGCACAAAGAAGGAGGTAGCGGTCCTGCTGCTGGGTTGTTGCCCTCCCACGGCCTCCTCCACGTCTCCTGTCTCCTGGTAGCGCCTCCATTTTAAGACAAGAATTTCAATAATTGTTAAATTAAAATACTATTATTCTATTACACAGAATCCGTCTGTTATGGTACATTTTTCGAACCTGTAAGGTGACTGGGGTAAGAGCCCCCCCAGTCTGGCGTTGTCGGACTACCATTCTTATATTCTCACTTGACTCTCGTTACAAACTGAATTCCAGTCACCTTTAGCAGCCAAACTGGTGCTGTTCCCATTCAGAAGACCTTTTTACACAGCTGTTAGCTGTGGTGAAACCAGCAATTTGTTACACAATCCTTAATCTGTGAGACAATAATCCAGTGGAGGTAGGATGTCATAAAAGATCTGTTCATGAAAATGAAAAAAAAAATTGGTTTAAATCAAATGTTTGGGTTAATTTGATGTTTTCTAAAAATGAGACCAAGACATTAAAAATGGATGACAGGTTCAAACTTCTTGGAAAAATAACAGTCTACTTGGTTGAACTGATGTCGGTCTGTACATTTTTTTTTTTTAAAATGTTTTTTTGTAAATATGCAAAATTTTTATTCGAATGCAGGGATTTAGTGAGCAACTTTCAACCTTAATGCATTTGACCAGCTGTTTTCAGCATCGTTCTCCTGAGCGACGAGAACACAATCTGCATACATGACTAAATTAGTTCACAGCAAACATCAGGGATGTTAACAAGAAGACAGAATAGGAAAGGCCCCCAGACAGGGAAGCAATGTTTTCTAAATCAGGCTGGATCTGGAAGCAACCTGCTCACTGCAGCATAGAAAAATGTTCATTTTAACTCCATTTATTTTAGTTTCCTTCATTCTGTTCTGTCATTGTTGCTTTACATGAACCAATGCTACTATGAAGAGCTTATACATGTGTTCTCTCATTGCTTTGGTTAGAAAATCACACGTTCGATGCCTCTGAACAAGTTGTTTACATGTTGTAGATAAAAGGGACAGAGCTTAGCTCAGGTTTTTGTTGTCCATCTATATTCAGAAGCGTTACAGTATCTGGGTGTCCACATGTTGTAGAGAAGCACGTGAAGAGACTCACACATGCAGAGGCACGTTTTGAGTCGGTGTTGACAGCAGCAAACCATCTGTCAGCGCTACACTTGGAGGGAAACTGATCACCTCTCATCCCTGAATCAGGTTTAATTCCACAGCTACTGAGGTGTGTCGCCGTCCGCTGTGAAGTACACAGACGGGTCTGAGCTCAGATGAAGCAGGCTGAAAATGGCTGTGTCATCAGGTTGCCAGGGAGACCACAGTTGTTGAGTAAAGGGTGAACAGGCCCTTCAAAGCCCCGAGGGGCACCTATGCTGACATGTTGGGATTTGGAGAAAGAGTTGATCAGATATTTTGAGTTCTGTCTGATAAGAAATAAAAACATGAGATATTTAAAGGATTAACATTAATCTGGATTATTCTCTGTAACAGCACATGAGCCTGCAATGCGTTAAAAGCACAACTAAAATCAATGAGCATCAGGGGTGCTTCGGCCTCATGATCCTCCAGGTGAGTCAGGCGAGGGATGCTGTTGCATCATCTCCACTCCTTCCCTGAAGCAAACTGGTTCAGATTAGAATCAACACTGAAACACAAGACAACCTGCTGGGGTTCGCTCTGCTGCAAAGGTCTTTATGAGGAAGGTAAAATACATCAGAGCCTGCAGATTTCTTCTTCACACCAGAATAAAGTGTCTGGATCCTGAGGGAACAGTGGTCCGAAGATGTAGCTGTGTGTGTGTGTGTGTGTGTGTGTGTGTGTGTGTGTGTGTGTAAAACCAGAGAAAGAACCGGTTAAGTTTGTCTTAACTCAGCTCTTCCCCTGTTAAACATTTCCTTTGTGTAGCCATGTTGGTATCGGCTTTCATGTCGACCCAGAGTCTTTCATAGAAGTGTTGTTAAATTATCTTTCTTCCTCCTTCAGCAGCTGATTAAGCTCCTTCTTGCCTCAAGAGCAGGGGTCAGCAACTCCGGTCCTCCAGTGCCACAGTTCTGCAAGTGTTAGGAGTTTCTCTGCTGCAACACACCTGGCACTCATCAGACCTGATTAGCAGACTTGTGCAGAGTTTGAGTTCTGTACAAGTCTGCTGATTTGCCTTTTAATGTGAATCGGGTGTGTTGCAGCAGGGAAACTCCTAACATTTGCAGGACCGCAGCACTTGAGGACCAGAGTTGCCTACTCCTGCAGATGACTATACTGTAAGCAGCTGGACTGAACTAATCTCTGGCAGATCGACTTGTTTGGAACGATTGTTCTGGATAAAAGAATTGATATTTTGAAGCGTTAGGAACACGCTGCCATAGTGACATATGGTGGCCAAAAAAGTGATCTCAAAATATCAAACTGAAAATAAATTGTAATGTTCTCATGTTTCTTGGGTTGTTTTGTCCATATAATATCTTGAGTTGGTTTATAGTTATATTTGTATGGAAGAATGTTTAATTTTAACACGTCAAGTATTTTTGATTAAAGACCATCTGCTCAACTGTACTCAGGCTGAGATGGTTTCCCCTCTGGCTCAAAATCTCTCCTGCTTTAGGGTATATTCTCTCACAGGAGAAACAATTATGGATGTCAACATTTTCATTTTGTAGTGCTTTTGTAGTAGTTTGAACAAAACGGCCAGTCAATCCACCAAAACAAACATTTTCTGAGTGAACTGCTACACTTGGCACTTGCATCATCCATCTGTGAGAGGATATTCTTTTTATTCACCAGTCCATCAGTTCCCCTCTCACATAGACGTTTTTCTGCATCAGCAATTCCATTGTATCAATGTTAAATAAAAGATCCACCCTTTTACAGTGATCATACACCTGGAACAGCTTTAACCCACATGAATCAAACACTAGATGGTGTTATAACACATCCCTTTTCAGAGACCCAGAATTTAACCGTCTTAAGAATGGGTGATAACATTTATTGAGGAAATTATTTTAGTGAAAGAATTATTTCTATAATTAATGACTTAAGTTGTCCATTTTTAAACTTATTCATCATTGAATATAGAAAAAGCTAAGAAAATAATATTTGGTCATTATAAAAAGAAAGATAATGAACATATATGATGATGCAGTGAGGCTCCAGTTCTTCATATCACCATCTGTATCGCCTCTGTCTCTAAAGTCTGCGTACATCATGGTCAGATTTTGCGTGAGGGACGACATATTATTCCATCAAGTTTGTTTTTTATTGAGCACAACTTTTGCCTGCTTTTAACAGCATAAAAAGCAAAGAACACGGCCAGAGAGGGCTTTTAGTTTAAACAATTAGAAAAAATATGAATGCCACAAAGTCTGACAAGAAAATCTGCAAATAAATCTGATTTATTACAATTTACTGTGACTGATTTAAAAATCCTGGAAAAATAGTTTGGCATCTGAAATCAACATCATGCACTCTGAATATGATACCATCTGACTTACTGAAAACAGTTTTATCTCAGCAGAAAATAATCTTCTGCTTATGATTAGCAGCTCTAACCAGTTACAGACCTGTCTCTAACCAGTTACAGACCTGTCTCTAACCAGCTACAGACCTGTCTCTAACCAGTTACAGACCTGTCTCTAACCAGCTACAGACCCGTCTCTAACCAGTTACAGACATGTCTCTAACCAGTTACAGACCTGTCTCTAACCAGCTACAGACCCGTCTCTAACCAGTTACAGACATGTCTCTAACCAGCTACAGACCTGTCTCCAACCAGCTGCAGACCCGTCTCTAACTAGTTACAGACATGTCTCTAACCAGTTACAGACCCGTCTCTAACCAGCTACAGACCCGTCTCTAACCATTACAGACATGTCTCTAACCAGCTACAGACCTATCTCTAACCAGCTAAAGACCCCTCTCTAACCAGCTACAGACCTGTCTCTAACCAGTTACAGACATGTCTCTAACCAGTTACAGACCCGTCTCTAACCAGCTACAGACATGTCTCTAACCAGCTACAGACCTGTCTCTAACCAGCTACAGACCCCTCTCTAACCAGCTACAGACCTGTCTCTAACCAGCTACAGACCCGTCTCTAACCAGTTACAGACATGTCTCTAACCGGTTACAGACATGTCTCTAACCAGCTACAGACCCGTCTCTAACCAGCTACAGACCCGTCTCTAACCAGCTACAGACATGTCTCTAACCAGCTATAGACATGTCTCTAACCAGCTACAGACCCATCTCTAACCAGCTACAGACCCGTCTCTAACCAGCTACAGACCTGTCTCTAACCAGTTATAGACCCGTCTCTAACCAGCTACAGACCCGTCTCTAACCAGCTATAGACCTGTCTCTAACCAGTTACAGACCCGTCTCTAACCAGCTACAGACCCGTCTCTAACCAGTTACAGACATGTCTCTAACCAGCTACAGACCTGTCTCTAACCAGCTACAGACCCGTCTCTAACTAGTTACAGACATGTCTCTAACCAGTTACAGACCCGTCTCTAACCAGCTACAGACCTGTCTCCAACCAGCTACAGACCCGTCTCTAACCAGTTACAGACATGTCTCTAACCAGCTACAGACCTGTCTCTAACCAGTTACAGACATGTCTCTAACCAGCTAAAGACCTGTCTCTAACCAGTTACAGACATGTCTCTAACCAGCTACAGACCTGTCTCTAACCAGCTACAGACCTGTCTCTAACCAGCTATAGACGTGTGTCTAACCAGCTACAGACCCGTCTCTAACCAGCTACAGACCTGTCTCTAACCAGTTACAGACATGACTCTAACCAGTTACAGACCCGTCTCTAACCAGCTACAGACCTGTCTCTAACCAGCTACAGACATGTCTCTAACCAGTTACAGACATGTCTCTAACCAGTTACAGACCCGTCTCTAACCAGCTACAGACATGTCTCTAACCAGCTACAGACCCGTCTCTAACCAGCTACAGACCTGTCTCTAACCAGCTACAGACCCGTCTCTAACCAGCTACAGACATGTCTCTAACCAGTTACAGACCCGTCTCTAACCAGCTACAGACATGTCTCTAACCAGCTACAGACCTGTCTCTAACCAGCTACAGACCCCTCTCTAACCAGCTACAGACCTGTCTCTAACCAGCTACAGACCCGTCTCTAACCAGTTACAGACATGTCTCTAACCGGTTACAGACATGTCTCTAACCAGCTACAGACCCGTCTCTAACCAGCTACAGACCCGTCTCTAACCAGCTACAGACATGTCTCTAACCAGCTATAGACATGTCTCTAACCAGCTACAGACCCATCTCTAACCAGCTACAGACCCGTCTCTAACCAGCTACAGACCTGTCTCTAACCAGTTATAGACCCGTCTCTAACCAGCTACAGACCCGTCTCTAACCAGCTATAGACCTGTCTCTAACCAGTTACAGACCCGTCTCTAACCAGCTACAGACCCGTCTCTAACCAGTTACAGACATGTCTCTAACCAGCTACAGACCTGTCTCTAACCAGCTACAGACCCGTCTCTAACTAGTTACAGACATGTCTCTAACCAGTTACAGACCCGTCTCTAACCAGCTACAGACCTGTCTCCAACCAGCTACAGACCCGTCTCTAACCAGTTACAGACATGTCTCTAACCAGCTACAGACCTGTCTCTAACCAGTTACAGACATGTCTCTAACCAGCTAAAGACCTGTCTCTAACCAGTTACAGACATGTCTCTAACCAGCTACAGACCTGTCTCTAACCAGCTACAGACCTGTCTCTAACCAGCTATAGACGTGTGTCTAACCAGCTACAGACCCGTCTCTAACCAGCTACAGACCTGTCTCTAACCAGTTACAGACATGACTCTAACCAGTTACAGACCCGTCTCTAACCAGCTACAGACCTGTCTCTAACCAGCTACAGACATGTCTCTAACCAGTTACAGACATGTCTCTAACCAGTTACAGACCCGTCTCTAACCAGCTACAGACATGTCTCTAACCAGCTACAGACCCGTCTCTAACCAGCTACAGACCTGTCTCTAACCAGCTACAGACCCGTCTCTAACCAGCTACAGACATGTCTCTAACCAGCTACAGACCTGTCTCTAACCAGCTACAGACCCCTCTCTAACCAGCTACAGACCTGTCTCTAACCAGTTACAGACATGTCTCTAACCAGCTACAGACCCGTCTCTAACCAGCTACAGACCCGTCTCTAACCAGCTACAGACATGTCTCTAACCAGCTATAGACATGTCTCTAACCAGCTACAGACCCATCTCTAACCAGCTACAGACCCGTCTCTAACCAGCTACAGACCTGTCTCTAACCAGTTATAGACCCGTCTCTAACCAGCTACAGACCCGTCTCTAACCAGCTATAGACCTGTCTCTAACCAGTTACAGACCCGTCTCTAACCAGCTACAGACCCATCTCTAACCAGCTACAGACCCGTCTCTAACCAGCTACAGACCTGTCTCTAACCAGTTATAGACCCGTCTCTAACCAGCTACAGACCTGTCTCTAACCAGTTACAGACCCGTCTCTAACCAGCTACAGACCCGTCTCTAACCAGCTATAGACATGTCTCTAACCAGCTACAGACCCGTCTCTAACCAGCTACAGACCCGTCTCTAACCAGCTACAGACCTGTCTCTAACCAGTTATAGACCCGTCTCTAACCAGTTATAGACCCGTTTCTAACCAGCTACAGACCCGTCTCTAACCAGCTATAGACCTGTCTCTAACCAGCTACAGACCCGTCTCTAACCAGTTACAGACCCGTCTCTAACCAGCTACAGACCCGTCTCTAACCAGCTACAGACCTGTCTCTAACCAGTTACAGACCTATCTCTAACCAGTTATAGACCCGTCTCTAACCAGTTACAGACCCGTCTCTAACCAGCTACAGACATGTCTCTAACCAGTTACAGACATGTCTCTAACCAGTTACAGACCCGTCTCTAACCAGCTACAGACATGTCTCTAACCAGCTACAGACCCGTCTCTAACCAGCTACAGACCTGTCTCTAACCAGCTACAGACCCCTCTCTAACCAGCTACAGACATGTCTCTAACCAGCTACAGACCTGTCTCTAACCAGCTACAGACCCCTCTCTAACCAGCTACAGACCTGTCTCTAACCAGTTACAGACATGTCTCTAACCAGCTACAGACCCGTCTCTAACCAGCTACAGACCCGTCTCTAACCAGCTACAGACATGTCTCTAACCAGCTATAGACATGTCTCTAACCAGCTACAGACCCATCTCTAACCAGCTACAGACCCGTCTCTAACCAGCTACAGACCTGTCTCTAACCAGTTATAGACCCGTCTCTAACCAGCTACAGACCCGTCTCTAACCAGCTATAGACCTGTCTCTAACCAGTTACAGACCCGTCTCTAACCAGCTACAGACCCATCTCTAACCAGCTACAGACCCGTCTCTAACCAGCTACAGACCTGTCTCTAACCAGTTATAGACCTGTCTCTAACCAGCTACAGACCTGTCTCTAACCAGTTATAGACCCGTCTCTAACCAGCTACAGACCCGTCTCTAACCAGCTACAGACCCGTCTCTAACCAGCTATAGACCTGTCTCTAACCAGCTACAGACCCGTCTCTAACCAGTTACAGACCCGTCTCTAACCAGTTACAGACCCGTCTCTAACCAGCTACAGACCTGTCTCTAACCAGCTACAGACCCGTCTCTAACCAGCTACAGACCCGTCTCTAACCAGCTACAGACCTGTCTCTAACCAGTTACAGACCTATGTCTAACCAGTTACAGACCCGTCTCTAACCAGCTACAGACCTGTCTCTAACCAGCTACAGACCCGTCTCTAACCAGTTACAGACCCGTCTCTAACCAGTTACAGACCCGTCTCTAACCAGCTACAGACCTGTCTCTAACCAGCTACAGACCCGTCTCTAACCAGCTACAGACCCGTCTCTAACCAGCTACAGACCTGTCTCTAACCAGTTACAGACCTATCTCTAACCAGTTACAGACCCGTCTCTAACCAGCTACAGACCTGTCTCTAACCAGCTACAGACCCGTCTCTAACCAGTTACAGACCCGTCTCTAACCAGCTACAGACCTGTCTCTAACCAGCTACAGACCTGTCTCTAGCCAGCTATAGACCCGTCTCTAACCAGCTACAGACCTGTCTCTAACCAGTTACAGACCCGTCTCTAACCAGCTACAGACCCGTCTCTAACCAGCTACAGACCCGTCTCTAACCAGCTATAGACCCGTCTCTAACCAGCTACAGACCCGTCTCTAACCAGTTACAGACATGTCTCTAACCAGCTACTAACCCGTCTCTAACCAGTTACAGACATGTCTCTAACCAGCTACAGACATGTCTCTAACCAGCTACTAACCCGTCTCTAACCAGTTACAGACATGTCTCTAACCAGCTACAGACCCGTCTCTAACCAGCTACAGACCCGTCTCTAACCAGTTACAGACATGTCTCTAACCAGCTACTAACCCGTCTCTAACCAGTTACAGACCCGTCTCTAACCAGCTACAGACCTGTCTCTAACCAGCTACAGACCTGTCTCTAACCAGTTACAGACCCGTCTCTAACCAGCTACAGACCTGTCTCTAACCAGCTACAGACCCGTCTCTAACCAGCTACAGACCTGTCTCTAACCAGCTACAGACCCATCTCTAACCAGTTACAGACCCGTCTCTAACCAGCTACAGACCTGTCTCTAACCAGTTACAGACCTGTCTCTAACCAGCTACAGACCTGTCTCTAACCAGCTACAGACCTGTCTCTAACCAGCTATAGACTCATCTCTAACCAGCTACAGACCCATCTCTAACCAGTTACAGACCCGTCTCTAACCAGCTACAGACCTGTCTCTAACCAGTTACAGACCTGTCTCTAACCAGCTACAGACCTGTCTCTAACCAGCTATAGATATGTCTCTAACCAGTTACAGACATGTCTCTAACCAGCTATAGACTCGTCTCTAACCAGTTACAGACCTGTCTCTAACCAGCTATAGACTCGTCTCTAACCAGTTACAGACCTGTCTCTAACCAGCTACAGACCCGTCTCTAACCAGCTACAGACCTGTCTCTAACCAGCTATAGATATGTCTCTAACCAGTTACAGACATGTCTCTAACCAGCTACAGACCCGTCTCTAACCAGTTACAGACCCGTCTCTAACCAGCTACAGACCCGTCTCTAACCAGTTACAGACATGTCTCTAACCAGCTATAGATATGTGTCTAACCTCTTTTATTTCCAAGATAACAAAGTTGTGTTAAACTAGCGTAATTATTGTTACATTAATACTAAATTCCATTACATTTCGTTATAATGGAGGGACTTTTGAAGATGATCAAAAAGAAAAATATGTTGTGATAATCAATATGAGAGATAACGAGGCTGTGGACAAAGATGCTGCAGATACATTAGCATAATTATTTTTACTTGATAAACAAACATAAACTACATTTTCACAAAAAAAATCACAACTTAATATTACTCTGAATATGCTTCTTGACAGCCTTGTAGGACCTCAAGTCTTGATCAGGAAGCGGTCGCATACAGTTTGGTTTGACCACTCCAGCTGAAGCTCCTGTGATGTCATGTGGCAGTTGGTCCATCTGTGTTTCTACAGACTGTATCCAGCTGCTGAACACCTGCATCTGCACCTTTTTAGCAATGTGGCAGCAGCTGTACCCTTCCTTACAGAGAATCTGCATCTTCAGAGGCTTCTCCTGCTTTAGCCTCCTTAATTTAGCTATTTATGTATCTGAAGAGTCGCGACCCTTCATTGGATTAAGATAATGAAAGAATGAAAGATTGAATAAATGAATGAATGAATGAATGTATCCGAACAACTTACATATTCATATATTTTATATTGACATGAAACTTGGCAACCAAAATAGCTTATTTTATTAACATGCATGACCTTTGTGGATCACTGGAACTAAAATGACCAAATGTCCAAAATTCCTATTTTTTCAATGGAACTAATCAATTTTGAGTTTTTAGTGAATTTTAATGTTTTGTTTAATAATTCGGCTTTGGCTGTAATAAAAATGAAGCAAAAGTATAGATCTAAGTGTCACTCCTAATGCAATATTTCACACATACATACATGGGCTCAGTGGAGTATACGGAGAATACCAACTCCTTTTTCAGCCAGCATTGAGTATACCCACTTCTAAATCCCCAGTGATGCTGCTTTTACAGTTACAAACATCCCTACACATGTAGCTACATTGCCAGCAACTTAGCTAATGTTACCTTTGCTACACTGGTGCAGTTAGTTAACTGCTACATTAACTTTAGCTTGAAAATAAACAAAATAAAGCTAAATATATGTCTATGAACCTGTCTCTCACTAGCCTGTGTGCCAGTATTGGTTTAGTTATTTCATAACTCTTTCTGCCTGAAACTAGAGAGCAGAAATTATGTGACAATAAGCAAAAATAGAATTTTAAGTAGCTTAAACAGAGTCTTACATGTCACATTTTATGAAACAGTATTTTTCTGGGGTACTTTTTTCTGTTTTTAAAACAAGGACAAAAAATTGAGAGTATACCCACTTCTTGATGGACCATTACACCACTGTCCAAAAAACATACTCCCACCTTGTTTATAACAATGACTCAATTACAGAAAATAAACATGTTTAAAAAATAAATGCATTAAATCACAGAACGATGGTCAGTGCACAGTTTTCTGGTGCACTTTTACACTGATGTACACTAAAAACTTTGCACTTTTTTTTAGCTATATTTAGCTATTTTTTGGAGTCCTCCAGCAGCTCTATTTGAAGAAAAGCATCTATCAATAAGTTTAGTGACTGTTGAAGTAATATTGCAGACATTTGGTGAAAACAGGACAGCACACATAGTTTACTCTCCTCTGTTAGCAGCAGCACACTAGAGGCTTGGTCATCATGGAGCATCTGTCACCAAACTGCACTCAGAGCAGGAGGCGATCACCTCCGCAGCATGACCAGACTGAAGCCACAATGCTGTCACTGTTAAATGAAACTTCATACAGATTGGAAAGGAGCTTCTAATCCTTCCTTGACAATCGCTTCTCTTAGATAATTTCTCATGTTTTTCTTTTCTTTTCATCAGCATTCTGGTAACTAACACCGAACGTTGCTCTTGATGATCATTTAATTTGTACACTTGATGAGCAGCATCTGGTTGCTACTCAGCCTTTCTGTTGTTGAAGCAGAAAATTAGTTTTTTGTGCTTTATACAAATACATGATTATTTACATAGAGAAATAATGCTCATAAAAGAATGATGACTCAAAAGAAGCTAACACAGTTTGTTGCATACTTCATTAGCTTAAAGTCCAACCATCCACACTAACACTGGCCTGACCGCCCATGTGGAGACCTGATTGTTTAGTGCCATTTAGACAAGGCTCTTTTCCATAGAAAATTCCATATGGACAGTCTAGGATTACACAGGGAAATGATTGCATTGATGGAGAGGGAATGCATTAGCTTGGGCAAAAGTTACACACTGTAAGATCAGGACTGAGTCGATAGGGGGAACCCTGCACCAAAGAATGCTGTGATCTCAGCGTGGATCTACTGTTGTCTGATGTCACATGAAGTAGCTGTAGTTTCCAGATGCTCTAATGTATCACATGGGAGCATTGAGTTTTAAACAAAAATGATAACAAATGAATAAGAAAATCCTGTTTTTCAGATGTCTGCTTTTCCTGTCCTTGTCGAGGGAGAAGGCAGAGTGGTAGAAAATTTCATTAGCAGCAGTAAAAGCTTCTTCACATCCACAGAAAAGATTTTTCCATGTGAGATGATGAGTCATGAGCATGAGACCAAGAGGAGACTCCAAGAGGACGTGGGAGACTGAACAGGGAAGAGTTACGAGAAAAAGAGGAACAGGGAAGAAGGAAATATGGCATGAGGGGGGCACAGTCACTGAGAGGGGGCTGGAACAAATAACGAAGCATTTCAGAGGTGTTTTGGCTTGTGTGTGTGTGTGTGTGTGTGTGATGAACAGAAAAGGGGCCTGAAATGACAGCTGTTAAAGGATTTGCATTAAAAGTCTTTACAGATTATGTAAACTCTGGATGTGTGAGCATGTAGCAGCTGTTTATTGTAAACCACAGTCATTGTCATTTCAGCCCCATCCAAACTGTTTCTGCAGCCTGTAGAATTAAGGAATTACTTTTTGACCTGGCCTACCATGAAAAAGTACATTTGCCATAAAGAAAAGGGACTTTATAAAGCTGTTGAATTGCTACACCCAGCATACCTGAAACCCTTTTAAAGACTTCCATGACTCAACAGAACGAGTCAAATCTACTCTCATGATCACGGAGTTCCAGGCACGGTGTCAGCACAGCTGTTTTCCAGGTCTTGTGACCTCGGTTCAGAGTTCTTCGATAATACTCACAGCTTTCTCACATCTTTAAGCCAAAAGATTTCCTATTTAACTATTTAAAGTGGTGATCCAGCAGGACTCTACTGTCCTGCTGCCAGCTAAACTTGAATGGCTCTTTTATGTGTCCACCATAAACTCTTCATTCATGGCCTGCTAACCGGGACATTAACTTTAGATTTGTTTTAGAGGAAATTAAAGGAGCATGAGTCCTAAAGGTTACTGACAGAGAACAGAAAACACAAAGAAGACTTTTGAAAATCTGATTGCATTTGAAAACAAATTAGTTACATATGAAAAAAATCCATCTAAATCTGAATTTACTTTTAAAATGCAGATATTTAGTATTATGTAATATGCTGAAGGGCGTGTGTGGAGCAGATTTGACTGGGAGTAGACAGAAAAAGGCTCCCTTTCGCCCAGGTTCATCAGAAAAATAGATTCTCCCCATTTCTTAAACACAGTTGTGTCAAATGGTGGTTGCAATCATATATGATGGCAACATATTCCTTGGTTGTTGTTTGGTGTAGCGTCACATCTTTGTGTCATGAGTAGCTTTAGACATTAATGATGGAGTAAGAAGAATGACCCCCTCCCTGCCTCCTAGCTTCATATAATCATTCAAATCAAAAGTCAAATGTATAAATTACATAATATCAGAATCTCTGATGCAGAAAAACTGGTTCACACAACAATCACTTCCATGTTCAACAACTGTAATTTATGATTATTATTTTGTGCCAAAAATATTCTAAAAAGCCTCCAATTGATGCACGATGCTTCATGACTAAAGGTTTACCTGTGGTGCCCAGAATTTCTGAAAGTAATATGGAAACCAGCATTTAGGTCCAGCTGATGTGCCCCAGACAGAGCAGGAGCAAGTAGGTTATGGGCCCAACCAGCGGGTCAAAAACCCGTAGAGAACCAAAACAGCAGGAAGTGGGCACCGCCCCAGAAAGCCTGTGGAGAAGAGCTTCAAAAGCTCACCTGTGTGTTCATCTATAAAGAACAGGAACTAACCAGTCAGGGGCCAAGCAAGTGGCAAAAAAAAAGCAACCAAAAAAGCAACCAAAAACCATACCTGGACGGACAAAGCAGTACACACTGCATCCAACTGAGCAGCCAATGTTCACAACCCTGATTTCAGGGCTAACACGCCTCTGCAGCATCGCGTGGACATCGGGGACAGGGCCGCTGGACTGGCAGACTGGGGTGGTGGTCCTCCTTTTTAAGAAGGGGGACCGGAGGGTGTGTTCCAATTACAGGGGCATCACACTCCTCAGCCTCCCTGGTAAGGTCTATTCAGGGGTCCTGGGGAGGAGGGTCCGTCGGATAGTCGAATCTCGGATTGAGGAGGAGCAGTGTGGTTTTCATCCTGGTTGCGGAACAGTGGACCAGCTCTATACCCTCTTTGGGGTCCTGGAGGGGGCATGGGAGTTTGCCCAACCAGTCTACATGTGCTTTGTGGACCTGGAGAAGGCATTCGACCGTGTCCCCCGGGGCTCCTGTGGGGGGTACTCCAGGACTATGGGGTACCGGACCCCCTTGTACGAGCTGTCTGGTCCCTGTACGACAGGTGTCAGAGCGTGGTCCGCATTGTAGTGTGTTGGATTCGTTTCCAGTGAAGGTTGGACTCCGCCAAGGCTGCCCTTTATCACAGATTCTGTTCATAACTTATATGGACAGAATTTCTAGGCATAGCCGAGGTGTTGAAGGGATCAGGGTTGGTGGCCTCAGGATTGGGTCCCTGCTTTTTGCAGATGTGGTGGTGAGCACACATGAGTGTCATGTGGCTCAGGTTGGCCCCTCCCTGCTAATCAGCAGGTACCTATAAGACACCTGCTGATTTTCTTTTGTCTGCTGGCTGATTCTGTGTTGGTGGTGGTGATTGGCTGCCCTCTGTACTCTTCCTACTGGCTTGGTTTTACTCAGGGTGATCCACCTGCTGCTGTTTTTACTGGCATAATTTTACTGTAGTGTTTCTTTTAATCAGTTTTGTTTGCTTCTTTTGCTTTAGTTTTGTAAGTTGACTTAGTTTTCTTTTGTTTGAATTGTTTCCTTTAGGCAGCTGGGAACCATTTGGTGGATGGGGCTAGGCACTCGTGGTTGGGGACCCTCACGTTTGGTTTGGTTTGTTTGATGCACTGGGCATAGGAGAGCTCCACAGTTATAGTTTGCAGTGAAGTGCGGTTGCATTCATAAGGTAAGAGGTGGCAACACACCGGGACACTCCTTCCCTGTAGGCTGCCCTTCACTGGTGGTCCCAGCTGGCCTGGTTTCTATAGTTTATATAGTTATTTGCCCCAGGTGGCGTTGTCTGGCATTAGTATTAAATAAAAGTTAACTTTCTCATTTTACCTTTTGTTGTTCAGTTATTTTTGTTAAGGCCTTACCACTCTACCACATAGATGACGTGGTCCTATTGGCTTCATCTGGCCGTGATCTCCAGCTCTCACTTGAGAAATTTGCTGCCGAGTGTGAAGTGGCTGGGATGAGAATTAGCACCTCAAAAATCTGAGACCATGGTCCTTAGCTGGAATAGGGTGGATTGCCCTCTCCGGTTCAGGAGAGAGGTCCTGCCTCAAGTGGAGGAGTTTAAATATCTCTGGGTCTTGTTCACGAGTGAGGGAAGGATGGAGCGTGAGATCGACAGACGGATCGGTGCGGACTCTGCAGTAATGCAGAGTCTGCGCCGGTCTGTCGTGGTGAAGATAGGAGCTGAGCCAGAAGGCGAAGCTCTTGATTTATCAGTCGATCTACATTCCTACCCTCACCTATGGTCATGAGCTGTGGTTCGTGACCAAAAGAACGAGATCTGTAATGAGCTTCCTCTGCAGGGTGACTGGGCTCTCTCTTAGAGATAGGGTGAGGAGCTCGGTCAAACGGGAGAGGCTCAGAGTAGAGCCGCCGTTCCTCCGCATCAAGAGGAAACAGTTGAGGTGGCTCAGGCATCTGGTCAGGATGCCTCCTGGACCTCCCTGGTGAGGTGTTCCAGGCACGTCCCTCTGGGAGGAGACCCTGGGGAAGCTGGAAGGATTATATCTCTCGGCTGGCCTGGAAACGCCTCGGGATCCCCCCCGCAGAGTTGGAAAATGTGGCTGGGGAGAGGGAAGTCTGGGCTTCGCTGCTTAGGCTGCGGCCCCTGCCACCCGACCCCGGATAGGCGGCAGAAGATGGATGGATGGATGGATGGATGGAACACTGAAATACTCTGGTGAACAAAATATGATGTATACAAGGCGTAAAGGAATACCTCATCTCATAACTTTATTGTTCCAATGTAAAAAACATTAACATCATTACTATACTGTGATGTTCTGTTTTCAGAATTAGCCAAGCAGCCCTCTAATGGAGATATTGATTGCAGTAAGGCGGTATGTTTTCTAGTTGTCCTAAGTAAATGTTTTAAAACAGATTCAGCCTGAGATCTTTCTTTGTCTTCTATTTGCTGAGCTATTGCAGCAGGCAGCAAAATAAGTACTTTGGGAATCAGGGAGGGTCTACGGCAGCACTCTCCTTGAGGTTAAGGAATTTGTTCCTGCGCTTTGTTTCTAGGAATACTTTAGGGACAAAGTAGCTAAGTTTGCAGCATTGGGGAACAATTGTAGTGGAGCTACTTCTCTTTTTTGCCAGATTCACCTTCGATGCTGGCTGAGTATGGTGTCTTAAGGAACATATCAGTCTTTTAATCAAATTATCCTCATGGTGAAAACTTTTCACACTGTTGACTCAGGTTGGAAAGAATGTTTTTCTGTCAGACAGGAAATTGGTTTTACTGCTTTTTGGTTAAATTGCTTCAGCATGAACTGGAGAAGGTGAAATAAAACAGCAGACTATACTAGAAGATCTCTGCTGGACACTTGCATGATGCTCATGCTTTTAGAGACTGAGAGATAGACTGAAAAAGCCTGTTTTTTTTCTGAACTCAAACCACAATCTCCTTTTAAAATTCAATAAATATTTAACCACAAAAGATCAATGTAAACAAAATGAGAATTAAGATAATAATGAAAAATAATACAATGCAGTTTCCTGCTGACTGACCTGCCAACACTTATATTAACATGATGTAGAATGCTTAAGTTACAAGGATCCTCCTGATCAACTGCTTGTTACAACAAATATTTAATCAGCCAATCACATGGCAGCAGCCCGATGCCTTTAGTCATGAAGACAGTCACAATGACTGGTCGAAGTTCAAGCTGAGTATCAGAATTAGGAAGAATGGGGATTTAGGTGTCTGAATGTGGCATGGCTGATGCTCTGAGTATTTACTGGGATGTTTAGACGCATCCTCTATGGAAATGCTGTTCATTCATCCATCCATCCCTCATGTGGTTATCCATCATGCAGTGTCTCCCTCCACCATTACTCTCTCCTTTCCTTTCCCCCCTCCTTCCTCCTCAGTTCATCCTTTCCTCATGTCGTCATACCTTCTCCCCTCATTCATTCTTCCTCATCTGTTCATCCAACCTTAACCTCTTTGCTTTCCCCCTCCCACTTCCATTTATGTCCCTCTTTCCCCTCCTCAGTTCATCCATCCCCCCTCTCTTTGTTCCTCCTCTTCCCTGCCAAGTGTTCTTCTTCACAGTCATATTTTTTGTGCTTGTTGTCTGTTCCAGGCATCAATGGGTGGTTGGAGGTGGGGGCGCTAAATAAGTCAGGTTGGGTCCCTGCATCTAGAAGACGAGGAGAGAAATGTCTCTTTAATGTACTTAATTTTGATTGCTTATTTATGTTTTTAATGCTTTAGAATAAACATTCATCCACATACACTCAGATATGTCTTGGGGATAAACTTTCTCACCCCTGTATTGGAATGTGGGATGAAGATCTTTCCAGCAACAATGTCTCTGGAGACATTGGACATAAAATCTCGAGTTATCTGATTTGACGGGATAAATAGGTTGAAATTCTACCTTGTTGTACAATCTTGGTTTGCACATTACTGTCGACGAGCGCCTTATTTCATTCAGGCGGCGCTGTCCTTTCCAACAGTACATGCCCAACAATCCTGTCCAGTATGGCTTAAAAATATGGATAACCTGTGATTCAAAATCTAGCGATGCATAAAATATGTAAGTGTACACTGAAAAGCCACCTGGAGGTGCATAACATCACATGTGACAACTTCTTTACATCCTACTGCCTTGGAGATGAACTTCTAAAGAGAAAGCTATATATTTGTAACAGTTACAAAGAACAAGCCAGAACTTGCAAGAATTATATCTGCAGAAAACACAGTTACTGTCTGTCCATCACCTGGAGAACATTAGAAATGTTCAAACTGAGAACATCAGAGAAAATAGCGCAAGTTGAAAGTGTCTGAGAAGAGGGAAAAACAAAAATAATTCTTAAATGTGGTGTAAGAGTTAAAAGATTGTATTAAATGTCTCATTTCTAAATGTTTACATAATCTGAAAAAAGTTTATTGGTTGAACTAGATTTTTTTAATGTTGTGAGTGGATTTACACAGTGTGGGTCAAAATGACCCGCAACATAACCAATGTGGTTTTTTTTCAACATAATACAAGGGTTAATATTTATCCAAACAACTGAACTCCTGGTGAGCTTTGTAATACTAAGTGATACACGGAGGCTTCTGTGCAGGAAACATAATACAATTAGAAATATTAAAAAGTCACGTTATTGAGAACTCATTATTCTGACTTATTGTTGAGTTGTGTCATCAGATGTGATCTGATTTTCAGGTGTTTTGCTGAATCTAAACACAGGTGATGCTGCAGCCCACATCCATCTGTTTCCTCCATCTCCAGTGCAATCATATGTAAATACCAGTGCCACTGCTTCACACACCCATACTGTACTTGGCCATAACAGAAGCACTATTATTTGACTGATTTATTTCACTTTTATTTTATTTTTGCAGTCGACTTCACAAGGCCTTCCAACTTTATTTCACAAGAAACATGAGTATTTTTGGAAACTGCAGTCTGAAGTGACTACTATAATTCTTCCAAAGCTCCCTGTGAGTCAGTGTTGTGTTCTCAGTCGAAAACCCAACAGTATTTGTATTTATGAAGTTTAGCTTTAATAAAAGATACTAAACTAGTTTGTATCTGAAAAAAAACACCTAAATTTTTATATCTTTTCTTAATTGTTGGCAGAAAACATTATAAGTAGATTAGAGATAGAGATGCAATAATCCAGGGTCCACAGCAGGCATGCAGGATAGGAAATGTTTTCCAGGAGCATTTTCACTATATTGCTGAAAATCCCCTTCACCCCTAACAACTTTGTTGTTTGTGCATTAAAAGATAAAACATAACATAGTTTTTGCATTAACCTCATTTTGACAGCCCTTACATATATATATATATATATATATATATATATATATATATATATATATATATATATATATATATATAAATCCTCCTTTATTCTATAAATGTATTATATATTTATTTTAAAGTGACATGGCCCTCTGAAATTATTTTGGGTCCACTGTGGGGATCAATACCCCCCAGTCTGGAGAAGGTTGGTTTAACCGGCCACCCAGTAACATCTGTGCAGATTAGAACCCTCCACCAGTATCGTAGCTCCAGTCGAAAATGAGTGTGTTTGATGCGAAGCAGCAGGTCAGAGAGACTGGAGGAAGGGGTGGTAGGTAAATTATTTAGCTTTTTATGAAATCAGACATTTACTGAGTGTAAACAAGTTGTGGTAAATAAACACACAATGAACAATAAACAGTAACTGGTTACAGTTTACAGGTTACATATTTGGCTATCTGGAGCTACACCCCGGCAGACTTGGAAAATTGGAAGCCATGGGTGTGGCGAAAAAGGAATCAGCTTTCTGGTGTGGCTGGTAGATTAACTGTGTTTTGAAATATTGATCGGTAAAGCAGACTGAAGGGAAAATGTTTTATTTGGCAAATCTCCTGTGACTCACTTATGGGCCGGGACTCTAACTGTAGCAATGAATAGCACATTACATCCAAATTCGGTGCATGCGCTCATGAACCGTCAGGAACAAGTATTACACGTTTCCATGCTTTAAAGGTGTGGCTTCTGGGCAGGAGTCTTAAAAAGGGGTTTTGGACCCAGTGGCAACCTATTCTATTCTATTCTACAGTCATTTAGCAGACGCTTTTATCCAAAGCGACTTACATATGAGTGAGAACAACACAAGCACAAAATTAGTAGAGGACATCGTAGGAAGATGCTAGTGGACTGTCCACTTGGATGCAGATCCTTGCATGAAGTGCTATAGACTTTTTTTTTTTTTGTTTTGTTTTGTTTTTGTTTTTTTTGTTTCTTTTTTTGTTTACTCCCTTTCCACCATATAATGTCACCTATGTTACAATACAAAGAATTAATATCATAAAGTTTCTTTCAAAGAACTGGGCTAAGTTCTCCAACTTTCCACTAAATGTAGCTATACTAAGTGTAGAAGTTCTCCTTGAAGAGCTGAGTCTTCAACTTGCTCTTAAAAGTAGACAGGGACTCTACGGAGTGGACAGAGTTTGGGAGATCATTCCACCATCGTGGCACAACAGAGGAAAAGAGTCTGGCTGGTGATTTAGTCCCACGTTGTGGTGGTAACATGAGGCGTCTTTCACTGGTGGAACGCAGCTGTCGAGAGGGAGTGTAGGCCTGGATTAGGGAGTGAAGGTAGACGGGAGCCGTTTGAGTTATTGTTTTGTAAGCCAGAAGCACGGCTTTGAATATGATGCGTGCTGCGACTAGAAGCCAGTGAAGAGCGATTAGCAGCGGAGTGACATGAGCTCATTTGGGTTGGTTGAAAACCAGACGCACTGCGGCGTTCTGGATCATCTGCAGAGGTTTAACAGAGCATGCAGGTAGACTTGCCAGTAGGGAATTGCAGTAATCAATGCGTGAGATGACCAGAGCCTGAACCAGAAGCTGAGTCGTATGTTCTGTCAGGTACGTCTGATTCTCTTGATGTTGTAGAGAGCATGTCGACAGGTACGGGCAACCGAGGCAACATGGACCTTAAAGGTCAGCTGGTCATCCACCATGACACCGAGATTCCAGGCAGCAGATGTAGGAACAAGTGTGACAGAGGCAAGCTTCACACTTAATTGTGGATGTAGGGAAGGATTGGCTGGGCAGACAATGAGCTCTGTCTTGGACAGATTGAGCTGAAGGTGGCGAGCCTTCATCCATTACGAGATATCAGCAAGGCAAGCTGATATTCTCATTGAGACGGTTGTGTCATCCGGAGGAAAGGAGAGGAAAAGCTGAGTGTCATCAGCATAACAGTGATAGGAGAAGCCGTGAGAACATATGACTGCAACAAGTGAGGAGGTGTATAGTGAGAAGAGAAGATGGCCGAGCACCGACTCTTGAGGCACCCCTGTTTTCAACTCATGTGAACTGGACACGTCTCCTCGCCAGGATACCCTGAAGGATCTTCCTGAGAGGTAGGACGAGAACCAGGAGAGGACAGATCCAGAGATGCCAAGCCCAGAGAGTGTGGAGAGGAGAATCTGATGGTTCACTGTGTCAAAAGCAGCAGACAGGTCCAGCAGGACCAGGTCTGAGGATTGACCAGTGGATCTGGTCCAGCAGGACCAGGACTGAGGATTGACCAGTGGATCTGGTCCAGCAGGACCAGGACTGAGAATTGACCAGTGGATCTGGTCCAGCAGGACCAGGACTGAGGATTGACCAGTGGATCTGGTCCAGCAGGACCAGGACTGAGGATTGACCAGTGGATCTGGTCCAGCAGGACCAGGACTGAGGATTGACCAGTGGATCTGGTCCAGCAGGACCAGGTCTGAGGATTGACCAGTGGATCTGGTCCAGCAGGACCAGGACTGAGGATTGACCAGTGGATCTGGTCCAGCAGGACCAGTACTGAGGATTGACCAGTGGATCTGGTCCAGCAGGACCAGGACTGAGGATTGACCAGTGGATCTGGTCAATCAGCAGGACCAGGACTGAGGATTGACCAGTGGATCTGGTCCAGCAGGACCAGTACTGAGGATTGACCAGTGGATCTGGTCCAGCAGGACCAGGACTGAGGATTGACCAGTGGATCTGGCAAGCCGGAGGGAATCAGTAACAGACAGGAGAGCAGTTTCAGTGGAATGGCCTTGCCTAAAGCCAGACTGATATGGATCAAAAAGGTTTTCATCATGGAGGAACTGCGAGATTTGGCTGAAGACAGAACGCTCTAGCAGTTTAGATAAGAAAGGCACCAGCGAGACCGGCCGGTAGTTTTCAACCTGGACTGGGTCGAGTGTGGGTTTCTTCAGAAGCGGGGTGATCCGAGCTTGCTTGAAGACAGAGGGAAAGACCCCAGATTCAAGAGAGGAGTTGATCATATAAGCTAATGCAGTTTTGATCGTAGGAGAAATTCTCTGCACGATGTCGGTAGGTACTGGATCAAGTGCACAGGTAGTGGGTTTAGAGTTTTGTAGAAGTTTTAGGACTTCATTCTCATTCAGAGTGCGGAAGGAGCAAAATGAAGCACCGCTAGCTGGATGTGGTGGACTGAGCTGGTCAGGCTCAGAGAACTGATTACTGATGGTAGCAACCTTTTTGGTAAAAAAAGGATGCAAACATTTCTGCGGTCAGCATGGCTGGTGGCTGAGCAGGAGGTGGAGAGAGAAGAGAGTTGAATGCCATGAAAAGCTGTCGTGTGTTAGGAGCATTGCAGATCTTGTTCTGATAGAAGTCTATCTTAGCAGCCTTTAGGCTGGATGTGAAGAGTGAGAGCTGAAGCTGGTACTCCGACAAGTCAGTGAGTTTATTGGATTTGCACCACTTTCTTTCTGCTGCCCTGAGACCTGCTCTGTGACGTCTTAGGACCTCAGTGAGCCATGGACTGGGAAGATTCTGTCTGGCTGGCTTAGACAGCAGAGGACAGAGTTTGTCCAGAGAGGAGGCAAGAGAGGAGCAGAGTGTTTCTCTAGCCTCATTAGTAGACAGTGAGGAGAAGTCTGAATCAGAGGGGAGGGTAGAGTTAACCTCATCAGACAGCTGTGCGGGACTTAACAATCTCAGGTTTCTGCGGTAGGAAACCGTCCTCGGAACCTCTTGGGTGTCATGAGAGGGAAGGGCTGAGAATGTGACCAGGAAGTGGTCTGAAAGGTGCAGCGGAGTGACAGACAGATCCATTGAGGAGCTGTTTCTGGTCAGTACCAAGTCAAGAGCATGGCCGGCTTTGTGTGTTGGAGGAGTCAGGACCAGCCTGAGATTGAAGGAGTTGATGAGGTTCAAAAAGTGATTGGCCTGAGTTTTGCCAGTGTGAATATTTAAGTCCCCCATGACAATTAGGGTATGTCAGAGAGTAGCATGTCCATCTCAGTGATAAAGTCATTCATGTTGCCTCCTGGAGGGCAACATATGACCAGAATGTATGTATTGGTAGGTGCAGAGACCTTTATTGCATGATATTCGAGTGCCGAGTGGGAAGCCAAAGGACGGAGAAAGGTAAAGTTCCATTCTTTAGGAAGCAGGATGCCCGTTCCACCTCCTCGTCCGGTAGAGCGAGGTGTATGAGTAAATTCTGCGTTAATGGAGAGGGCAGCTGGAGTAGCTGTGTTTTCTGGACGGATTCAGGTCTCAGTCAGGGCTAGGACCTGAACATCTGAGACTGACATCAGTGAACTGATGAATTCTGTTTTAACTGCTGACTGACAGTTCCAAAGACCGAAGGTGACAGAGCATGCAGACAGTGTGGGAGACAGTGGTCATAAGAGATTTAGAGGATTGCGTTGTCTGTGGGACACACGCCTTGGTCTGTACCCATGTCGGACAGGGATGGGTAGGCGACACATGGTAATGTGTGCTTAGCTGCGGCTGCTCGTGCCTTTGCTCGGTGGACTCGCACAGGTAGGCTCGTAGGTCTTTACCCTTTGGTGGTCTTAACCCGATGTGGGCTGACACAGTGGCTGACGCAACAGCGCACCTGGGCTGCTTAAGTACCTGGGACTGACACAGCTGAGTCTACTCTGCTTGATTGCACAGCCGGCTGAAACCGTCTCTTTCTGCTTGCCCCCTGCAGTTGAACAGGGAGTGTGACCAACGTCACGGACTCAGCTGTTGATCTCAGAGAAAACGTGGTAACGACAGAGCCCGGCACCAAACAAAGACCTGAAACCAAGACAGAAACTCTAGCAGTAACTGTCCTAGCTGACTGAACCACTACGCTTAAAATCAGTGCTTGTTCTGCCAAACCTCTGTTGGATTGCAGTTCCCTCTTCACCACTAGGGGTCCCAAAACAGAGCAATTCCCCATAGACTCCCATGTTAAAAAGACCAACTTCACAGCAGAAATAAACCTGTTTACAGCAAAAATAAACATGTTTACAGCAGAAATAAACATGTTTACAGCCTGGTACAAAAATACATTTTAAGTTTAATAGGTCAGGTTTACCTTCATGACAACAGTAGGGGAAGTGAATATATTTTTTTATAACCTATCAGTTTAGAAATAATTTCCTCTTGAAATTTGGCACCTTTAGGTGATTGACAGGTACCCGATTTCCCACTTCAAGGAGGAACGTAGAATGTAGAACAATCGCATTCCATTGTTTATTAATTATTTTAAATTTAACCAGAAACAGGGGCTGTCAAATAGAATTCACATTGTTATTCTTTGGTCTTCTCATTATTTTTATTATTATCATGTTTTCCCGTTTTCATATGTCTTGTCTGTTTGATATCAACCATTTTTCTGTAATATGTTTCTGGGAAAAATTCTTAGTCAAAGTTAGATTGCATTATATTTTGTTAGATATCTGAGATCCAGTGAGTTTAAAAAAGGATTATTGAAAATTTAGGTGAAAATGAGCTGCTTGGCAGAGGTCTGTGAGTGCTTTAAAAACTACTACTACTATAACTACTACTACTACTACTACTACTACTACTACTAATAATAATAATAATAATAATAATAATAATAATAATAATAATTATTATTATTATTATTATTATTATTATTATTATTATGATTATAATATTATAATTTTATAATAATATTATTATTTGTAGTATAATATAATATAATATAATATAATATAATATAATATAATATAATATAATATAATAATAATTATTGATATTATTCTGCTTTGACTATGTCGACATATTCAGTTAAAAATTTCATATAAAGTGTCAAATGTTTTGTTACTTAACAGCTAAGCTTTTATAGTTTGGCAAACTGCTTAGTTTGAAACATTTTTGTCTTGTGATCAGTGATGAATTCAACAAGATTCCTTAAAAATCTGATGTTTTATTCGGCATCAGACTAAAAGACAAATTAACACATTGCCATTGAGAGCAAAAGAAATCTAAGACTTACTGAGTTGACTTGTTCTCCCAATGGGCTCTCAGGCCTTGCATGCCAGACAGATCACAACATCACCAGTGTGTTTTCAGACATGGCTGGAAGATAGCTGACCAGGGATGTGAGGAGCACCACAGATCAATCATTTATAGTCGAAGAAGAAACAAAAAGTGGAAAGAAAAGATTTCTCATGGTTTTTGCTGTGACCTAGGGGCAACAGCAAATGTAATAGAATTTGGTGTATTTGGAGTTCCGCTGCTCAATGTGAAAGTCATTAAGGCCCCTGACTTTTATGGATCTTGTGGAAAGACTCGGAGCCAGCAGTGTGAGTCATAGATAGATCCATGTGTGCTGCTCCAGCAGTAAAAAATCTCTCCCACTTGCTCTGTTGGCAGCAAAAGCCACCAGGACAAGCTCAACGCTCCCACGCTTCTAGTTTAATGCTGCCAAGTTCATTAAGTGGAAAGTAGTTTAACAAACCACAAACATCATCCTTCATCAGGAGGATCACTTCATTCTCAAGGCCTTATTGGGGGATTCTCAGCTTGGTTTTCCTTTAACATCAAAACAAATTAATATTCCATTGGTTAAAAATGTAATCTCTGTCTTTTTCCATGGTTTTCTCTGTATAGTGCCAGCATGTTTACACTGGCACCTCTATGACCCTTTATGAATCATCAGCAAGGCACAGTTCCACCTCTACACACTGGGCTCGACCCTCCATGTGACCATGTAGGGAAGGATGTCTCATCTGGGACTGAGGTTAGTGGTCATCTTCCCTCCAAGTGTTCTTCTAGAAGACATCTTTCCAGATCCTGACCTGACACTCTGTGCGTTTACATGGGAGTTTTAATTCCCGTTTAATTTGAATAAAAGTTAAATCCGCTTTAAACTGATTAAAACCAACCATGTAAACACTTAATTCCTAATGCTAATTTCTATTCAGAATTAAACTTAAGTGTAAGTGTCTGGTTTATTAGCATTTTAATTTCAAACTATTTAATTCCTCTGTCACGTAAACCTTCATTCCGCTCTAAGTTAATTCCGGTCGTTCTGAGCATGCTCGTTACCTCGTCCTGTCCCGATGACGCGCCTTGTTTTACCTCCCGTGTTCGGTGGTCTGTCTTTCTTCTCCTTCTCAGTTGCTGCAAAAAGTGAAGTAGTATGCTGGTGTTGAGCTGCTACTTCACATTTATAATAAAAATAGTGGTGAAACTGGTTCTTATTATGTAGTTTTTAGAAGTTACGACTGAAAAGACGAGAAGCAGAAAGAGAACTTTGTTTATTTCTGGTATACGTCATACGTCACTCTGTCCAATCAGAACCCTTCCCAACCCGTCGCTCTACAGAGGAATTAAGTCAGGACGTGTTTCATTTGGAATTATTATTTTCATGTAAACTCGTAGGAGAATACGTTAATTCCAAATCATTAATTCTGAATTAAAAAACTTAATTAAAATTAAATTACATGATTACATGAATTAAAAAACATCATGTAATCGTTGCCACTGAGGAGTTAAAAACAGTTCTTTCTCAGCTGAGACAAACTGAACTAAAGGGGATGACACTTCTAAGGGTCCACACACACTCTAAGCTTTGTGTGTCAAAAGACATAACTAATACATATTTATAATAATGCATAAAACAAAGCCACAAAGTCATGTAGTATTTAAGTTTTAATTATTTCAGGAACCTCCTCATGAAAAGGGTTTGCTCCATGTTCATGGTTCTGGTTCGTTCTTCCTCCCAGGAACATGCGTGTTCGCCAGCTCACCTGCATTTCAGGGGATAAGATGATGAAAACACACAAATCTAGACACCAGGAAGGTCTTGAGAGGGAGGCCAGGAGTAGGAGCAGTGGAGCAGGGGTCCAGAATAACACACATTTCTGCTCTAAGACCGATGAGAGTAAAGTTAGAGCGAGCTGAAATGATTCCTTGTTCATTCATTCTTTTTTTCAGTGTTTTCCAACATTTTTCCAACCAGGTACATTTTTCCATTAAAAGGTCAGGAGCCACACCATGAGCTGACAATGTTATAAAATAAAACTCTGTAGCCTGTATTAGCAATATCAACTCGTTCTTGTCAAAATGTCTCAAATTAAACACAAAGAAATCTTTTAATCTTCATATTTCTACTCAGACGGTGTGAAATCTGGGTCTGTTTGGACGAACAGAGTTGTTCTTTATACCTCATAGTGAAACTGGATTATTTCCCACAGAGATCCTGACAATCTCTCACGGCACACCAGTGCTTGAAGGTTTTTGTCACAAAACCTGAAGCAAATTTTACATTTTCAAAAGCTGGAAAGCAAGTCTGAAAACTTCCAGTGTAGTAATAAATCCAGTTTGTGCCTTCCCACCTTGAGCTAACTTCCTGTGGCCGTGTTCACATTCCTGGAGTCACTGACTCATTTTAAAGATCAAACCCAGCAACCAGAAGCACGACGAGGACGAATTTGACTAAACGTCTGTGTGAATTCTCAACCGAGTCATAACAATCCCAACTGTTAGCATAAAAAGTGCCTTCAGTTCATTTAAAAGACATTTCATCTCTCATCTGTAGCGTCTGAGGAAGTTAAGTTGTTGTTGGGACGTTGACTCAAACGGGATGTGATTCTTTGTCATTCTGCTTTGTTCTTTTCTTGTCCTTTCTGTTTTATTTTCTAGTCTTTTCCACTTTGTGTACGATGTTTTTACTTTCTGCTTCCTGTTCAGTAGTACACCTGGTTTGTTCAGTTGTATCACCTGCTCCCTCCCCATCTCTCTCTGTGTGTGTGTGTGTGTGTGTGTATCCTGTTGACTGTCAGTGCATCAGTTGTCTCTTTGTTTCACACACTATTCCCACCCCAGTCTGCCTCCTCCCTCCTGCCTCCTCCCTCCTGCTTCCTCCCTCCTACCTCCTGCCTCCTCCCTCCTCCCTCCTCCCTCCTACCTCCTCCCTCCTGCCTCCTGCCTCCTGCCTCCTGCCTCCTCCCTCCTACCTCCTCCCTCCTGCCTCCTGCCTCCTCCCTCCTCCCTCCTACCTCCTCCCTCCTGCCTCCTGCCTCCTGCCTCCTACCTCCTGCCTCCTCCCTCCTACCTCCTACCTCCTACCTCCTCCCTCCTCCCTCCTCCGTCCTGCCTCCTTCCTCCTCCCTCCTCCCTCCTCCGTCCTGCCTCCTCTCTCCTCCCTCCTCTCTCCTGCTTCCTCCCTCCTGCCTCCTCCCTCCTGCCTCCTCCCTCCTCTCTCCTCCCTCCTCTCTCCTGCTTCCTCCCTCCTGCCTCCTCCCTCCTGCCTCCTCCCTCCTGCCTCCTCCCTCCTGCCTCCTGCTTCCTCCCTCCTCCCTCCTCCCTCCTGCTTCCTCCCTCCTCCCTCCTACCTCATGCCTCCTTCCTCCTCCCTCCCTCCTCCTCCCTCCTGCTTCCTCCCTCCTCCCTCCTCCGTCCTGCCTCCTCCCTCCTGCCTCCTCCCTCCTGCCTCCTCCCTCCTGCTTCCTTCCTCCTCCCTCCTGCCTCCTCCCTCCTGCCTCCTCCCTCCTGCTTCCTCCCTCCTGCCTCCTCCCTCCTGCTTCCTCCCTCCTGCCTCCTCCCTCCTGCTTCCTCCCTCCTCCCTCCTCCCTCCTGCCTCCTCCCTCCTGCCTCCTCCCTCCTCCCTCCTGCTTCCTCCCTCCTGCCTCCTCCCTCCTGCTTCCTCCCTCCTCCCTCCTGCCTCCTCCCTCCTGCCTCCTCCCTCCTCCCTCCTCCCTCCTGCCACCTCCCTCCTGCCTCCTCCCTCCTCCCTCCTCCCTCCTCCCTCCTCCCTCCTCCCTCCTGCCTCCTCCCTCCTGCCTCCTCCCTCCTCCCTCCTGCCTCCTCCCTCCTTCCTCCTCCCTCCTCCCTCGTCCCTCCTGCTTCCTCCCTCCTCCGTCCTGCCTCCTCCCTCCTGCCTCCTCCCTCCTGCTTCCTCCCTCCTCCCTCCTCCCTCCTGCCTCCTCCCTCCTGCTTCCTCCCTCCTGCCTCCTCCATCCTGCTTCCTCCCTCCTCCCTCCTGCCTCCTCCCTCCTACTTCCCACCTCCTCCCTCCTGCCTCCTCCCTCCTCCCTCCTGCCTCCTCCCTCCTTCCTCCTCCCTCCTCCCTCCTCCCTCCTGCTTCCTCCCTCCTCCCTCCTGCCTCCTGCCTCCTCCCTCCTGCCTCCTCCCTCCTGCCTCCTGCCTCCTCCCTCCTTCCTCCTCCCTCCTCCCTCCTCCGTCCTGCCTCCTCTCTCCTCCCTCCTCTCTCCTGCTTCCTCCCTCCTGCCTCCTCCCTCCTGCCTCCTCCCTCCTCCCTCCTCCCTCCTCTCTCCTCCCTCCTCTCTCCTGCTTCCTCCCTCCTGCCTCCTCCCTCCTGCCTCCTCCCTCCTGCCTCCTCCCTCCTGCCTCCTGCTTCCTCCCTCCTCCCTCCTCCCTCCTGCTTCCTCCCTCCTCCCTCCTCCCTCCTCCCTCCTCCCTCCTCCCTCGTCCCTCCTCTCTCCTCCCTCCTCCCTCCTCCCTCCTACCTCATGCCTCCTTCCTCCTCCCTCCCTCCTCCTCCCTCCTGCTTCCTCCCTCCTCCCTCCTCCCTCCTCCCGCCTCCCTCCTCCCTCCTCCCTCCTGCCTCCTCCCTCCTCCCTCCTCCCTCCTCTCTCCTCCCTCCTCCCTCCTGCCTCCTCCCTCCTCCCTCCTCTCTCCTCCCTCCTCCCTCCTCCGTCCTGCCTCCTCCCTCCTCCGTCCTGCCTCCTCCCTCCTCCCTCCTCCTCCCTGCCTCCTCCCTCCTGCCTCCCCCCTCCTCCCTCCTGCCTCCTCCCTCCTCCCTCCTCCCTCCTCCCTCCTGCCTCCTCTCTCCTGCCTCCTCCCTCCTCTCTCCTCCCTCCTCCCTCCTGCCTCCTCCCTCCTCTCTCCTGCCTCCTCCCTCCTGCCTCCTTCCTCCTGCTCCCCCCTCCTCCCTCCTCCCTCCTCCGTCCTGCCTCCTCCCTCCTCCCTCCTCCCTCCTGCCTCCTACCTCCTGCCTCCTCCCTCCTCCCTCCTCCCTCCTGCCTCCTACCTCCTGCCTCCTCCCTCCTGCCTCCTCCCTCCTGCCTCCTGCCTCCTCCCTCCTGCCTCCTCCCTCCTCCCTCCTGCCTCCTCCCTCCTCCCTCCTCCCTCCTCTCTCCTCCCTCCTCTCTCCTGCCTCCTCCCTCCTGCCTCCTTCCTCCTGCTCCCCCCCTCCTCCCTCCTCCCTCCTGCCTCCTCCCTCCTGCCTCCTCCATCCTGCCTCCTCCCTCCTCCCTCCTGCCTCCTCCCTCCTGCCTCCTACCTCCTGCCTCCTCCCTCCTGCCTCCTCCCTCCTGCCTCCTGCCTCCTCCCTCCTGCCTCCTCCATCCTGCCTCCTCCCTCCTCCCTCCTGTCTCCTGCCTCCTCCCTCCTGCCTCCTTCCTCCTGCTCCCCCCCTCCTCCCTCCTGCCTCCTGCCTCCTACCTCCTGCCTCCTCCCTCCTGCCTCCTCCATCCTGCCTCCTCCCTCCTCCCTCCTCTCTCCTGCCTCCTCCCTCCTCCCTCCTCCCTCCTGCCTCCTACCTCCTGCCTCCTCCCTCCTGCCTCCTCCATCCTGCCTCCTCCCTCCTCCCTCCTCTCTCCTGCCTCCTCCCTCCTGCCTCCTTCCTCCTGCTCCCCCCCTCCTCCCTCCTCTCTCCTCCCTCCTCTCTCCTGCCTCCTCCCTCCTGCCTCCTCCCTCCTGCCTCCTGCCTCCTCCCTCCTGCCTCCTCCATCCTGCCTCCTCCCTCCTCCCTCCTCTCTCCTCCCTCCTCTCTCCTGCCTCCTCCCTCCTGCCTCCTTCCTCCTGCTCCCCCCCTCCTCCCTCCTCCCTCCTACCTCCTACCTCCTGCCTCCTCCCTCCTGCCTCCTCCCTCCTGCCTCCTGCCTCCTCCCTCCTCCCTCCCCCCTCCTCCCTCCTCCCTCCTCACTCCTCCCTCCTGCCTCCTCCCTCCTCCCTCCTCCCTCCTGCCTCCTCCCTCCTCCCTCCTCCCTCCTCCCTCCTGCCTCCTCCCTCCTGCCTCCTGCCTCCTCCCTCCTGCCTCCTCCCTCCTGCCTCCTGCCTCCTCCCTCCCTCCTCCTCCCTCCTGCCTCCTCCCTCCTCCCTCCTCCCTCCTCTCTCCTCCCTCCTCCCTCCTGCCTCCTTCCTCCTGCTCCCCCCCTCCTCCCTCCTCCCTCCTGCCTCCTACCTCCTGCCTCCTCCCTCCTCCCTCCTGCCTCCTCCGTCCTCCCTCCTGCCTCCTCCCTCCTCCCTCCTCCCTCCTCCCTCCTGCCTCCTGCCTCCTCCCTCCTGCCTCCTCCCTCCTCCCTCCTGCCTCCTGCCTCCTCCCTCCTCCCTCCTGCCTCCTGCCTCCTCCCTCCTGCCTCCTGCCTCCTGCCTCCTGCCTCCTCCCTCCTCCCTCCTGCCTCCTCCCTCCTCCCTCCTCCCTCCTGCCTCCTGCCTCCTCCCTCCTCCCTCCTCCCTCCTCCCTCCTCCCTCCTGCCTCCTGCCTCCTCCCTCCTCCCTCCTGCCTCCTCCCTCCTCCCTCCTGCCTCCTTCCTCCTGCTCCCCCCCTCCTCCCTCCTCCCTCCTGCCTCCTACCTCCTGCCTCCTCCCTCCTGCCTCCTCCCTCCTCCCTCCCCCCTCCTCCCTCCTGCCTCCTCCCTCCTCCCTCCTGCCTCCTCCCTCCTGCCTCCTTCCTCCTGCTCCCCCCCTCCTCCCTCCTCCCTCCTGCCTCCTACCTCCTGCCTCCTCCCTCCTGCCTCCTCCCTCCTCCCTCCTCCCTCCCCCCTCCTCCCTCCTGCCTCCTGCCTCCTCCCTCCTCCCTCCTCCCTCCTGCCTCCTCCCTCCTCCCTCCTCCCTCCTCCCTCCTCTCTCCTCCCTCCTCTCTCCTGCCTCCTCCCTCCTGCCTCCTTCCTCCTGCTCCCCCCCTCCTCCCTCCTGCCTCCTACCTCCTGCCTCCTCCCTCCTGCCTCCTCCCTCCTCCCTCCTGCCTCCTCCCTCCTCCCTCCCCCCTCCTCCCTCCTGCCTCCTCCCTCCTCCCTCCTGCCTCCTCCCTCCTGCCTCCTTCCTTCTGCTCCCCCCCTCCTCCCTCCTCCCTCCTGCCTCCTCCCTCCTGCCTCCTGCCTCCTCCCTCCTGCCTCCTCCCTCCTGCCTCCTCCCTCCTCCCTCCTGCCTCCTCCCTCCTCCCTCCTCCCTCCTCTCTCCTCCCTCCTCCCTCCTCCCTCCTGCCTCCTCCCTCCTCCCTCCTCCCTCCTCCCTCCCCCCTCCTGCCTCCTCCCTCCTCCCTCCTGCCTCCTCCCTCCTGCCTCCTCCCTCCTCCCTCCTGCCTCCTCCCTCCTCCCTCCTGCCTCCTCCCTCCTGCCTCCTCCCTCCTCCCTCCTCTCTCCTCCCTCCTGCCTCCTCCCTCCTCCCTCCTCCCTCCCCCCTCCTCCCTCCTGCCTCCTCCCTCCTCCCTCCTGCCTCCTCCCTCCTGCCTCCTTCCTTCTGCTCCCCCCCTCCTCCCTCCTCCCTCCTGCCTCCTCCCTCCTGCCTCCTGCCTCCTCCCTCCTCCCTCCTCCCTCCTCCCTCCTCCCTCCTGCCTCCTCCCTCCTCCCTCCTCCCTCCCCCCTCCTGCCTCCTCCCTCCTCCCTCCTGCCTCCTCCCTCCTCCCTCCTCCCTCCTCTCTCCTCCCTCCTCCCTCCTCCCTCCTGCCTCCTCCCTCCTCCCTCCTCCCTCCTCCCTCCTCCCTCCTGCCTCCTCCCTCCTCCCTCCTCCCTCCCCCCTCCTGCCTCCTCCCTCCTCCCTCCTGCCTCCTCCCTCCTCCCTCCTCCCTCCCCCCTCCTCCCTCCTGCCTCCTCCCTCCTCCCTCCTGCCTCCTCCCTCCTGCCTCCTTCCTTCTGCTCCCCCCCTCCTCCCTCCTCCCTCCTGCCTCCTCCCTCCTGCCTCCTCCCTCCTGCCTCCTCCCTCCTCCCTCCTCCCTCCTCTCTCCTCCCTCCTCCCTCCTCCCTCCTGCCTCCTCCCTCCTCCCTCCTCCCTCCTCCCTCCTCCCTCCTGCCTCCTCCCTCCTCCCTCCTCCCTCCCCCCTCCTGCCTCCTCCCTCCTCCCTCCTGCCTCCTCCCTCCTCCCTCCTGCCTCCTCCCTCCTCTCTCCTCCCTCCTGCCTCCTCCCTCCTCCCTCCTCCCTCCTCCCTCCTCCCTCCTGCCTCCTCCCTCCTGCCTCCTCCCTCCTCCCTCCTGCCTCCTCCCTCCTCCCTCCTCCCTCCTCCCTCCTCTCTCCTCCCTCCTGCCTCCTCCCTCCTCCCTCCTCCCTCCTCCCTCCCCCCTCCTGCCTCCTCCCTCCTGCCTCCTCCCTCCTCCCTCCCCCCTCCTCCCTCCTGCCTCCTGCCTCCTCCCTCCTGCCTCCTCCCTCCTGCCTCCTCCCTCCTCCCTCCTGCCTCCTCCCTCCTCCCTCCTGCCTCCTGCCTCCTCCCTCCTCCCTCCTCCCTCCTCCCTCCTGCCTCCTCCCTCCTCCCTCCTCCCTCCTCCCTCCTGCCTCCTCCCTCCTGCCTCCTACCTCCTGCCTCCTCCCTCCTGCCTCCTCCCTCCTCCCTCCTCCCTCCTCCCTCCCCCCTCCTGCCTCCTCCCTCCAGCTTCCTGCCTCCTCCCTCCTGCCTCCTTCCTCCTGCTCCCCCCCTCCTCCCTCCTCCCTCCTGCCTCCTGCCTCCTCCCTCCTGCTTCCTCCCTCCTCCCTCCTGCCAGGTCAACCTGTATTTGACACGTAGAGCCACTGAGGTCACATGTTTATCTCCGACGTTGCTGCCCATCCGGTGGGATTTTCTTAGTCTTTGTCAGTTTAGAGCTGCATGTGTGTCTGACCATCGTGTCAGATTTTTAACAATCATTGTCTGGATATTTTTACAACCAACAGAAGAGCTTAACTGACAAAACTTGTGGGATTTACCAACATCTGGTTTGTGAAAGTGTTTATCCATCAACGGTTGTCAAGGTTTCTGTAAAATATGCCAGATCGAATCATCCCCAGCTCGGATTAGCCTTTATGGGAACGTAACACCCCACACAGCGGCTAATCTTTGTGCTTTAGTAGTGAAAATCTACTGATCTAAACATCTTACCTGGAGGATCTGAAGCTCAGAGCTAATAATTCAAGGAAAAAAGAAGATATTTCATAATTGACTTCTATCTATTTTGAACCCTCCATCTTCCCCAAATGTAGCCAATTACAACTCCCAACTGAGGCCTAAATGAAGAAAGATCATTTCATTTCATTCTTAGTGGTTTTAGGCGATAGCATGTCTGTTCAGATGCTTCTCTTCTTGTTCCACTCTCTGCCAGAAGCAAGAGCTTTGTTCATGTTCCTGACAACATGGCTGCAGTAACAAGAAAAATGTTCAGTTATGATCAGTTCTCCATGAGAAGCTTCATCTATGACACGTGGGGGGGATGTTTGTGTTCTGATGTGCGATGAAAAGTTGACCGGGTTACTTTATATTTAACACTCGCATACCAGCGCAGGGCTTTGCACGCCGCAGCGTCCGTGTCTTCAGACGCCGTATGCGTTGTATACATATTTATTACTTTCTCACCACCTCAAGCAGCCGTTTGTTAAAAGTAACCATTCAACCTTGCAGCAGCAAAAATAAAGAAGCGACAAGTTTCTGCTTCATGCTTTTCCACATTAACCACATTCACCTCAAACATCCAACCAATCAGACACCAGTCTGCTCAGCTGATGTGAACAAGATGTCCTCCACCACGGTGGGAGAACTAAATGACTTTTTGTTCTTGTGGCGTCGACAAAAGGAAAAAAAATCTCACTTTTTGCAGCAGATTTAACTGGGAAGTTTACCTGTGAGCCATCTTACCACCAGGTTCCTGGAGGTCCCGAGTCTTTTAAGACTTCTAGTGATAAACATTTGACTCAAAACAAGAAAGAAAGAAAGGATTTGCTCATTAGAAAGTCTATTTTGATTTTATTTTCTCCAACATCAAATGAAATTAAAACTTCAGTAAATTTAAAGTGAGAAAAAAAAAGTACAAATCATCCTGAAAAGTACATTCTATGAGTTATTTGCTGGACACTAGTTTGATGCCATGGATCCAGAAGTGCACTTAACATTACATTAATGTGTGCATGTGACAAGTTGTCGTCTAAATACACACACTGTCATACAGGACTTGTGTAAACATTGCTGTGAAATGGTGAAATAGTGAAGTAATGATTCCACAGGGATCAAGTTTGTTCGTTTGACAACAGTTCAAGCCAATGCTGCCAATGTGAATGTGGAATGTAAGAAAATAAAAAAAAACACTACATGAAAGAAAATGACTGCCTTGAGTAATGTTGTCCTGAACTGATTTACGATCAATCTCCAGATATTCATATATGTTTCTTGTTTAGCTTAAAAAAAAACTGCCTTTTAAAAAATATGAAAACTTGTAGACATTCTGCCAGAGAAGTTGACTTTAGGAAATGCTGCATGCACGGAACAGCCCCACATGTAGACCCAAAACACGATGTAGCACCAAAAGGTTCAAACAATTCAAACAGCCAATAGCGTTGCTTTCCTCTTTGCTGTGAAAAGACCATCTCAAGATATTGTGGGATAAAGTTCCTGTTTGTGGAATCCAGTGCAACCACCATTGCTTTGCGAATGCATCCATACAGTATGGTCATTATGGACTGTTGGAAGAATCCTCCAAAGAGGTAAAAGCTGGCCACGTCCATCCCTTCTGTCCTATGTTCTGATTGTGGTGATGATTCCTGGGTTGACTGGTGCTGGTGATGAAAAGAGAAGAAAAACACAATTGTTGCTTGAGTTGTCTTTTTTTCATGAGTAAAGTGGTGTAAAGGAAACCAAACTACAGGAAGGTGCAACGGTTAGTCCTCCAGACTATCTTGGTGTAAACGTACCCCACATCAGACTTTTACAAAAAACTTTCATTTGTCCATAATAATGCTCTCAGTAAAGTACATCACACATTAGTGTAAAGTTCCTTCCAGAATAGACTAAAGAACTATCCATCCATCTACTGTCAAGACTCACTTATCTCAGTGCACAGTTGCAAGTAAGCTGAAGCACATCTTTTCAGCTTTTGGGTATGAAGCAGAGTCACCTGCCTGGACTCGTTGCAAGTCTATTGCAGGGCCAATGCAATCAGAGAATGGCTAATTGAAATCATCAGCTGGCCTAACACTCATGTTTTCAGACTCTGGATGGAAGCCAGGAACCTTCTTCCTGTCGAGCGATATTTCTAACCACCACATCACCGAGAAACACAATCACAGAGTCAGTTGTATAATGCATAATATTATTGTCAGACCAATCATGGCAGTGCTATTCCACATCTAGTCGCTTGTGGGGACTTATTGCACCAGTGGTGCAGGGACAGAGTGTGGTCACATGGAAAAAAATCTTCTTATACAAAGATAATGTCAACTCATTGTGTGTGTCTCCTCTATTCCTCTCCCCAGGAGGTTAATTATTCATCAAAATGAGTTTGATGAATAAACAAAGAAGTTTGTTAAGAGATTTGTAAGGAAATAGCAGTTGAAGATGGACTGCCAACCAATGCTACTGCTAGTGGATGTCGATAAGTAGTGTGGGGCAAGCTAACCTTAAAAAAGACAAAAAAGACAAAAAAAAACAAAACATGTGGACTCACTCTTAAACTGAATGTATTTAGCACATTATGGAAGTTGTTTATGTAATATGTTTCCACATGATTTGTGGTATGTTTATGGTTGGTATTGAACCAGAAATGCCATGTTGTAACTTAATGGATTTATGGACACATTAGAAACACAGAGAAAGACACCATTTAAAGGGAAACTGTTTACCTGGTTAACCTGATTTAGTTTAATATGTAAATTGTTATGAGTACAGGTAGTCTGTCTGAAGCATGTGAGGAATTGTCCTTATGAGAGGTTTAGACCAAACTGTAAAGGGGACGGAAGGGGATGACCATCTATCACGTTGTCTTATGATACCTGACTCATTGGAAAGAATAATTCTTCTTATATGAAATAAGGTCATGTGTGTCTCTATTCCGCCCCACAGCTCAACACGCTGCACCATCAAGACCAGTTGCCTTCTGATGGTAATGCCAGACAGGCAGCAGTTACTGTTATCTGTGAAAAATGACGAGTAGGTTTTTTAATTCTGTCTGAATTCTTACTGGTTGTGAACGTTAGTGGTTGTTGATGTTTTTATCATGTTTCCACTCAGCAGTACTGGGTTGGCTTCTGATGTATGGGCCATTAAGATATTGTCATTTATTTGAAGGAGCATGACATGTTTTGTTTGATCTTGTTTTACTTTTAGTGATGTGTTTTGGATCCAAAAAAGCTGGAGAGAAACAATAAATTAAAAGGTCATTTTCCCTTGTTCTCAACTTCATTTACTGTAGAGCAGAAACTGCACCATCACCCACAGAGTTAACTGGATTATGTTCCTTTAATATGCACTGGAGATTAATATTAATAACAAGAAATGTACCTGGTGTTCCACAAGCCTTCAGACACTCCTCTTGTGTGTCAAAACTATTCTGGTTTCCTCCACAGCCGCCATACCAGAAGCGTCTGCAGCTCTTGCTGGAGGCATCGTAGTGCCATTTGAGGACAAATTTGGCACAGGTACCTTCCTCTTTGGGAAGCTGGCAAATGTCCACATCCACTGATGACACTGAAACGACATTACAAAGAGGAAGAACATCTAAGAGGATGAAAACACCAGAAGCAACCAGAAGCAACATGAAGGATGTAACTTCCACCTTAAAGGTGAGCATTGAAGAGAGGCGCAGTCAGAATGGAGCATCATTACCATCATTACTATTACATGCAAAATAACGACTAACAACGACAACATGATTTGTGTTTTACTGTTTTGTGGAACCATGTTGGAGATATTGGTAGATGTGTCCAGGATGGAACTGAATTAAATCTGGCTTGTATGTTCTCATACCCATGAAATATCAGATGTTTTAGTCAGAGTATACTTTCTATTACTGTTAGCTTCTTATGCAACTTCGGCCCGGCTGAAAAAAAACACTAAACAATAAATTTACTCAAGAAGATAACTGCTGCAAAAGGGGGGATATTCATTTCCAGCTATACTTCTCAGAGGTTATGACATGGCCTGCCAGTAAGTTAACTGGGAGTTAACAGGTTGTTACGTTCACTTTAGGAGGAGAAAAGAATAATTGTAGTGTATAAAATTTTGTCACATCTCATGACTTAATGTCCAGGCATAATGAATACGGTTCCTTTTAAAAGCTAAACCAAACACAGTTCATGTTTCCCAACCTTAGTTGTTAGTACTTGCATATGGCTGTATGTGTGTGTGTGTGTGTGTACCCAGATTAATGTCAACAATGACCTAGAAAAGACGGAAAGAAAAGAAGTGGGAAATAATTAGCAGATCTTACCAGAAGCTGTAACATCCACCTGTTCTACCTGTGGCTCCTCTGGTTGTGTCTCTGGCACTGTGAAAAGATTGAATGGGATTTCATTATCATGTTCACAAACAAGGTTTTAGCAGTGTGATAACATTGTACTGTTGTCTTTTACTGACGCTTTATTTTATTTGACTTAAATCCTAATGCAAGCAAACGTATGCATTTTCTTTCAGTATGGAAAATTTGGTGAGAACAGAGACAACGTGGAAGAGTAACTGCCTTGTACCATAGTTAGCTAACATAATGGCTAGCAACAGATTCAGGGGGCATTTATACCAGGATGCTCTGGGGGGTGTCCTGGATCATGTCACCAGTCCATCTGTTTGTGGTGTTATAAGAGTAGAAGTGCATGGATTATTTTGATAGCTGTTAGAATCAAATACTCTCCAATTGCGGTTTTGTTTTTTAATTTTTTTTTTTTTTTTTTGGACAAGCAATGTGGCGCAAGACTAAAAATGATGCCTGGAGTCCCCACTCAGGCAAGGTAGCAAATGTCCAGCAGTCTGCTGCACATTTCCTGGCCAGATGCACTTCGTTACGCCTGAAGAAGTGTAGTGTTTTATCTGCCAGATGTTTTTGTGTTTGTGAAGGTGTTATGCACTCGTTTGAGAAAACTTCCATTTTGGGCAATTGTGGCCATTTTCTCATATGACTCTGAAGCCGTATTTAGTGTATGCTGCATGGTATTTTCTGATTTTAGTTGTACAAGACTTCTTAGGCTTTTGTTGCTGCAGATTCCTCCATGGCAGGGCTGTTGATCTGCTCTGGTCTATTTGTTGGCAACAACCTGTTCATTTTGCGCTAGCTAGCTACAGGCTAGCTCGAGGAGCAGAGGAGATAACCAGCAGTGGCTCCTAAACTGCTGATTTAGGAGTAACTCCTAGAAAAGTTGGCATTTCAGTCCTAAATTTGGGACTGATATGCCCACAAGAGTATTTTACACTACATTTTAGCACTTTTGTGTCTTAAAACAGAAAATGATTAGGAGCAGTCATGGGGACTCATAAACGCTAAGAGTAAATCAAATAGGAAATCTGCTGGTGTCAGTAGTTAATGTAACCAAATAAACATTTTGGGAAACTTTAATGACGCTTTCCAAACGGTATTGCCTCCATCAGGAGGGTACCATGATTGTGCTAGAGCTGGTCCGGGATGCACTGACATCACTGACAAAGAGAAATAACACACCTGAGCTAAAGGCTGTGACTTCATTCTGTTATTTGGCAACAGGTAAATGCAGATTTGTGGTGCAGATGACCTTGTCGCATCTCAGACATTGATAGGCAGAATTATTATATAGTAAACACCACATTCAGACCCACATCATCCCAGTTTATGTAGCCTAATGGGTGTTTGTTTGACAAAAATAAACAAAGTATTTTGATCGGTACTAATAGTAAGTTAGGTTGTGTGGTTGTGTGCGACATCATACTGTCCAAGAATCTCAGAAAAGACTGCCGGTTGAAAGACGACAGACTTTGCTTTGTTTGTGGCTGCTGGAGCATTTAGCAGATAAACTAAAAAATCAACATCTTCATTCATCAAATACAAACATCTTCGTATGAGGAACTCACCAGTTTCTGGTTTGTCCAGTGGTGCAGTGTTTACAGTGCGGGTGCCTTGGCTGGCTGGTTTATGCTCTGCTGCTTCTGGAAAGTTACAGGGAAAAAAATGTAACTTTTGATATTGTTGCATGTAAAATGTCAGCACAAACAATAAACCTGGCCTGACCAGAGGAAAAATAATCACAATGTAGATCAAAAAATGAAAGTAGGAGCTTCATGTTGGATTGCTATTAGTGGTTATGTTTTGTTTTGCAATGCGTTGTGTAAGGATTAAACAATAAGGATCCGTGCATTAGACGGTTATAATGCACAACACAGAGTCTAGAACTGCGGAAAGGAACAAGTTCCTCCAGGAAGTACATTATGACTATCTAATGCACGGATCAGAGTTGTTTAATCCACTTATACCATGGTCCCACTTAGTAAACACTTTATTAAAAAAAATGCTTACTTTTTTTTTTTTTTTTAAATATAAAACTAGCTAAATATGCTAAACTATAGGAACTATCATGTACTTCTTATGCTAAACAACCCCAGTCAAGCTACAGTGCATTTCTCTCTTTCACCTGTCAAAAGCAGCTGATCTGAACCAGTTGTTTAACCCGTTATTATGGTAACACCCTCTGTTGGAATGATATTCCAGTGATTCACCTTACCGAACAACGTGTGCGCATATACAAAAAAAATTCAGCCAGTTGATATCAGAATCATAATCAGAATTATTATCAGCTCTAATCAATTCAACTGAAAAATCTTGACATCCGAGTCAGAACAGTCTAATGAGTGATTAGCATCAATCAAATTAAATGACTAAGAGGTTGCTGTAATCAGTAAAGCTGAATTAACTGTCCAGTGCATTATTAAACCCCAGAAGGGTGCAGTCAAACCATCATCTGTAAGGATGACATGAGCAATCATAGCAAAACTCTCAGTAATAGTGGAAAAACTTTATGAGCTCAAGAAAGCCACAAATCCAGATTTATGTTGTCCCAGAGCGATTTGGGCTTCAGGGTGAGCAGCGTCGCAGATGAAAAACAGCAAGCCTGTGGGGGCAGCATTGACATCTGGAGCTGCTCTAGTTGATTATTCCTGCCATGACTGTGAAGTGCCCAAACAATTTGGTCAGCTGACTGAAATTCCTTAATGACCAGGATTTTCCATCTAAAGATGTTTTTCTGCCCTGACGCCACAGGCAAACTGTTCCCTAATGCAAAGGATTCATTATGATAAACTGGGGGTTCAGGGACGACCAAACATTATTTTCACACATGCATCTTCCCATTAACAGTCTCTGTGACATGTCCTCATCACAACGGTATGTTAGCCTCGGATTAAGGAGAAAGTGTCGACATCTCAACGGCATTTCATTGATCCAACCTACGATGTATTTATATTATGGCCAACAGCAGGACTTTTACTCTTCTGCTGCTGAAGGACCGGCTACTACATGCCTTTCCAGCATTCCTGTCTAATGGGCAAATGCAACCACGTTGCTCTCACTCTCGTATGTAAGTCATTTTAGATAAAATCATCTGCTAAGCAACTGTAGAACAGAACCAGTGAAAAAGCTGCTGAAGCCATAAGTAACCATCTATTGGGGGCATTCCCTCTGACCATATCTTTAAACAGACCCCTCAAAAATGTTTGGTCAATATGTGGCTATTTTACAACACTGTTCCCCTCAAAACAGGGATGAGTAGACTCCTCAAAATAAAAAAAAATAAAAAAAACTGCATGATTGCGGCCAAACACAAGCAAATGAGGATAATTTGCTCTGACTGTTGAATTAAATCCATGTGAGCTGTGGACTCTTGTCCAGGGAGACTTGAGACAAACCGCTGGCAGAGGAGATGAAGTACTGGGTTGTAGGTCAAAGAACATTTCTGAATGAAAACTTACTGAATGTACATTATGGTGGAAAACTGCTCAATTAAAACTCATAAACTACACTAAATAACTGAAGAAAAATAAATTAAGACTATATTTCTATGTTGGTATATTTTTTGGACTCACTGGTGGTGACGATTCCTTTTCGGGTGGAGGCAATGTGACCCTCTGCTGTGTAAGCTGTGACTACAGCATGGTATGTTTGCGAGCTTTCCAAGTTGTCCACAGTAAGCTCTGTGCCTGATATGTTGGTCTTCAGCACCAGGACATGATCTTGCAAGCGTGTTACCACAACCTCAAAGTAAACAAAGAGCTTTGGGTCTGGGCGACTCCATCGCAGCTTCAAGCTGCCGGAGGTGACATGAGAGACATGCAGCTCATCTGTGTCTACGGAATAGAACATAAAGGTGTCAAACGCAGCAGGAAAAGGAAAAGAAAGTAAAGTTAACGGTATTACGGCTTACCATCGTGCTTTCTTGGATGGCTTTCTTGGTAACCTACATGATGTTTCTGATGATCCCTGTAAATTTACCATCACATTGTTAAAGAACCCATGAATGTTTGTGAACGAAACAAAGTAGATTTCTGCTGAACTTACTCAGGTTCCTTTGATGATGTGAGCGAGTGTTTCAGTGGCTGGTCACTCTGGAACCATGTGCAGTTTTTGGATAGCTCAGGGGACATGTATTGAGCATTTTCAACTAAAGATCAAAGTACAGCAGACAACAGGGCATGAGATGTGGTTAGACTCCTGCAATAAATGGCAGTACTGAGCAGTAGTTACTGATCTGTAGGTGCGTTTCCATTACACCTAGAATTAGACAAAATCTAAATATCACAATAGAAGTCCGCTATTGGAAACCCTAACATATAAAAAAAAAGTCTCAAATATTACTAAAAAATGCTACACTCCCATCAGGTTGTTTTTCAGATGTTCTGTTACAGAAATATGTTGCACTTTTTCCACATTTACGTGTGCCCAGACGTGATGTGCGGGGTCGTGACCAGTTCATTTTCTTTTAAGATGGCACGGTGTGGAACAAACAACAGTGAATTTTGGAGTTTTAGAAAAGAGAATGAGGGAGAAAAGCTTAGAAAAGCCGTAGCAAATTCTCTGCAGCAAGTAGAAAACCTTAAATAATGCTATATGTCTACCTTACGTAGGCCACAATTAAAGTAAAGTCTTGTTTCTGTCACGAGATTTTACGAGACTTGAAGTTTATGCGCTAAACCTTGTTCAAGGGAAACACCTGCAAATCACAATTGTTGCTTGTCAAAACTTACAAATATTGCTTTTATTTTGCAAAAAAAATGTAATGGAAACGCAGCTACTGGCTTCGATAGGTCAAACTTACTGCTAATGTACTTTGGCAGCAGCTGGCCAAAGGTCTGAATGTGTTTGTCGTAGAAGTCAGAGATGCTGTCTAGTCGCTTGAAGAAAACGTCCGAGGGTTCGCTTGCCATGCGGGAAAGGACTCGCACATCCCTAGAGGTAATTGTTTGACCCACACCCATGATGACCAAGAAGTAGCCTTTACATCTTATTTCGGTGGCAATGCGCAGCAGCCGCTCCTCTTCCTGCTCCACATTTCCTGTCACAAACAGTATGAGCACCTTTCTGTCACGTGGGTAAGGTGCTTTCTCAAACACTTGCTCCACTGTTGATTCCATCGCTGCTGAGAGTGCGAGGCCGCCCTCCAACTGCTGCGTCTTCTCCAGCAAGAATGTAACGATATCCTGAGCCGACTGGTGCTGTGTCAATCCAATGTCTACATGAATGGGAGATCCAGTTTTGTTATGGAGAAACTCATACGGCGCTTGCTGGATGACGGCGACTCTGGCGTGGTGAATGGATGAGGTGGGATTTGAAGACATGTGAAGTTGCTCCACCATGTGAGCTATGTATCGTTTGATCTCGACAAAGAAGGATGGGTAAGTAGATTCAGAGCTGTCTATTACGAAAGCCATGTCAATGTCCACATCAGATGTGAAAGACCTCCTGTCTCGGCTGCTTAATGGGGGTATATAGTCACACATTTGGTCTGGAGAGCAGTTATCTGAAAAAGAGAAGCACATTATTCAACATTTTATTGCAACAACATTGGGCAAAAGTCTTGAGACACCATTTGTTTATTTATAGTTTACCTCCAAAGAATTTTTTAAAATGTTGCTAAACAATAGTTTTCCAGGTTTTTACTTGCCTTATAGTGCATACTAGGGTTAGGCTTAGGTGAATGATTGAATAACGAAAAAAAAAAAAACACTACTGAGATTCATAGTTTTTAATATTTGTGCTTTATATTTTCTCAACACATTTGACTTGTTCTGTTTCTATCTGTGTTGAGCTTAGGCACACGCACACACACACACACACACACACACACGCACACACACACACACACACACACACACACACACACACACACACACACAGAGTTCTTACCAAAGCAAACATGGCAGTTCATGACTTTTTCAAGGACTGAATTGTACTGGGTACTTCCCGGTGTTGGAAGAACAATCACCTGGGCCAGTGCTGTGTTGTTGACCTGATGTACAGGAAGAAAAAATAAATTGAAATATCCAATTTTATTGGTATTATCCACTGTGAACGTATTTATGTTTACAAACTGTGAAATATTTCCCTCTACCTGCACTGCTCTGCTGAGTGGTCTGTCTGCACGGTTGACCAGCAACAAAGTGGCGATTCCAGCATCGTGGAGGCGAATAGCTGCGTTTGTGATTGCTTGTGACTGACCAACTTGGTCGCCCACAAAAAAGATGGCGACCTTCCTCATAAGGAAACCACTGCGCACCCTCTTGAAGGTGTTCTGGGCCACAAAGCTCATGGCTGTGTCCAAGCTACGGGGCTTTCTTGTCTGTGGAATTTGCAGTCCTTCGATGTGCTCCACCAGAGCTCGTTTCTTCATTGCATCAGCAAATCTGACCTCAGTGATGACTTCGTTGTTGTACAGGGTCAGAGCAACACGAGCTCCTCTTGGACAATTGCTCTCCGTGATAGTTATGTCCTTGACTAGCCGTACAACAGTGTTACGCATGTTATTGAAGGCTGTACGATCAAGTCCCTGAGAGGCATCCAGGGCAAAGGCCAGCTCAGTGGGGTAGAGTGGGCATTCCTTCTTACCTAACAGTGTACACACAGACATGCCGTTTAGTGCATGGTTTCAGACATGGAACAAACATACGGTGTAGCTGTCCAATGTATCTTTTCCAATAAACACGACTTTTTTGTACTTACCAAAACAGCATGCTGATGAACAAAAGAAGGGAAATCACATAAAACATGGTGAGATATTTTTTCAATATCAAGACAAATGAAAATCATTACATTTAATGTAATAAAAAACTGTTGAAAATTCTGAAATGACTGCTTACGACAGTTGTCTCGGATCTTCTTGACGAGGTCGCATTGCTGAAAGAAAAATGAGGCTTGAACAATAATGACACAACAAAATATACAGCAAACCAAAAATCTGTTGAGTATGAAAGCAATAAAGAGACATTGTGTAACATTTGCAAACATTTGTTTACTGGCCAAAATCACATTATCATTGGTGGACTCTGCTAATAAGCAAAGAATTTGGGATTTATTTATGTATATGACAGGTAGCAGACTTGATAGCAGACATATATGTTTAATATCTACATACATTTTGGCAGGTGGGATCCAATGTGACAATTTCCCATCAAATGTTTCTTATTGTTTTATTTTTAATATTGTGAATTCAAATGAATTTTAGAGCAAACTTTTAGTTTTCTATAAGAATGGCATTCATACCTTCTAAAGGTCTATGTGTTTAAATAAACCCTACAAAAATGGATTATGGATTAAAAATATGATATGTCACATTGTTATTCACTAAATGATAGTTGTAGATGTCCTAATAGTTCATAATAAACATGAATATGTTCAGATGGCCATGTTCCCTTGTTTTGGCATCTTATAGCTTTACATGTTATATTAGGAAGATCTTTCAGATGAACTGATGAATAGCAAACAAAAATGTAGGACTTAGTTCAGGACTCTGAAGATGTAACAGTTCAATCTAAATGTCTGAGAGCAGAATTGGAAGTAGCTCTTGTGGTGTGACCTTATCTAGAGAAAACAAGATAGTTTGGTACGACAGAGGTAAATGAATAGATACGTACATTAACGCCAGGTCCTCTTGGTCCTTTCATACCCTGCAGGAGAAAAGAACAGTTGCGTTAACAGAGAAGAGAGGGTAATTTTCCATCCCCTATGGTGACTTGTGCTTGAGGTTTTATAGATTACCTCCCACCCTTGTTCTGTTCCTCGTTTCTCTCTTCAGTGTTCAGACTTCTGTCATTTTCCTGTTCATTTACTTCAACAGTTTTGTGCCTTTGTATGTCTAGATGTTGTTTCAGTTCGCATCTGAGTGTAAAACTATCAGGATTGTGTTGAAATATCTTGTTCGTGAGTGATGGTGGCAATTTGCAGTTACAGACTGACATGATAATAGTAGCTTTATAGTAGCTTTATCAGCAGTACCTATGATTGTGACCTTTGGTCATGACCTTCTGTCCCAGGTTTTCACATCATTAAAGTATTCATCAATTACTATTTATATTATCTTAAATGCTGAAATACCATTTAAATGCAACACTTAGTCAATGCAAAACAATCCAAACAAAATTTCCTTTTTGTGCCATTATGTAAAAATAACAATAAAGAGAAAGTGGAATGTTGAAAACCATCTGTTTTCCTCCAGTCTAGTCTTTGTTGAAGAGTAGTCTGGACTGGAGGAATGGTAAGGGGTCAGCTGAGGTTGTTGGGATACCTTCTAGTCACCTCAGCTGGGAGCAGACCCGAAGCACACCCAGGATGGATGGTTTCCAGTATTCCCCCAAAATAACTTTTTAACAAGCAAGTTTTTATTTATTTTTTTCTTTTATATTAAGTTTACATGAATGTTTTTTGTGTTTCATTTCTGTTTTAAGTGTTTGTTATTTGCAGTCGAAAGTGATCTAATCTGTTTACATGGTGAATCATACACGTTTGTCATTTGTGGTGCCACATCCATCAAATCAAAACAAATTTGAGTGCTTTATACATTCAAAAACAGCCCGCCCATCACATCATCCCCCCCACATACACACACTCACACATCCAGGTACATGTACACACCCACAGACTTTGTGTACATAACCTATAAACACTTTAGAGTTTGAGATGCTTACATATGGCCCAGGATATCCAACTTCTCCCTTCTGTCCAGCTTCACCCGAACCCCCTGAGGTACCCTGAAAGAAAGCATGCGCAAAAGGAAAGCATTTACTTTGCAAAGTAAACCAAAAGAGAAGAAAACAAGCTGCTAATTCCTGTTGAAGGCCGAATTTTACGCTGGGTCTTTCATGTTACCATTATGGCCTCCAGACAGGGTGAGACTGCAGTTTAGGTGTGGTGTAAGTCCATGGTTCACATTGGCTAAATGTAAAATCCAGAAATAATACTGAACCCTACCCTCTGTCCACGGTTTCCTCTGGGTCCAGGCCCACCCTGGGAACCAGGACTTCCTGCCGCTCCCTGAAACCAGGATTAAATGCGTCAGAAAGTGTAGCTTCCAACCTTGGTTACATTTCACTACAAATGTGTGTGTTCTCCATTACCTTGGTTCCAGGGAATCCTGGGAAACCTTGATCCCCCTGTAAGACATGTTCAGAGTAAGCCCAGATCTGACTGGTTTTATTTAAAGACAATAAGCATGTTAAAACTGGTAAATCTTAAAGAATTTCTACAGCTCACAACACTTTGTGAACCTGGTTTTTCTTTGAAAGACTTTTGTCTCTCTGTGAATGAGCTGAATGGCTTCTGTGTTTTATCTCGACTTTCATAAACTCATTTTCCCACGTATGCGCATGTGCAGCATTTCCAGTCGCGTGCCAGTGAATACGAGAGGCGGGGTGAAGTTCACTGCCTTCATTGTGAAATTAAATATTTTAAAGAAATTTATCACAAAATGGGCCAGAACCATCATATTTACTCAGTCTTACATCCGAGAATGTGTTGAAAAGGACTTAGTTTGCCTTTTTTAAGGCACATTTTCAGTTAAAGGGACACTTGCCTTTCTTCCTTTCGGGCCTTGAACACCAATCCCATCTCTGCCATCTTCACCCTGTGCAGGAAACATGACAAAAACAAAGTTTTTATTTCATTTAAACGATGAGGAGTAGCAGAGACTATGAGCAGGCCTCCTCTGCAACTGTAATGTTACTTATCTTGTCTTATAAAGTCTTGTGGTGCAATTTAAGATTGAATCTTTCTCAGACAGATGAGACATGATGACAGAGACGGAAGGAAAAGGCTGCTTTGACTTGACTGACCTTAGCAGACCCCAAGTTCTGTTTCCACCAGTTTAACAGAAACATGCAAGTTTAACTTTTTCTTTTTTTATTCTAAATTTTCTTTATTTTCCATACATTTTACACTCATTGTCAGAAGGACCATGTGGTTTTGTTCTTACAGGCTCTCCGCGGGGGCCAACTGGCCCAATGACACCCTTTACTCCTGGGTCCCCTGGTTCTCCCTACAGAGACAAAAAGAGAAAACATGAGTTGATACAGAGCCAAACAGTGTCTGAATGAAACGGAAACTCTGGGTTTTAGATTTTCTCTGAACTGCTTTTGGATCATTTCCTACAGATTCCATTAAACTCATCTGGTTTTCTGCAGGCGGGACCAAAATGTTCTTCTTTTTTGACAAACCTTTTTTCCTTTTTGCTCAAACAGAACCCAAATGTGTGTCCAGTAATATGAGTGAGCTTGTCTCAGGGTGGTGTCTTTAAAAATCAAACAAGACTGTCATGGAAGACGACGGCATGCTGCATTACGTCCCATTCAGTACCTTGCGACCAAGAGGTCCTCTTCTTCCTTTTTCACCAATGGGACCTGGGAGACCTCCAGGACCCTAGAAAAACAGCAAATGATGAGATTTTTGGTAAGTTTAGACCACTGTTTTTTAAAGAAACACTGGGCAGGTATGTTCACTCACCCTTGGTCCAGGACTTCCGTCCTCTCCTTTGGGTCCTTTTGTACCTACAGGTCCAGATTTACCCTGAAAAAACACAACAGGTGTCATTGATATGTAGCAAATATTTCTGTTTATTCTTTGGCATTAGCAGACTTCATTTGCAAGATGCTAATATAGACCGAGTGATTGAGATGGGGGTGGGGGCTTTAGGATGTTTATGGTATTTCCAAGTTCTCTGGGCAGAATCCAGTTGAAACCATTTTTATGGACAAAAGTAGAAACTTCAGACAAGAAAACTGCTGTTGAGTCCTATGAACTTCTTATAAATCTTGTAAAAATTGATGCACATACTCTGGATCCTGCAATACCCGGTTCTCCCTGCAAACCAGCGGCTCCCGGACTTCCAGCACTTCCCTGTTACAAGGCAGCAAAATGAAACAGTTACAGCTGGTGTGAGAAACATTCAAATGAGTCTGAAATAATTTGTGACTTTCTGAATTCTGGACTTACAGGTAGTCCAGGTGAGCCCCTCCTGCCAACGGCTCCCTGGTGAAGAAAAAGATAATAAATAAATGTTGGGCAACAACACAACGAAGTGTAAGTATGTGGAGGAGATTTACCTTTCTTCCGGCTTCACCAGGGCCTCCCTTCCTTCCATCCTCACCAGGCAGTCCCTGTCATTTAAAATAGCAAAAACATTAAACCCATTTTTACAAACATAAAACTATTACGCCAAACGTAAAAAGGAAAATGCGCGCAGGGATGGTTGGACATGACTTTACCGCTGGCCCCGCATCACCAGGGTCTCCTTTGGGTCCTTCAAGGTTGTTATCTCTTCCACTTGTTCCCTGTTGAACAAAGGTCATGTCTTTATTGTCTGTTAAAAAATAAAAACCTTTCTTTTTTAAAATAAATTATCCTATTTAAATATCATCTATGTTTATTGGACAATAATAATAATTTAATTTTAATTTACTGCATATATGGTCTGATTATCTATAGCAGCTGAATAATGACACAGTTTATACAAACAGGAAAATGGATTGTTAAGCACATAATTATGGTTGATAAATATGTTGTAATAATACTGACAGGGTCCCCTCTGAGTCCCGTTTGTCCTATGTCTCCCGATTGTCCTTTGGCACCTTTAGGACCCTAAAAATGAAAAGAATAACATTCATCAGCTGTAAATGCAAAGTCCTGCTTCTTGGTAATTACACAGTAGATACACATGTACAGATACAAGTCAGTAATAGCTTTGATAATGAACGTTGGTAAAGTGTCTGAATAGTAGATTTCGTGTTATATAATTGATGATGTCATAAACTAGAAAATCTCATGCAAAATATGTGCAGAACAAACATGCAGGATGGAATAAAGTAAAACACTTTGTGGACCAAACATCACTCCACATTCTATACTGCTCACTGATTTAGACACATCTGAGTCACTGTTCAGGTAAATTATCTCAGTTTAAAATTTTCTGTGTTGATCTCAAACAGCAGAGAATGTCGTTGTTAGATGGTATGTCCTGAATGTGTCTGATATGTAACAGCGAGCATCAGGATAGTTCTGTTTCAGACATGAGACATTTAAGTCAATGCAGCTGCATCAGAAAGCCTCCACGACCTACATGCTGTTTCAGGATGAACAGTCCCTCCTGTTGCTGTGGTAGTTTTGTTTTGTTTTTTTTTGCAGCTACAGAAACATTATTTGTTACTAATGTAGAAGCCTCATTTTGACCGACAGGGTCCCTGCTATCACATATTGATAAAATATAACAGCATAATAAAATCAACTACAGGTTTCACAAATGCTGCAACAGATGAAGCATCATGATGTTGAATAAACGAATGCTTAAAAGTGTCCCATCATTAAGTTTTATCATTCACACAGTTGCACACACCGTGACTGTAGGCCCTCCCCAGCTGTCACAGGGTCCACTCACTTCCAAGCCCAACTTAATCATCTCGTTACCAAGAAAATGATCCTCATTAGATTTAATAAGAAGATAACTCATCATCTCTAGTTAATGAATAAAAGTAGAGTAGTGGTTGAGCACATCTGCTCCCAACTTCCATAGAAACCAGTGAAGAAGCAGTACTAACGACTGCTTCTCCCAGTTCTTTCTCAGACATGTTAAATCGGTTGTTTGTTCCAGTTGTTCTTCAGCTCCTTTGTCTCTGTATATGTTGTTTCTGTATTTTCCTTTCCAAGAACCGCACACAGATCTGGAACCTTGAAACTGAGCACCTTTAATAAATCTTAAAAGAGAAGACATGTGGTTCGGTCCTTTCTTTGGAACACCCTGCAGCAGGTCAGATCCATACAGCATCCACTAGTTTCCACAAATGTGTTTGTTTTAGAAAAATAAAACATTCATTCATTTACAAATGGTGTTTGCTGTTTTTATTTATCTTATAGGTAAGAAAGAAAAACTCACTCTTCTGCCAGGGTTTCCTCTTTCACCTGGAGGCCCAGCAACTCCACTTTTACCCTGTAAACATGTTGAAGATACTAGTCAAACCAAGCAGACTCCACAAACTCTAAAGACTTGCCACAATGATCCACATGCCCATGAGCAACATTTACAAGGTGCTGGTCTGAGTTTAGAATTTTAAAAGCACTTACCTCCTCTCCATTGATACCATCAAGCCCAAGTTCTCCAGATTCACCCTACAATGAGTAAACATATTAAATCAAATCAAATCAAACTTTATTTCTTGAGCACTTTTCATGCCACGGGCAACACAAAGTGCTTTACAAGATAAAATCAAGTCATAAGGATTAAAACAAACAGTGGATAAAAAGGCATTTAAAAATAATAGACACAAGCTCTTTCCACACACTCGCACACACACACACACACACACAAGGGCATAGAGCAAAGAACCCCCCCCCCCACACCCACCCACATTCCCCGAAAAACCATCATTCCCTGAATACTGTCTCTTTAACTGAATTCTGGTTAATAAAAAAAACTAAAAACATTAATTAATTGATAAAAATTCTGACTTGGTGCTGATGTGAGGAAACGATACTTAGGGATCCATCCACACCAGGAACAAGTCCCCTGCATGCTCATAGGGGCCGTTGCCACAGCAACCGCACAACTCCCAGGCAGCAAAGGGGCCACCCCGCAGCCGTGAAGCTGCAGTGCTGGACCCCGCGCCACCCAAACAGCAGCGGTCGTCATGACAACAGCCCCCAGACCAAACAGGCAGGGCCCCCAGCGTGCTGGATCCCCATAAGGGATATGTTGGTTATTTGTCTTTTAATATCTTTAAAATCATGTTTGTATTTATATTTGATAAAATATTCATTAATTTGCTCTGTCCCTTCCAAAATAAGAAGAAACTAGAAAAGCACAGGGAGAGCGCAGACTTCCACCAAGCAGCTCATTTCCACCAAGATTGTAAAACATTGCTGTCCACAACTCCTTCCACATCACTCCTAAAGTATAAGTTAGACCGAAACCCGAAGAAGAAAATGACAGAAATCCGCTGAATAGTTAATGTGTAAAGTTACTAACAGACAAACAGACGTAAAACAGCAGGAGAAACATGACCTCCTTAGAGGGAGTGATGAAAAAACCCCTAACCTTTTCTCCTGAGTACCCACGCGAGCCCTGAAAAGAAGGCAAAATGTTTTAATATTTCATTGCTCTAAGAAAATAATAATAATAATAATAATAATAATAATAATAATAATAATTCTAATAATCATAAAATAAATGAATGAATGAATGAAACAATCTTATGATTGACAGGCTGTTTTACCTTGACCCCCCTCTGTCCTGGACATCCCTGGAAACCCTGAGTTCCATTCACACCAGGCGGACCTCTTTCTCCCTGCAATTACAGAACATTTTAAAAACATATAAACAAAAATACCAAAGAAAAGGAATCTGGAGGAAAAACATAATTAGCTCAGAAACAAACAATGAAAATGAAAATCTGCTGCAAACAGAAGTTTCAAACTTACAGGTCCACCCTCATCGCCAGGATGGCCTTGACTTCCTGGTAATCCTGGACTACCCTAAGGGATAAAACAGCTAAATATTAGCTTAAAAGCTAGGCTGAGTAAGAAATGGATTGTTTTTCATTCTGAAAGTCTTACTGTACCTTAGAGCCTGGCTGTCCAACTGCTCCTCTGTCTCCTCGGTTGCCTGTACATTTGCATGGCACTCCACAGCATTCTCTTTCTGCAATATTGTCCTGTGTTGGGAAAGTATGTGTAAAACATTATGTATTAATGAATAAAAACTTTTAGATGTGAATTATCAACACTTACAAGCTCTTCCATGAGCTCATAGTCCAAGTCCATGATGTTGAGTCTTAAGGGTCTGGTGTATCTGAAGCCACGGCCGAATTCTAACAATGAAGCTTCCTCAAACCTTTGCACTCTCTCCAGTCCAACCAGAATGAAGCTGTTCACTCCTGTTTATGCAAGAGGTTCAGAAATGACTCCTGACTTTTGAGGTTCCCATTGCCTTTACTTCTGACATTTTTCAGGGTAATTTTTTTTAGTCTTTTTACCTGACAGTTGAAGCTCATCAACGCGATTTTTCACTTCAGCAAAGGAGGCGTCGAGACCATCAGTTAGATGAATTATAACCTTTAGTTTGTAAGAAGAAAGTAAAGATCAGTCTGAGTGTCTTCACTGGTAAGCCTAAAGTAGGAATAACACAACTTATCTGACCAATATCATCTAAACCACTCACTGTGCTGACAATGAGAGTCATATTTAAACGGTGTTGTACATGTATACCGTGGTACACATGGATTACAAGCTATTGCATTAACTATACAGTCACCAGTCATCTGGGGATTAAACTGTTGAAACTGTAATGACATGAAGCGGCTTCGCTCTGCTTATGTGGTTTAAATTTGCACAAATAGGATCATATTGTGAAATTTCTAGTTAAAATTGTGTGTAACCCACCTTGACAGCGTTTTCTGGTCTGTTTCTGAACCTGTTGATGTAAGTGGAGATTGTCTGGCCATTAAGGACAAAAGGACCACGATTCCGCAGGGCTCTGATGGACTCAAACAGCTGATCAGGATTGTCAGTGAAGTCCAGCTGGACTGGCTCAAAGGCAGAATCCAAAGCCAGCATGCCCACTTCCACGGTGGGAGTCCGCCCACCTGAGCAACTGATGAGTGCCATTTTAGAAATCCTCTGCAGAATGGCACCCAGCTTGCTCTGAAGGTTAGTCTGAGCACTGAAGATGTTCTGGGCAGACACGTCAAAGCCGACTAACACCTCAACATTACAGACTGTAAAAAAAAAGCACAATTTAATTTTAGATTTCTTTTTCACAGCAATAGAAAGTTATAATATATGTGACTTATTTCAAATCCCAGTCAACAAAACAGCAAACTGCTATTTCTCTCACCTTTAGTTGTTTCTTGCTCTTCCTCACACAGCTTCCCCGCCATTTCGTCGTCTAATGTCTCCAGGATTTGTTCATTGAGCTCTGAAAGTTCCTGAAAGCTGCGAGCTCGAGCCAAGGTGGAAGGCTTGCTTGCCAAGTTCTCCAACTCCTCCTGAACGTTGCCCACTCCCACAGCAAAGATTCTCACGCCTTTCCTTTTCAGACCAAGGGCTGCTGTTTTACTGTCGTCAGCCGAACGTCCGCCAGTCACAACCATAAGGATCTGAGGAACGCGCTCATCCGCTCTACTGCCCTTTCCCTTAGTGAAGTGGACATCTTGAACATGGCGAATGGCTGCACCAGTGTTTGTTACACGTCCACCTTTGTACTCTACTGTGCCAATAGCACTCAAAATGTCATCCTTGTTCTTGTACGTGTTGAGGTAAAAGGCATCGCTGACATCCACACCATATTGGGCTAAGCCAATTCGTAGGTTTGCTCTCTCGTCGAAATACAGATCAATGATGTTTATGATGAAATCCTTCACCTCATTGAAGTTTTGTCGGCCTACATTAATGGAGCTATCCATGAGAAAAACTATGTCTGCTTTTTTAGTTGCAGGCAGGCCGATCGCTAGAAGAAGAGAAAGAGAGACACAGGTAAGTGTTCCAAAACAAACAAACAAACAAAGCTAATTATGTGTGTATGTATAAATGGGCTGCAGCAAATATTTATTCTAGTAATTATTGTATCTAGTAACAAATAATGACTATTTTCCTTATGAGGAAAAAAACTTTTCAAATGAGAATTTAAGGTATCAATTAAATGTTCATTCAGTCATTCGGTCAGACATTCAGTCAGTCATTCTCTATATTGGTTGCTCCATTTCAGGCTCATTGGAAGCCAGAGTCTATCCCAGCACTCAGCAGGTGAAAGGGAGGTACAGCCTGGTCAAGTCGCCAGTCTGTCATAAATCAATTAACCATAAATCCATAAATCAAAACCACCTTTACTGTTGGTCTTTGTGGAAAGCTGTTTTATATTTAAACAAGTGCAATGTCATGTAAATAATTTTCAGATAACTGATTAATCTTTGGGCCCTGCGATGGACTGGCGAGCTGTCCAGGGTGTACCCTGCCTGTCGCCCAAAGCTGGCTGGGATAGGCTCCAGCTTCCCCGTGACCCTGAATTGGAATAAGCGGTTCGGAAAATGAATGAATGAATGAATGAATGATTAATCTTTGCAGATGTCTGCACCTTTTTGCCATTTTTCACCCCAGTTTGCTTACTTCAATGACCAAAATTTCAGTTACATCCCACTCTTTACTTTTATTAATTTATCAAGAACAATGGTTTCTGATCAGTATGTGCATTTGCTTGAAAATAAATATAACATGCAGGGAAGAAACTGGCAACGTGTCCAGAGTGTATCCTAACTGTGGCCTGAGAGCAGCTACAGGTTGCAGCTACTTTGTGTAATCAGGTTATACAAGCTACTTGAGGATTTATTATTATTATTATTATTATTATTATTATTATTATTATTATTATTATTATTTAGCTGTAATATCTATCAAGAAGAATGACTGCATGACTTACTCGGGCTCTCATACTCTGGGAAGATATCTTGCCGGAATCCAGCAAGTCTGGTAATAAACTTCTCTCGTATTGTTGGCAGACCAGTGAATGTAGGAACATGAAGAACATCTGAGGTGGTGGTAATTTGGGATAGTTGCCTTGTGTCAGCACGACCAGTTCCAATACCGATGCAGTTGACCCTAGCACTCCTAAGCTGAGGGCCAAAGAGACTGACTCCTTGGCTGGAGGGTGCATTTGTGAGGACTACTAGATGCTGTGAAGCTTCAGCTTCACGAACACCAGATGATGGTTTTAACTCATTGTCTATGACATATTGAATGGCACTAGCCAGGTTTGATGACCTTCCACCCATGTGACGAAGTCTTCTGACAGCAGAAATAACAGCTGACTTGGTGTTGTGGGAGTTGAGTGAGAATTCAGTTTTAACATTGTCTGAATATTGGACAACCCCCACACGCACTTGGTCAGGCTGCACGTCAAGTTGTTGGATGATGGAGAGAATGAAGTCACGGATGTGAGCAATCCCAGCTACACCTGTACCATCTGAGCCATCAATAAGGAAAATAATGTCCTTTCTCCCAAGATCCACTTTGCCTGCAAAATAGGTACAAAAGCAAAGTATTACAGTAAGTTCTTCATCTGAAAAACTGTTCTTAGTTATCATCTCTACCATGTCCAATTCTAAGTAAGATGAAGGTTTGAATACCTTCAGATATGTAATGTCTTACCATACTCCACAGTTGGAGGGGCAATGCTGGTGATGTCGGCAGTGGATATTGTTGTGACTGAATTGATGAGTTGTTGCTCCACTGTTGGAAGTTGTTGGAAATTGTCAACATTATAGACGAGGTCTGGCTTTAGCGAAATCTGTCTCAGTTCTTCTGGATCCGCAGTCGATGAACCAATTGCAATTGGTGCAACAAAATTCCTTTTAAGTTGGTAAGCTGGTGTGGAGACATCATCTGTGGACTTGCCACCAGTAACGACAATGAGTAACTGAGGAACACCTTCTTCGACACGACTTCCTGCTGATCTCTGGTAGATGTTTCTGGAGACCCAATCTATAGCACGACCTGTGTTTAGACGATTTCCACCTCTACTTCTAAGCTTTGACACAGCCTCTGTGACCTCAGCCTTGGTGGAGAATTGATTGAGAAGAAATTCTGACTTCGGGTCATCACTGTATTGGACCACTGAAACTCTGACCTTATCCAATCCTACGTCCATCTTCTGCACAACTCTTTGGATCATTGCACGGATGGATGGGAACTCACTACGCATTGCTGTTGTGCCATCAATAAGAAATACGACGTCTCTCTTTCCTCCTCCTGTCGGTGTTGGTGTGATTACTGTTTTTTAAAAGAAAAGAGTACAAACAGGATAGAAAGGAATGATTACTACTTCTTAGTTTCAAGGAAGCCTCACTAGACCTCACTATTCAGTAAAAAGTTTGTGCTTGTTATGAATGACACATTACACACAGTTACCCCTTCACATGAAGATTTTTGTGCAGGCTGATTAAGACTACACAGGTAAATATCACATAAGTTTAAAATTGCATTGCCTATCTGTGTTTGTGAGCTTAACACATTAATTTGCAACCGGCTGAATGTATAGCACAGAGGGCAGTTAACTATCTTATAACACAAGCTGATATTGTTTTAGCAGCATGTTGAGGAGCTGAGCATTGTAAGAACACATAAATTCTTCCTAAAGTTTTATTTTCCAGTGTTTTAGTAATTGATGGCATGTAGCAGGTTCAGACTTCGTTAATTGGCAGCTTAGTGCAGTAGGAGGGAGAATCCAGAAGTAGGAGAAAAGAGAAGACTAGGTTTAATTTTGTGGAAAGCAGAGTAAAAAAAAAAAAAGGATTACTAGACACAATTGTGAATTATTATAGTTAGTCGTGTTCAGTTATGTAATGGGTGTCAAGCTTTTTTTTTTTTAACCACAACCACGGTGCTGCAGGTTTTAGATGTTTCCTGGTTCAGCATACCTGACTAAAATACAAGTCATTGTGCAGAACTTGGCCACAAGCTGTTGGATCCTGTAACAAGCACAAAACATCTGCCTCTTCTGCGTTCATCTGCCAGGTCAGGTTTTTTTTATGATGAGGACCAAATTGGAGCAGCATAACTCTGATTCCTCATTGGATGTATTCACACCACATAGTCCAATCACACCTGAAGGCAACCCTATGAATGGAGCATGCCAGGGAAGCTAATCCCCTTTTTCTCTTTTGACCTTTGTCTCTTTTGGTCCTTTGTCGAAGCTGAGACACAGTTGTAACCTGTGAAAAACTAAGTGGTGGAAGGTTGTGGACCAGGTAAGTTTGGGGTACACATTCGGTTCCCCCCACTGTGTATGTTTTGGCAAATTTTTTTTTTTAGATAAGTCAGTTAGGGTTTTGTTTGCAATATTTAGCTTTTTGTTATACTAATTTAAGTGATTTGACACCACCTTATGTTCCTTCCTCCCCCACAAGTTTTTTAAATCTTTGCAACATGCTGTCCTAAAATAAATCAGCCAGATAATTCTTCATCTGTCTCCAGTCAGTAGTTGTTGGGTTGCGCCCCTTGGTGGGTGTCATAACAAATCCATGTGATTTAAATTTGGTGTTCATGTGGTTTAGGAGGATTGCAGAAGTAATGCTGAATTTAATTAACTTTGTTCAAAGATAGGATGCTTAGGGGAACAAACTATGGCATGGGCTTTCTGTTGTCCTGTGTCTCAGCTGCTTAAAAAGATAAGGCCTTTTGTTGTACAGCATCCTGATTGCAAGCTGGCATCACCTATTTTATCTTCCAGAGGGTAACTGAATCTGAATGAGTGTGTCTGTATTGATTCATATGTTAAATAGAGTACCTTTTGTTATGATGTCATATTAAGACAGTATAATGCCTTTTTATCTTTTTGTGCATTTGTGTCTGATGACTGAAATGAATACATTTGTATATAAAGACATCTGATCCTGGACAGTGGTTTAGACTTAATTTTGGATTTTAAAAGAAAGTTATATGAGTTGTTTTTAATTCATTTCCACAAATTGTTTTCAATTGCAGCTTATGGGATATATATTTGTTTTACTACATTTTTATCCCTGAAAGTTGTCTGAACTCTTTTATACCTGATCTAGTTTGACAATTTTATTTGGGTTTTTTCTGGGCAGTAAAGGTATTCTACAAAAAATGCCAAACCTTTGTGTGATGAAATCTATTTAAGAACACATCACGGTGATTACCTGAGCAGGTAATTACTGTGCTGTGATATAACAACAAATACACTAAAATACATTGAGTAAACAGTTGTGTAAACAGCAGACCTCTAATTAATAATGGGACAGCTTGTCACAACATTAGTCATTAGTGAAATGAGAATGCTGTAATGTGTTAGTCAAGCTCAATGTTCAAATGTCACCCAAAAATCTGACAGCTGATGCTATTTCTAATTTGCAAGAAGTCTCAAAAAGTGAATTGCATCAAATATTATGTAAAGATAAATAAATATTTAAATTCAAAGAAAGCGCCAACACATGCTGTAGCAGTGTTAATTAGGTGTGGGATAACATATTAGAAAATAAACTCTTGTCAAAACTGAACTAGTCAAATTACCACTGTAAGTTGGAAACACTGGAATCAGTTTTGCGATGTCCTCATCTGACAGCTCTGTAAGTGTGTTGATTAGGGTCTCTTGAACAGTGTAAAGACCAGGGAGATCATCTACAGTGAAGGCAAAATTTGGCACGTATGACACCACACGCAGCTCCGAGGGGTTGACATCCCTGGTGCCAATGCTAAAGGGAAGTACTCTGGATTGTTTGAGGGAAGATGCTGCACTGCTGAAGTCATCGGTAGAAGATCCACTGGACACAACAATCACAAATTGTGGCACACCCTCTTGCTTTCTGCTCCCTCGAGCTGGTGTTAAAACATCCTGTGTGAGAAACCGCAAGGCTTGACCCAGATTGCGCTGTCTTCCTCCTCGCTGGCTCATTTCCCTGATGCCATTCAAAACACCTTCTTTTGTAGTGTGTGTATTTAGGTACATGTCCGCCTGAGCAAGGTCACCATACTGGACAACGCTAATGCGAATCTTGTTCTCGCCCACATTTAGTCTCTCCACCACCCTGCGGATAAACTCTTGAATGATGGCAAATTCCCGTCCAACAGCATCAGATCCATCAACAAGGAAAACAACATCTTTTCGGAATCCCTGCAATGCTGAAAAAGAGAGAGAAAATGATACATTATACTCTGCCTTAAAAATGATCAAAATAGTCAACAGTTGTAAAAGCAATTGCATGTCAATTGTATGTAATGTGTATGTAATGTCCAACATACACAAATAGGCTACTTCTTCCAAGTTTGTCATGATACTGAACCATCTCCAGCTGTTTGTTCTTTAATGATGGAATGAGGATAGACATCTTTTCATGACCGGTAAAAAACATGTTGGTGAAAACCATTATTACCACTAAGCAACTTGAAAACAGACCAAATTACGCATGTGACTGGTGCAAAACATGGATGAAACTGTCCATCTGTCTGTGTCCATCTCCTAATTATGCATAAATCGAGCATACTTGAGTCTTAAATACTCCATAGGGGTGAATGTGAGCTTGGATCATTGTTTGACTCTGTGTTGAACGAGTGACCTGTAAAGGATGTTCCCTACATTGCCTGGTAATTGCTGGGATAGGCTCAGACTTCCCTACAACACTGAACCAAACATTGTGGTGTACAAAAATGAATGATGAATGAATGGTTCTTTTAGATACCAATGAACACACAAAAGGATATGAAAATTCTGAACTAAATGTAAACATCTTCTCTTGGATACAAGTAGTTACATGTGTCAATTGTTGGCAAAAAAATGTCAACACAGAGATAAAGAAAGATGGAAACAGAGAAAAAAAGAATTTCTGGCAGAACTATTCACTAACCTTACAAAAATAAAAAAAAATTTAAAAAAACAATTTGGTTGGTAAAATCTAAACTTTGAATCAAATGAAAAGGCAGTAATGCCAATAAAATATGGTGGATTGGGAGAGTACATTTGTGAACAAGTAAATTTGACGGGGTCAAATGCATGGTTTTTAAATGGAATTGTTTTATTGCATGTGTTCTTAACTTTTGCTGTGCTGCTACTAACCCCCCCTGGAGGCCTGACAAGTTCAACCCTATTGTAAGTCAGAACACCTGTGAGTGTCTGGAGCAGACAAGTTAAAGTGGAGCAACAGGTGTGACATGTGAGAGAAAGAGTGCAGGACAAGGAAGAAAGGAGACAGTGCTCCTGAAAGATGGAAGAATGTGACAATGGTGACAATGGTGACAATGGTGACAATGATAACAATGATGACGATGATGACGAGGAAGGGACTGAGGGAGCAGTGACGTGAGGTCCCACCGTGGCTTGGAGGTGGTAAGGCAGGAGCGTGAAGTGCAGCAGGCAGTCTGGACCCTATGGCGCAGCTACTCAGTCCTGGGCCTCTGATTATTCCTGGCCCAGGACAAAGTGTGCGTATAAGAGCAAAGTTTAGGGTCCAGAGGGAGAGGCTGGCTGCAGGGCCAGGCAGGAGGGTTTCCCTGTTAGGACTCCCATTGTGGACTGCCAAATGTCTTCCTCTCTGCAGGTCCTGGGACGTGGTGATACAGAACAGAAGGCTGCGTGCGTGGATCTGTCGCAGAAGAGAGGGGGGCCACCTCAAGCCACACAGTGGAAAATTTAGAGGAATGGGGTTTTATTATTTTAACCTTTTAATATTTCTATTTGTTTTTTAACAAACTGGTTTTCACTATGAAGGTTTAGTGTGGTTGATTCTGCTCCCCCTGATTGTTAAAAGGAACAAGATGGCTGTGAAGACGTTTTTGCCTGTTTTTATTCTTTATATATTTTCATTTCTTGTGTTCAGAAGCCTGACAAAAAGGGATATTTGAAAGATGACTCTGAAAACTGTAAGTTGCAAAAAGTAAAGTGTAATCAAGCCTGGAAATCATACCGTGAATTGTATAACTTTCAAAGGATGCCTGAAGTTGCTGCTGGACACTGGGAAGGTCAGTGAATTCTGACACAGAAAGGGCATAACTGGGTTCGTGGGATATCTTTTGCAGTTCTCGACTGTCAGAGCCTCTGCTTCCAATTGCAAAGGTCAAAACGCCCATCTGTTTGAGAGCAGAGGATGGTGCATCAACACTGTCGAATGATCTTCCACCGCTTAGCAGTATCAGCATTTGTGGAATTCCCTCCAGGCGCCTGCTTCCAGCAGAGGCAGTGAAAATGTTATCCCTCAAGTACTGGAGAGCTGCTCCAGTGTTGAGGGGTCTTCCGCCTTTGTGCCTCAAGCCTCTGACAGTGTCAAGGATCTCGCCTTTTCTTGTGTATGTGTTGAGATAGAACTGGACGGCTGGATCTCTGCTGTACTGAACCACCGAGACACGGTCTTTGCTGTCGTCCACACTGAGTGTCTCAACTACTCTTTGGACAAAGTCTCGCATAGCTGCAAAGCCAGTTCTAGTACCGTCAGATCCATCCAGCAAGAACACAACGTCCCTTCCAGATGGCTGTCTTACCACTACGGAACATAAAATTTGAGAAATATTTAGGTTCCTGGAGTAAATGTTCTCATATGAAAGTCAGATCATCAAAGCTATACTTCAAGTTTGCAAGTTACTCGATGTCAGCAGACACAAGTACTTTTGGCAATGTGTCACTGGCTGATTTAGAGTTGGTCGCATGTAGTATTTACACTTCTTGAGACTGCGTTGACCCGTAATATTAAAAAATGTATTACTTTCTTACCAGTCACTGTTGGTGTCATGGTGGTGGGCCTTACTCTGCCCATTGCAGAGGACAGCTGCTCTTGGACACTGGGGAGATCAGTGAACTCAGACACTGACAGAGCGAAACTAGGCTCGTAAGATAACTTCTGCAGCTCTCTACTGTCTGCTGTTCTGGTTCCAATTCCAATCACAACAACACCCTGCTGTTTGAGAGCAGAGGCTGGGGCATCTACATTGTCAAACGACCTTCCCCCTGTGAGCAGGATCAACATCTGGGGGACACCTTGGAGGCGCCGACTCCCTGAGGAGTTTGTAAAGACATTATCCCTGACGTATTGTAGGGCTGCCCCAGTGTTGAGGGGTCTTCCTCCTCTGTGTCTCAGCCCTCTCACTGCATCCACAATATCATCTGTTGTCTTATATGTGTTCAGATAGAAATGGACCTCTGCTTCTCTGCTGAACTGGACCACAGATACACGGTCTTTGTTTTCTCCTACATTGAGCTTCTCCACCAATCTCTCAACAAAATCACGCATGGCAGGGAAGCCAGTCCTTGTGCCATCTGAACCATCCAGGAGGAATACGACATCCTTTTTAGCAGTGTCAACTGGGAAGGATAGGAAGACAAAAAGTAAAAACCTTTGCCAAAACGCAGCCTCAAAAGCTTGATCTTGCTTGGAAGAGTATTTCTAAAGGGAATGTAAGCCACTCGGCCCCAGCCCTCAAATATGTATGTAAGCGCTAAGAAAAATTAAGCCTGCCTTTTCTCGTCGCATGCAAACATACAGCTAAAGACCTGTAACATTCTGTTTCTGCTTCCTGAGAGTGATTGAAACAAGTCAGTTTGGGCCTATGGCCGGCAAAGAGCCATGTTTGACAACATACCAGTTGGAGTCGGTGTTTCTGGGGTGACGTCAATAACCACGGCCTCCACGGAGGCCTGAAGTTGCTGCTGGACACTGGGAAGGTCAGTGAATTCAGACACAGAAAGGGCATAACTGGGTTCGTGGGATATCTTTTGCAGTTCTCGACTGTCAGAGCCTCTGCTTCCAATTGCAAAGGTCAAGACACCCATCTGTTTGAGAGCAGAGGATGGTGCATCAACACTGTCGAAAGATCTTCCACCGCTTAGCAGTATCAGCACTTGTGGAATTCCCTCCAGGCGCCTGCTTCCAGCAGAGGCAGTGAAAATGTTATCCCTCAAGTACTGGAGAGCTGCTCCAGTGTTGAGGGGTCTTCCGCCTTTGTGCCTCAAGCCTCTGACAGTGTCAAGGATCTCGCCTTTTGTTGTGTATGTGTTGAGATAGAACTGGACGGCTGGATCTCTGCTGTACTGAACCACCGAGACACGGTCTTTGCTGTTGTCCACACTGAGTGTCTCAACTACTCTTTGGACAAAGTCTCGCATAGCTGCAAAGCCAGTTCTAGTACCGTCAGATCCATCCAGCAAGAACACAACGTCCCTTCCAGATGGCTGTCTTTCCACTACGGAACATAAAATTTGAGAAATATTTAGGTTCCTGGAGTAAATGTTCTCATATGAAAGTCAGATCATCAAAGCTATACTTCAAGTTTGCAAGTTACTCGATGTCAGCAGACACAAGTACTTTTGGCAATGTGTCACTGGCTGATTTAGAGTTGGTCGCATGTAGTATTTACACTTCTTGAGACTGCGTTGACCCGTAATATTAAAAAATGTATTACTTTCTTACCAGTCACTGATGGTGTCATGGTGGTGGGCCTTACTCTGCCCATTGCAGAAGACAGCTGTTCTTGGACACTGGGGAGATCAGTGAACTCAGACACTGACAGAGCGAAACTAGGCTCGTAAGATAACTTCTGCAGCTCTCTACTGTCTGCTGTTCTGGTTCCAATTCCAATCACAACAACACCCTGCTGTTTGAGAGCAGAGGCTGGGGCATCTACATTGTCAAACGACCTTCCCCCTGTGAGCAGGATCAACATCTGGGGGACACCTTGCAGGCGCCGACTCCCTGAGGAGTTTGTAAAGACATTGTCCCTGACGTATTGTAGGGCTGCCCCAGTGTTGAGGGGTCTTCCTCCTCTGTGTCTGAGCCCTCTCACTGCATCCACAATATCATCTGTTGTCTTATATGTGTTCAGATAGAAATGGACCTCTGCTTCTCTGCTGAACTGGACCACAGATACACGGTCTTTGTTTTCTCCTACATTGAGCTTCTCCACCACTCTCTCAACAAAATCACGCATGGCAGGGAAGCCAGTCCTTGTGCCATCTGAACCATCCAGGAGGAATACGACATCCTTTTTAGCAGTGTCAACTGGGAAGGATAGGAAGACAAAAAGTAAAAACCTTTGCCAAAACGCAGCCTCAAAAGCTTGATCTTGCTTGGAAGAGTATTTCTAAAGGGAATGTAAGCCACTCGGCCCCAGCCCTCAAATATGTATGTAAGCGCTAAGAAAAATTAAGCCTGCCTTTTCTCGTCGCATGCAAACATACAGCTAAAGACCTGTAACATTCTGTTTCTGCTTCCTGAGAGTGATTGAAACAAGTCAGTTTGGGCCTATGGCCGGCAAAGAGCCATGTTTGACAACATACCAGTTGGAGTCGGTGTTTCTGGGGTGACGTCAATAACCACGGCCTCCACGGAGGCCTGAAGTTGCTGCTGGACACTGGGAAGGTCAGTGAATTCAGACACAGAAAGGGCATAACTGGGTTCGTGGGATATCTTTTGCAGTTCTCGACTGTCAGAGCCTCTGCTTCCAATTGCAAAGGTCAAGACACCCATCTGTTTGAGAGCAGAGGATGGTGCATCAACACTGTCGAAAGATCTTCCACCGCTTAGCAGTATCAGCACTTGTGGAATTCCCTCCAGGCGCCTGCTTCCAGCAGAGGCAGTGAAAATGTTATCCCTCAAGTACTGGAGAGCTGCTCCAGTGTTGAGGGGTCTTCCGCCTTTGTGCCTCAAGCCTCTGACAGTGTCAAGGATCTCGCCTTTTGTTGTGTATGTGTTGAGATAGAACTGGACGGCTGGATCTCTGCTGTACTGAACCACCGAGACACGGTCTTTGCTGTTGTCCACACTGAGTGTCTCAACTACTCTTTGGACAAAGTCTCGCATAGCTGCAAAGCCAGTTCTAGTACCGTCAGATCCATCCAGCAAGAACACAACGTCCCTTCCAGATGGCTGTCTTTCCACTACGGAACATAAAATTTGAGAAATATTTAGGTTCCTGGAGTAAATGTTCTCATATGAAAGTCAGATCATCAAAGCTATACTTCAAGTTTGCAAGTTACTCGATGTCAGCAGACACAAGTACTTTTGGCAATGTGTCACTGGCTGATTTAGAGTTGGTCGCATGTAGTATTTACACTTCTTGAGACTGCGTTGACCCGTAATATTAAAAAATGTATTACTTTCTTACCAGTCACTGATGGTGTCATGGTGGTGGGCCTTACTCTGCCCATTGCAGAAGACAGCTGTTCTTGGACACTGGGGAGATCAGTGAACTCAGACACTGACAGAGCGAAACTAGGCTCGTAAGATAACTTCTGCAGCTCTCTACTGTCTGCTGTTCTGGTTCCGATTCCAATCACAACAACACCCTGCTGTTTGAGAGCAGAGGCTGGGGCATCTACATTGTCAAACGACCTTCCCCCTGTGAGCAGGATCAACATCTGGGGGACACCTTGCAGGCGCCGACTCCCTGAGGAGTTTGTAAAGACATTGTCCCTGACGTATTGTAGGGCTGCCCCAGTGTTGAGGGGTCTTCCTCCTCTGTGTCTGAGCCCTCTCACTGCATCCACAATATCATCTGTTGTCTTATATGTGTTCAGATAGAAATGGACCTCTGCTTCTCTGCTGAACTGGACCACAGATACACGGTCTTTGTTTTCTCCTACATTGAGCTTCTCCACCACTCTCTCAACAAAATCACGCATGGCAGGGAAGCCAGTCCTTGTGCCATCTGAACCATCCAGGAGGAATACGACATCCTTTTTAGCAGTGTCAACTGGGAAGGATAGGAAGACAAAAAGTAAAAACCTTTGCCAAAACGCAGCCTCAAAAGCTTGATCTTGCTTGGAAGAGTATTTCTAAAGGGAATGTAAGCCACTCGGCCCCAGCCCTCAAATATGTATGTAAGCGCTAAGAAAAATTAAGCCTGCCTTTTCTCGTCGCATGCAAACATACAGCTAAAGACCTGTAACATTCTGTTTCTGCTTCCTGAGAGTGATTGAAACAAGTCACTTTGGGCCTATGGCCGGCAAAGAGCCATGTTTGACAACATACCAGTTGGAGTCGGTGTTTCTGGGGTGACGTCAATAACCACGGCCTCCACGGAGGCCTGAAGTTGCTGCTGGACACTGGGAAGGTCAGTGAATTCTGACACAGAAAGGGCATAACTGGGTTCGTGGGATATCTTTTGCAGTTCTCGACTGTCAGAGCCTCTGCTTCCAATTGCAAAGGTCAAGACGCCCATCTGTTTGAGAGCAGAGGATGGTGCATCAACACTGTCGAAAGATCTTCCACCGCTTAGCAGTATCAGCACTTGTGGAATTCCCTCCAGGCGCCTGCTTCCAGCAGAGGCAGTGAAAATGTTATCCCTCAAGTACTGGAGAGCTGCTCCAGTGTTGAGGGGTCTTCCGCCTTTGTGCCTCAAGCCTCTGACAGTGTCAAGGATCTCGCCTTTTGTTGTGTATGTGTTGAGATAGAACTGGACGGCTGGATCTCTGCTGTACTGAACCACCGAGACACGGTCTTTGCTGTCGTCCACACTGAGTGTCTCAACTACTCTTTGGACAAAGTCTCGCATAGCTGCAAAGCCAGTTCTAGTACCGTCAGATCCATCCAGCAAGAACACAACGTCCCTTCCAGATGGCTGTCTTACCACTACGGAACATAAAATTTGAGAAATATTTAGGTTCCTGGAGTAAATGTTCTCATATGAAAGTCAGATCATCAAAGCTATACTTCAAGTTTGCAAGTTACTCGATGTCAGCAGACACAAGTACTTTTGGCAATGTGTCACTGGCTGATTTAGAGTTGGTCGCATGTAGTATTTACACTTCTTGAGACTGCGTTGACCCGTAATATTAAAAAATGTATTACTTTCTTACCAGTCACTGTTGGTGTCATGGTGGTGGGCCTTACTCTGCCCATTGCAGAGGACAGCTGTTCCTGGACACTGGGGAGATCAGTGAACTCAGACACTGACAGAGCGAAACTAGGCTCGTAAGATAACTTCTGCAGCTCTCTACTGTCTGCTGTTCTGGTTCCAATTCCAATCACAACAACACCCTGCTGTTTGAGAGCAGAGGCTGGGGCATCTACATTGTCAAACGACCTTCCCCCTGTGAGCAGGATCAACATCTGGGGGACACCTTGCAGGCGCCGACTCCCTGAGGAGTTTGTAAAGACATTGTCCCTGACGTATTGTAGGGCTGCCCCAGTGTTGAGGGGTCTTCCTCCTCTGTGTCTGAGCCCTCTCACTGCATCCACAATATCATCTGTTGTCTTATATGTGTTCAGATAGAAATGGACCTCTGCTTCTCTGCTGAACTGGACCACAGATACACGGTCTTTGTTTTCTCCTACATTGAGCTTCTCCACCACTCTCTCAACAAAATCACGCATGGCAGGGAAGCCAGTCCTTGTGCCATCTGAACCATCCAGGAGGAATACGACATCCTTTTTAGCAGTGTCAACTGGGAAGGATAGGAAGACAAAAAGTAAAAACCTTTGCCAAAACGCAGCCTCAAAAGCTTGATCTTGCTTGGAAGAGTATTTCTAAAGGGAATGTAAGCCACTCGGCCCCAGCCCTCAAATATGTATGTAAGCGCTAAGAAAAATTAAGCCTGCCTTTTCTCGTCGCATGCAAACATACAGCTAAAGACCTGTAACATTCTGTTTCTGCTTCCTGAGAGTGATTTAAACAAGTCAGGTTGGGCCTATGGCCGGCAAAAAGCCATGTTTGACAACATACCAGTTGGAATCGGTGTTTCTGGGGTGACGTCAATAACCACGGCCTCCACGGAGGCCTGAAGTTGCTGCTGGACACTGGGAAGGTCAGTGAATTCAGACACAGAAAGGGCATAACTGGGTTCGTGGGATATCTTTTGCAGTTCTCGACTGTCAGAGCCTCTGCTTCCAATTGCAAAGGTCAAGACACCCATCTGTTTGAGAGCAGAGGATGGTGCATCAACACTGTCGAAAGATCTTCCACCGCTTAGCAGTATCAGCACTTGTGGAATTCCGTCCAGGCGCCTGCTTCCAGCAGAGGCAGTGAAAATGTTATCCCTCAAGTACTGGAGAGCTGCTCCAGTGTTGAGGGGTCTTCCGCCTTTGTGCCTCAAGCCTCTGACAGTGTCAAGGATCTCGCCTTTTCTTGTGTATGTGTTGAGATAGAACTGGACGGCTGGATCTCTGCTGTACTGAACCACCGAGACACGGTCTTTGCTGTCGTCCACACTGAGTGTCTCAACTACTCTTTGGACAAAGTCTCGCATAGCTGCAAAGCCAGTTCTAGTACCGTCAGATCCATCCAACAAGAACACAACGTCCCTTCCAGATGGCTGTCTTACCACTACGGAACATAAAATTTGAGAAATATTTAGGTTCCTGGAGTAAATGTTCTCATATGAAAGTCAGATCATCAAAGCTATACTTCAAGTTTGCAAGTTACTCGATGTCAGCAGACACAAGTACTTTTGGCAATGTGTCACTGGCTGATTTAGAATTGGTCGCATGTAGTATTTACACTTCTTGAGACTGCGTTGACCCGTAATATTAAAAAATGTATTACTTTCTTACCAGTCACTGTTGGTGTCATGGTGGTGGGCCTTACTCTGCCCATTGCAGAAGACAGCTGCTCTTGGACACTGGGGAGATCAGTGAACTCAGACACTGACAGAGCGAAACTAGGCTCGTAAGATAACTTCTGCAGCTCTCTACTGTCTGCTGTTCTGGTTCCAATTCCAATCACAACAACACCCTGCTGTTTGAGAGCAGAGGCTGGGGCATCTACATTGTCAAACGACCTTCCCCCTGTGAGCAGGATCAACATCTGGGGGACACCTTGCAGGCGCCGACTCCCTGAGGAGTTTGTAAAGACATTGTCCCTGACGTATTGTAGGGCTGCCCCAGTGTTGAGGGGTCTTCCTCCTCTGTGTCTGAGCCCTCTCACTGCATCCACAATATCATCTGTTGTCTTATATGTGTTCAGATAGAAATGGACCTCTGCTTCTCTGCTGAACTGGACCACAGATACACGGTCTTTGTTTTCTCCTACATTGAGCTTCTCCACCACTCTCTCAACAAAATCACGCATGGCAGGGAAGCCAGTCCTTGTGCCATCTGAACCATCCAGGAGGAATACGACATCCTTTTTAGCAGTGTCAACTGGGAAGGATAGGAAGACAAAAAGTAAAAACCTTTGCCAAAACGCAGCCTCAAAAGCTTGATCTTGCTTGGAAGAGTATTTCTAAAGGGAATGTAAGCCACTCGGCCCCAGCCCTCAAATATGTATGTAAGCGCTAAGAAAAATTAAGCCTGCCTTTTCTCGTCGCATGCAAACATACAGCTAAAGACCTGTAACATTCTGTTTCTGCTTCCTGAGAGTGATTTAAACAAGTCAGGTTGGGCCTATGGCCGGCAAAAAGCCATGTTTGACAACATACCAGTTGGAATCGGTGTTTCTGGGGTGACGTCAATAACCACGGCCTCCACGGAGGCCTGAAGTTGCTGCTGGACACTGGGAAGGTCAGTGAATTCAGACACAGAAAGGGCATAACTGGGTTCGTGGGATATCTTTTGCAGTTCTCGACTGTCAGAGCCTCTGCTTCCAATTGCAAAGGTCAAGACACCCATCTGTTTGAGAGCAGAGGATGGTGCATCAACACTGTCGAAAGATCTTCCACCGCTTAGCAGTATCAGCACTTGTGGAATTCCGTCCAGGCGCCTGCTTCCAGCAGAGGCAGTGAAAATGTTATCCCTCAAGTACTGGAGAGCTGCTCCAGTGTTGAGGGGTCTTCCGCCTTTGTGCCTCAAGCCTCTGACAGTGTCAAGGATCTCGCCTTTTGTTGTGTATGTGTTGAGATAGAACTGGACGGCTGGATCTCTGCTGTACTGAACCACCGAGACACGGTCTTTGCTGTCGTCCACACTGAGTGTCTCAACTACTCTTTGGACAAAGTCTCGCATAGCTGCAAAGCCAGTTCTAGTACCGTCAGATCCATCCAACAAGAACACAACGTCCCTTCCAGATGGCTGTCTTACCACTACGGAACATAAAATTTGAGAAATATTTAGGTTCCTGGAGTAAATGTTCTCATATGAAAGTCAGATCATCAAAGCTATACTTCAAGTTTGCAAGTTACTCGATGTCAGCAGACACAAGTACTTTTGGCAATGTGTCACTGGCTGATTTAGAGTTGGTCGCATGTAGTATTTACACTTCTTGAGACTGCGTTGACCCGTAATATTAAAAAATGTATTACTTTCTTACCAGTCACTGTTGGTGTCATGGTGGTGGGCCTTACTCTGCCCATTGCAGAAGACAGCTGCTCTTGGACACTGGGGAGATCAGTGAACTCAGACACTGACAGAGCGAAACTAGGCTCGTAAGATAACTTCTGCAGCTCTCTACTGTCTGCTGTTCTGGTTCCAATTCCAATCACAACAACACCCTGCTGTTTGAGAGCAGAGGCTGGGGCATCTACATTGTCAAACGACCTTCCCCCTGTGAGCAGGATCAACATCTGGGGGACACCTTGCAGGCGCCGACTCCCTGAGGAGTTTGTAAAGACATTGTCCCTGACGTATTGTAGGGCTGCCCCAGTGTTGAGGGGTCTTCCTCCTCTGTGTCTGAGCCCTCTCACTGCATCCACAATATCATCTGTTGTCTTATATGTGTTCAGATAGAAATGGACCTCTGCTTCTCTGCTGAACTGGACCACAGATACACGGTCTTTGTTTTCTCCTACATTGAGCTTCTCCACCACTCTCTCAACAAAATCACGCATGGCAGGGAAGCCAGTCCTTGTGCCATCTGAACCATCCAGGAGGAATACGACATCCTTTTTAGCAGTGTCAACTGGGAAGGATAGGAAGACAAAAAGTAAAAACCTTTGCCAAAACGCAGCCTCAAAAGCTTGATCTTGCTTGGAAGAGTATTTCTAAAGGGAATGTAAGCCACTCGGCCCCAGCCCTCAAATATGTATGTAAGCGCTAAGAAAAATTAAGCCTGCCTTTTCTCGTCGCATGCAAACATACAGCTAAAGACCTGTAACATTCTGTTTCTGCTTCCTGAGAGTGATTTAAACAAGTCAGGTTGGGCCTATGGCCGGCAAAAAGCCATGTTTGACAACATACCAGTTGGAGTCGGTGTTTCTGGGGTGACGTCAATAACCACGGCCTCCACGGAGGCCTGAAGTTGCTGCTGGACACTGGGAAGGTCAGTGAATTCAGACACAGAAAGGGCATAACTGGGTTCGTGGGATATCTTTTGCAGTTCTCGACTGTCAGAGCCTCTGCTTCCAATTGCAAAGGTCAAGACACCCATCTGTTTGAGAGCAGAGGATGGTGCATCAACACTGTCGAAAGATCTTCCACCGCTTAGCAGTATCAGCACTTGTGGAATTCCGTCCAGGCGCCTGCTTCCAGCAGAGGCAGTGAAAATGTTATCCCTCAAGTACTGGAGAGCTGCTCCAGTGTTGAGGGGTCTTCCGCCTTTGTGCCTCAAGCCTCTGACAGTGTCAAGGATCTCGCCTTTTGTTGTGTATGTGTTGAGATAGAACTGGACGGCTGGATCTCTGCTGTACTGAACCACCGAGACACGGTCTTTGCTGTCGTCCACACTGAGTGTCTCAACTACTCTTTGGACAAAGTCTCGCATAGCTGCAAAGCCAGTTCTAGTACCGTCAGATCCATCCAACAAGAACACAACGTCCCTTCCAGATGGCTGTCTTACCACTACGGAACATAAAATTTGAGAAATATTTAGGTTCCTGGAGTAAATGTTCTCATATGAAAGTCAGATCATCAAAGCTATACTTCAAGTTTGCAAGTTACTCGATGTCAGCAGACACAAGTACTTTTGGCAATGTGTCACTGGCTGATTTAGAGTTGGTCGCATGTAGTATTTACACTTCTTGAGACTGCGTTGACCCGTAATATTAAAAAATGTATTACTTTCTTACCAGTCACTGTTGGTGTCATGGTGGTGGGCCTTACTCTGCCCATTGCAGAAGACAGCTGCTCTTGGACACTGGGGAGATCAGTGAACTCAGACACTGACAGAGCGAAACTAGGCTCGTAAGATAACTTCTGCAGCTCTCTACTGTCTGCTGTTCTGGTTCCAATTCCAATCACAACAACACCCTGCTGTTTGAGAGCAGAGGCTGGGGCATCTACATTGTCAAACGACCTTCCCCCTGTGAGCAGGATCAACATCTGGGGGACACCTTGCAGGCGCCGACTCCCTGAGGAGTTTGTAAAGACATTGTCCCTGACGTATTGTAGGGCTGCCCCAGTGTTGAGGGGTCTTCCTCCTCTGTGTCTGAGCCCTCTCACTGCATCCACAATATCATCTGTTGTCTTATATGTGTTCAGATAGAAATGGACCTCTGCTTCTCTGCTGAACTGGACCACAGATACACGGTCTTTGTTTTCTCCTACACTGAGCTTCTCCACCACTCTCTCAACAAAATCACGCATGGCAGGGAAGCCAGTCCTTGTGCCATCTGAACCATCCAGGAGGAATACGACATCCTTTTTAGCAGTGTCAACTGGGAAGGATAGGAAAACAAAAAGTAAAAACCTTTGCCAAAACGCAGCCTCAAAAGCTTGATCTTGCTTGGAAGAGTATTTCTAAAGGGAATGTAAGCCACTCGGCCCCAGCCCGCAAATATGTATGTAAGCGCTAAGAAAAATTAAGCCTGCCTTTTCTCATCGCATGCAAACATACAGCTAAAGACCTGTAACATTCTGTTTCTGCTTCCTGAGAGTGATTGAAACAAGTCACTTTGGGCCTATGGCCGGCAAAGAGCCATGTTTGACAACATACCAGTTGGAGTCGGTGTTTCTGGGGTGACGTCAATAACCACGGCCTCCACGGAGGCCTGAAGTTGCTGCTGGACACTGGGAAGGTCAGTGAATTCTGACACAGAAAGGGCATAACTGGGTTCGTGGGATATCTTTTGCAGTTCTCGACTGTCAGAGCCTCTGCTTCCAATTGCAAAGGTCAAGACGCCCATCTGTTTGAGAGCAGAGGATGGTGCATCAACACTGTCGAAAGATCTTCCACCGCTTAGCAGTATCAGCACTTGTGGAATTCCCTCCAGGCGCCTGCTTCCAGCAGAGGCAGTGAAAATGTTATCCCTCAAGTACTGGAGAGCTGCTCCAGTGTTGAGGGGTTTTCCGCCTTTGTGCCTCAAGCCTCTGACAGTGTCAAGGATCTCGCCTTTTGTTGTGTATGTGTTGAGATAGAACTGGACGGCTGGATCTCTGCTGTACTGAACCACCGAGACACGGTCTTTGCTGTCGTCCACACTGAGTGTCTCAACTACTCTTTGGACAAAGTCTCGCATAGCTGCAAAGCCAGTTCTAGTACCGTCAGATCCATCCAACAAGAACACAACGTCCCTTCCAGATGGCTGTCTTACCACTACGGAACATAAAATTTGAGAAATATTTAGGTTCCTGGAGTAAATGTTCTCATATGAAAGTCAGATCATCAAAGCTATACTTCAAGTTTGCAAGTTACTCGATGTCAGCAGACACAAGTACTTTTGGCAATGTGTCACTGGCTGATTTAGAGTTGGTCGCATGTAGTATTTACACTTCTTGAGACTGCGTTGACCCGTAATATTAAAAAATGTATTACTTTCTTACCAGTCACTGTTGGTGTCATGGTGGTGGGCCTTACTCTGCCCATTGCAGAAGACAGCTGCTCTTGGACACTGGGGAGATCAGTGAACTCAGACACTGACAGAGCGAAACTAGGCTCGTAAGATAACTTCTGCAGCTCTCTACTGTCTGCTGTTCTGGTTCCAATTCCAATCACAACAACACCCTGCTGTTTGAGAGCAGAGGCTGGGGCATCTACATTGTCAAACGACCTTCCCCCTGTGAGCAGGATCAACATCTGGGGGACACCTTGCAGGCGCCGACTCCCTGAGGAGTTTGTAAAGACATTGTCCCTGACGTATTGTAGGGCTGCCCCAGTGTTGAGGGGTCTTCCTCCTCTGTGTCTGAGCCCTCTCACTGCATCCACAATATCATCTGTTGTCTTATATGTGTTCAGATAGAAATGGACCTCTGCTTCTCTGCTGAACTGGACCACAGATACACGGTCTTTGTTTTCTCCTACATTGAGCTTCTCCACCACTCTCTCAACAAAATCACGCATGGCAGGGAAGCCAGTCCTTGTGCCATCTGAACCATCCAGGAGGAATACGACATCCTTTTTAGCAGCGTCAACTGGGAAGGATAGGAAGACAAAAAGTAAAAACCTTTGCCAAAACGCAGCCTCAAAAGCTTGATCTTGCTTGGAAGAGTATTTCTAAAGGGAATGTAAGCCACTCGGCCCCAGCCCTCAAATATGTATGTAAGCGCTAAGAAAAATTAAGCCTGCCTTTTCTCGTCGCATGCAAACATACAGCTAAAGACCTGTAACATTCTGTTTCTGCTTCCTGAGAGTGATTTAAACAAGTCAGGTTGGGCCTATGGCCGGCAAAAAGCCATGTTTGACAACATACCAGTTGGAGTCGGTGTTTCTGGGGTGACGTCAATAACCACGGCCTCCACGGAGGCCTGAAGTTGCTGCTGGACACTGGGAAGGTCAGTGAATTCAGACACAGAAAGGGCATAACTGGGTTCGTGGGATATCTTTTGCAGTTCTCGACTGTCAGAGCCTCTGCTTCCAATTGCAAAGGTCAAGACACCCATCTGTTTGAGAGCAGAGGATGGTGCATCAACACTGTCGAAAGATCTTCCACCGCTTAGCAGTATCAGCACTTGTGGAATTCCGTCCAGGCGCCTGCTTCCAGCAGAGGCAGTGAAAATGTTATCCCTCAAGTACTGGAGAGCTGCTCCAGTGTTGAGGGGTCTTCCGCCTTTGTGCCTCAAGCCTCTGACAGTGTCAAGGATCTCGCCTTTTGTTGTGTATGTGTTGAGATAGAACTGGACGGCTGGATCTCTGCTGTACTGAACCACCGAGACACGGTCTTTGCTGTCGTCCACACTGAGTGTCTCAACTACTCTTTGGACAAAGTCTCGCATAGCTGCAAAGCCAGTTCTAGTACCGTCAGATCCATCCAACAAGAACACAACGTCCCTTCCAGATGGCTGTCTTACCACTACGGAACATAAAATTTGAGAAATATTTAGGTTCCTGGAGTAAATGTTCTCATATGAAAGTCAGATCATCAAAGCTATACTTCAAGTTTGCAAGTTACTCGATGTCAGCAGACACAAGTACTTTTGGCAATGTGTCACTGGCTGATTTAGAGTTGGTCGCATGTAGTATTTACACTTCTTGAGACTGCGTTGACCCGTAATATTAAAAAATGTATTACTTTCTTACCAGTCACTGTTGGTGTCATGGTGGTGGGCCTTACTCTGCCCATTGCAGAAGACAGCTGCTCTTGGACACTGGGGAGATCAGTGAACTCAGACACTGACAGAGCGAAACTAGGCTCGTAAGATAACTTCTGCAGCTCTCTACTGTCTGCTGTTCTGGTTCCAATTCCAATCACAACAACACCCTGCTGTTTGAGAGCAGAGGCTGGGGCATCTACATTGTCAAACGACCTTCCCCCTGTGAGCAGGATCAACATCTGGGGGACACCTTGCAGGCGCCGACTCCCTGAGGAGTTTGTAAAGACATTGTCCCTGACGTATTGTAGGGCTGCCCCAGTGTTGAGGGGTCTTCCTCCTCTGTGTCTGAGCCCTCTCACTGCATCCACAATATCATCTGTTGTCTTATATGTGTTCAGATAGAAATGGACCTCTGCTTCTCTGCTGAACTGGACCACAGATACACGGTCTTTGTTTTCTCCTACACTGAGCTTCTCCACCACTCTCTCAACAAAATCACGCATGGCAGGGAAGCCAGTCCTTGTGCCATCTGAACCATCCAGGAGGAATACGACATCCTTTTTAGCAGTGTCAACTGGGAAGGATAGGAAAACAAAAAGTAAAAACCTTTGCCAAAACGCAGCCTCAAAAGCTTGATCTTGCTTGGAAGAGTATTTCTAAAGGGAATGTAAGCCACTCGGCCCCAGCCCGCAAATATGTATGTAAGCGCTAAGAAAAATTAAGCCTGCCTTTTCTCATCGCATGCAAACATACAGCTAAAGACCTGTAACATTCTGTTTCTGCTTCCTGAGAGTGATTGAAACAAGTCACTTTGGGCCTATGGCCGGCAAAGAGCCATGTTTGACAACATACCAGTTGGAGTCGGTGTTTCTGGGGTGACGTCAATAACCACGGCCTCCACGGAGGCCTGAAGTTGCTGCTGGACACTGGGAAGGTCAGTGAATTCTGACACAGAAAGGGCATAACTGGGTTCGTGGGATATCTTTTGCAGTTCTCGACTGTCAGAGCCTCTGCTTCCAATTGCAAAGGTCAAGACGCCCATCTGTTTGAGAGCAGAGGATGGTGCATCAACACTGTCGAAAGATCTTCCACCGCTTAGCAGTATCAGCACTTGTGGAATTCCCTCCAGGCGCCTGCTTCCAGCAGAGGCAGTGAAAATGTTATCCCTCAAGTACTGGAGAGCTGCTCCAGTGTTGAGGGGTTTTCCGCCTTTGTGCCTCAAGCCTCTGACAGTGTCAAGGATCTCGCCTTTTGTTGTGTATGTGTTGAGATAGAACTGGACGGCTGGATCTCTGCTGTACTGAACCACCGAGACACGGTCTTTGCTGTCGTCCACACTGAGTGTCTCAACTACTCTTTGGACAAAGTCTCGCATAGCTTCAAAACCAGTTCTAGTACCGTCAGATCCATCCAGCAAGAACACAACGTCCCTTCCAGATGGCTGTCTTACCACTACGGAACATAAAATTTGAGAAATATTTAGGTTCCTGGAGTAAATGTTCTCATATGAACGTCAGATCATCAAAGCTATACTTCAAGTTTGCAAGTTACTCGATGTCAGCAGACACAAGTACTTTTGGCAATGTGTCACTGGCTGATTTAGAATTGGTCGCATGTAGTATTTACACTTCTTAAGACTGCGTTGACCCGTAATATTAAAAAATGTATTACTTTCTTACCAGTCACTGTTGGTGTCATGGTGGTGGGCCTTACTCTGCCCATTGCAGAGGACAGCTGTTCTTGGACACTGGGGAGATCAGTGAACTCAGACACTGACAGAGCGAAACTAGGCTCATAAGATAACTTCTGCAGCTCTCTACTGTCTGCTGTTCTGGTTCCAATTCCAATCACAACAACACCCTGCTGTTTGAGAGCAGAGGCTGGGGCATCTACATTGTCAAACGACCTTCCCCCTGTGAGCAGGATCAACATCTGGGGGACACCTTGCAGGCGCCGACTCCCTGAGGAGTTTGTAAAGACATTGTCCCTGACGTATTGTAGGGCTGCCCCAGTGTTGAGGGGTCTTCCTCCTCTGTGTCTGAGCCCTCTCACTGCATCCACAATATCATCTGTTGTCTTATATGTGTTCAGATAGAAATGGACCTCTGCTTCTCTGTTGAACTGGACCACAGATACACGGTCTTTGTTTTCTCCTACATTGAACTTCTCCACCACTCTCTCAACAAAATCACGCATGGCAGGGAAGCCAGTCCTTGTGCCATCTGAACCATCCAGGAGGAATACGACATCCTTTTTAGCAGTGTCAACTGGGAAGGATAGGAAGACAAAAAGTAAAAACCTTTGCCAAAACGCAGCCTCAAAAGCTTGATCTTGCTTGGAAGAGTATTTCTAAAGGGAATGTAAGCCACTCGGCCCCAGCCAGCAAATATGTATGTAAGCGCTAAGAAAAATTAAGCCTGTCTTTTCTCATCGCATGCAAACATACAGCTAAAGACCTGTAACATTCTGTTTCTGCTTCCTGAGAGTGATTGAAACAAGTCAGTTTGGGCCTATGGCCGGCAAAGAGCCATGTTTGACAACATACCAGTTGGAGTCGGTGTTTCTGGGGTGACGTCAATAACCACGGCCTCCACGGAGGCCTGAAGTTGCTGCTGGACACTGGGAAGGTCAGTGAATTCAGACACAGAAAGGGCATAACTGGGTTCGTGGGATATCTTTTGCAGTTCTCGACTGTCAGAGCCTCTGCTTCCAATTGCAAAGGTCAAGACGCCCATCTGTTTGAGAGCAGAGGATGGTGCATCAACACTGTCGAAAGATCTTCCACCGCTTAGCAGTATCAGCACTTGTGGAATTCCCTCCAGGTGCCTGCTTCCAGCAGAGGCAGTGAAAATGTTATCCCTCAAGTACTGGAGAGCTGCTCCAGTGTTGAGGGGTCTTCCGCCTTTGTGCCTCAAGCCTCTGACAGTGTCAAGGATCTCGCCTTTTGTTGTGTATGTGTTGAGATAGAACTGGACGGCTGGATCTCTGCTGTACTGAACCACCGAGACACGGTCTTTGCTGTCGTCCACACTGAGTGTCTCAACTACTCTTTGGACAAAGTCTCGCATAGCTTCAAAACCAGTTCTAGTACCGTCAGATCCATCCAGCAAGAACACAACGTCCCTTCCAGATGGCTGTCTTACCACTACGGAACATAAAATTTGAGAAATATTTAGGTTCCTGGAGTAAATGTTCTCATATGAAAGTCAGATCATCAAAGCTATACTTCAAGTTTGCAAGTTACTCGATGTCAGCAGACACAAGTACTTTTGGCAATGTGTCACTGGCTGATTTAGAATTGGTCGCATGTAGTATTTACACTTCTTGAGACTGCGTTGACCCGTAATATTAAAAAATGTATTACTTTCTTACCAGTCACTGTTGGTGTCATGGTGGTGGGCCTTACTCTGCCCATTGCAGAGGACAGCTGCTCTTGGACACTGGGGAGATCAGTGAACTCAGACACTGACAGAGCGAAACTAGGCTCGTAAGATAACTTCTGCAGCTCTCTACTGTCTGCTGTTCTGGTTCCAATTCCAATCACAACAACACCCTGCTGTTTGAGAGCAGAGGCTGGGGCATCTACATTGTCAAACGACCTTCCCCCTGTGAGCAGGATCAACATCTGGGGGACACCTTGCAGGCGCCGACTCCCTGAGGAGTTTGTAAAGACATTGTCCCTGACGTATTGTAGGGCTGCCCCAGTGTTGAGGGGTCTTCCTCCTCTGTGTCTGAGCCCTCTCACTGCATCCACAATATCATCTGTTGTCTTATATGTGTTCAGATAGAAATGGACCTCTGCTTCTCTGCTGAACTGGACCACAGATACACGGTCTTTGTTTTCTCCTACATTGAGCTTCTCCACCACTCTCTCAACAAAATCACGCATGGCAGGGAAGCCAGTCCTTGTGCCATCTGAACCATCCAGGAGGAATACGACATCCTTTTTAGCAGTGTCAACTGGGAAGGATAGGAAGACAAAAAGTAAAAACCTTTGCCAAAACGCAGCCTCAAAAGCTTGATCTTGCTTGGAAGAGTATTTCTAAAGGGAATGTAAGCCACTCGGCCCCAGCCAGCAAATATGTATGTAAGCGCTAAGAAAAATTAAGCCTGCCTTTTCTCGTCGCATGCAAACATACAGCTAAAGACCTGTAACATTCTGTTTCTGCTTCCTGAGAGTGATTGAAACAAGTCAGTTTGGGCCTATGGCCGGCAAAGAGCCATGTTTGACAACATACCAGTTGGAGTCGGTGTTTCTGGGGTGACGTCAATAACCACGGCCTCCACCGAGGCCTGAAGTTGCTGCTGGACACTGGGAAGGTCAGTGAATTCAGACACAGAAAGGGCATAACTGGGTTCGTGGGATATCTTTTGCAGTTCTCGACTGTCAGAGCCTCTGCTTCCAATTGCAAAGGTCAAGACGCCCATCTGTTTGAGAGCAGAGGATGGTGCATCAACACTGTCGAAAGATCTTCCACCGCTTAGCAGTATCAGCACTTGTGGAATTCCGTCCAGGTGCCTGCTTCCAGCAGAGGCAGTGAAAATGTTATCCCTCAAGTACTGGAGAGCTGCTCCAGTGTTGAGGGGTCTTCCGCCTTTGTGCCTCAAGCCTCTGACAGTGTCAAGGATCTCGCCTTTTGTTGTGTATGTGTTGAGATAGAACTGGACGGCTGGATCTCTGCTGTACTGAACCACCGAGACACGGTCTTTGCTGTCGTCCACACTGAGTGTCTCAACTACTCTTTGGACAAAGTCTCGCATAGCTTCAAAACCAGTTCTCGTACCGTCAGATCCATCCAGCAAGAACACAACGTCCCTTCCAGATGGCTGTCTTACCACTACGGAACATAAAATTTGAGAAATATTTAGGTTCCTGGAGTAAATGTTCTCATATGAAAGTCAGATCATCAAAGCTATACTTCAAGTTTGCAAGTTACTCGATGTCAGCAGACACAAGTACTTTTGGCAATGTGTCACTGGCTGATTTAGAATTGGTCGCATGTAGTATTTACACTTCTTGAGACTGCGTTGACCCGTAATATTAAAAAATGTATTACTTTCTTACCAGTCACTGTTGGTGTCATGGTGGTGGGCCTTACTCTGCCCATTGCAGAGGACAGCTGCTCTTGGACACTGGGGAGATCAGTGAACTCAGACACTGACAGAGCGAAACTAGGCTCGTAAGATAACTTCTGCAGCTCTCTACTGTCTGCTGTTCTGGTTCCAATTCCAATCACAACAACACCCTGCTGTTTGAGAGCAGAGGCTGGGGCATCTACATTGTCAAACGACCTTCCCCCTGTGAGCAGGATCAACATCTGGGGGACACCTTGCAGGCGCCGACTCCCTGAGGAGTTTGTAAAGACATTGTCCCTGACGTATTGTAGGGCTGCCCCAGTGTTGAGGGGTCTTCCTCCTCTGTGTCTGAGCCCTCTCACTGCATCCACAATATCATCTGTTGTCTTATATGTGTTCAGATAGAAATGGACCTCTGCTTCTCTGCTGAACTGGACCACAGATACACGGTCTTTGTTTTCTCCTACATTGAGCTTCTCCACCACTCTCTCAACAAAATCACGCATGGCAGGGAAGCCAGTCCTTGTGCCATCTGAACCATCCAGGAGGAATACGACATCCTTTTTAGCAGTGTCAACTGGGAAGGATAGGAAGACAAAAAGTAAAAACCTTTGCCAAAACGCAGCCTCAAAAGCTTGATCTTGCTTGGAAGAGTATTTCTAAAGGGAATGTAAGCCACTCGGCCCCAGCCCTCAAATATGTATGTAAGCGCTAAGAAAAATTAAGCCTGCCTTTTCTCGTCGCATGCAAACATACAGCTAAAGACCTGTAACATTCTGTTTCTGCTTCCTGAGAGTGATTGAAACAAGTCAGTTTGGGCCTATGGCCGGCAAAGAGCCATGTTTGACAACATACCAGTTGGAGTCGGTGTTTCTGGGGTGACGTCAATAACCACGGCCTCCACGGAGGCCTGAAGTTGCTGCTGGACACTGGGAAGGTCAGTGAATTCAGACACAGAAAGGGCATAACTGGGTTCGTGGGATATCTTTTGCAGTTCTCGACTGTCAGAGCCTCTGCTTCCAATTGCAAAGGTCAAGACGCCCATCTGTTTGAGAGCAGAGGATGGTGCATCAACACTGTCGAAAGATCTTCCACCGCTTAGCAGTATCAGCACTTGTGGAATTCCCTCCAGGCGCCTGCTTCCAGCAGAGGCAGTGAAAATGTTATCCCTCAAGTACTGGAGAGCTGCTCCAGTGTTGAGGGGTTTTCCGCCTTTGTGCCTCAAGCCTCTGACAGTGTCAAGGATCTCGCCTTTTGTTGTGTATGTGTTGAGATAGAACTGGACGGCTGGATCTCTGCTGTACTGAACCACCGAGACACGGTCTTTGCTGTCGTCCACACTGAGTGTCTCAACTACTCTTTGGACAAAGTCTCGCATAGCTGCAAAGCCAGTTCTAGTACCGTCAGATCCATCCAGCAAGAACACAACGTCCCTTCCAGATGGCTGTCTTACCACTACGGAACATAAAATTTGAGAAATATTTAGGTTCCTGGAGTAAATGTTCTCATATGAAAGTCAGATCATCAAAGCTATACTTCAAGTTTGCAAGTCACTCGATGTCAGCAGACACAAGTACTTTTGGCAATGTGTCACTGGCTGATTTAGAATTGGTCGCATGTAGTATTTACACTTCTTGAGACTGCGTTGACCCGTAATATTAAAAAATGTATTACTTTCTTACCAGTCACTGTTGGTGTCATGGTGGTGGGCCTTACTCTGCCCATTGCAGAGGACAGCTGCTCTTGGACACTGGGGAGATCAGTGAACTCAGACACTGACAGAGCGAAACTAGGCTCGTAAGATAACTTCTGCAGCTCTCTACTGTCTGCTGTTCTGGTTCCAATTCCAATCACAACAACACCCTGCTGTTTGAGAGCAGAGGCTGGGGCATCTACATTGTCAAACGACCTTCCCCCTGTGAGCAGGATCAACATCTGGGGGACACCTTGCAGGCGCCGACTCCCTGAGGAGTTTGTAAAGACATTGTCCCTGACGTATTGTAGGGCTGCCCCAGTGTTGAGGGGTCTTCCTCCTCTGTGTCTGAGCCCTCTCACTGCATCCACAATATCATCTGTTGTCTTATATGTGTTCAGATAGAAATGGACCTCTGCTTCTCTGCTGAACTGGACCACAGATACACGGTCTTTGTTTTCTCCTACATTGAGCTTCTCCACCACTCTCTCAACAAAATCACGCATGGCAGGGAAGCCAGTCCTTGTGCCATCTGAACCATCCAGGAGGAATACGACATCCTTTTTAGCAGTGTCAGCTGGGAAGGATAGGAAGACAAAAAGTAAAAACCTTTGCCAAAACGCAGCCTCAAAAGCTTGATCTTGCTTGGAAGAGTATTTCTAAAGGGAATGTAAGCCACTCGGCCCCAGCCCTCAAATATGTATGTAAGCGCTAAGAAAAATTAAGCCTGCCTTTTCTCGTCGCATGCAAACATACAGCTAAAGACCTGTAACATTCTGTTTCTGCTTCCTGAGAGTGATTGAAACAAGTCAGTTTGGGCCTATGGCCGGCAAAGAGCCATGTTTGACAACATACCAGTTGGAGTCGGTGTTTCTGGGGTGACGTCAATAACCACGGCCTCCACGGAGGCCTGAAGTTGCTGCTGGACACTGGGAAGGTCAGTGAATTCAGACACAGAAAGGGCATAACTGGGTTCGTGGGATATCTTTTGCAGTTCTCGACTGTCAGAGCCTCTGCTTCCAATTGCAAAGGTCAAGACGCCCATCTGTTTGAGAGCAGAGGATGGTGCATCAACACTGTCGAAAGATCTTCCACCGCTTAGCAGTATCAGCACTTGTGGAATTCCCTCCAGGCGCCTGCTTCCAGCAGAGGCAGTGAAAATGTTATCCCTCAAGTACTGGAGAGCTGCTCCAGTGTTGAGGGGTTTTCCGCCTTTGTGCCTCAAGCCTCTGACAGTGTCAAGGATCTCGCCTTTTGTTGTGTATGTGTTGAGATAGAACTGGACGGCTGGATCTCTGCTGTACTGAACCACCGAGACACGGTCTTTGCTGTCGTCCACACTGAGTGTCTCAACTACTCTTTGGACAAAGTCTCGCATAGCTGCAAAGCCAGTTCTAGTACCGTCAGATCCATCCAGCAAGAACACAACGTCCCTTCCAGATGGCTGTCTTACCACTACGGAACATAAAATTTGAGAAATATTTAGGTTCCTGGAGTAAATGTTCTCATATGAAAGTCAGATCATCAAAGCTATACTTCAAGTTTGCAAGTCACTCCATGTCAGCAGACACAAGTACTTTTGGCAATGTGTCACTGGCTGATTTAGAATTGGTCGCATGTAGTATTTACACTTCTTGAGACTGCGTTGACCCGTAATATTAAAAAATGTATTACTTTCTTACCAGTCACTGATGGTATCATGGTGGTGGGCCTTACTCTGCCCATTGCAGAGGACAGCTGTTCTTGGACACTGGGGAGATCAGTGAACTCAGACACTGACAGAGCGAAACTAGGCTCGTAAGATAACTTCTGCAGCTCTCTACTGTCTGCTGTTCTGGTTCCAATTCCAATCACAACAACACCCTGCTGTTTGAGAGCAGAGGCTGGGGCATCTACATTGTCAAACGACCTTCCCCCTGTGAGCAGGATCAACATCTGGGGGACACCTTGCAGGCGCTGACTCCCTGAGGAGTTTGTAAAGACATTGTCCCTGACGTATTGTAGGGCTGCCCCAGTGTTGAGGGGTCTTCCTCCTCTGTGTCTGAGCCCTCTCACTGCATCCACAATATCATCTGTTGTCTTATATGTGTTCAGATAGAAATGGACCTCTGCTTCTCTGCTGAACTGGACCACAGATACACGGTCTTTGTTTTCTCCTACATTGAGCTTCTCCACCACTCTCTCAACAAAATCACGCATGGCAGGGAAGCCAGTCCTTGTGCCATCTGAACCATCCAGGAGGAATACGACATCCTTTTTAGCAGTGTCAACTGGGAAGGATAGGAAGACAAAAAGTAAATACCTTTGCCAAAACGCAGCCTCAAAAGCTTGATCTTGCTTGGAAGAGTATTTCTTAAGGGAATGTAAGCCACTCGGCCCCAGCCCGCAAATATGTATGTAAGCGCTAAGAAAAATTAAGCCTGCCTTTTCTCGTCGCATGCAAACATACAGCTAAAGACCTGTAACATTCTGTTTCTGCTTCCTGAGAGTGATTGAAACAAGTCAGTTTGGGCCTATGGCCGGCAAAGAGCCATGTTTGACAACATACCAGTTGGAGTCGGTGTTTCTGGGATGACGTCAATAAACACGGCCTCCACCGAGGCCTGAAGTTGCTGCTGGACACTGGGAAGGTCAGTGAATTCAGACACAGAAAGGGCATAACTGGGTTCGTGGGATATCTTTTGCAGTTCTCGACTGTCAGAGCCTCTGCTTCCAATTGCAAAGGTCAAGACGCCCATCTGTTTGAGAGCAGAGGATGGTGCATCAACACTGTCGAAAGATCTTCCACCGCTTAGCAGTATCAGCACTTGTGGAATTCCCTCCAGGCGCCTGCTTCCAGCAGAGGCAGTGAAAATGTTATCCCTCAAGTACTGGAGAGCTGCTCCAGTGTTGAGGGGTCTTCCGCCTTTGTGCCTCAAGCCTCTGACAGTGTCAAGGATCTCGCCTTTTGTTGTGTATGTGTTGAGATAGAACTGGACGGCTGGATCTCTGCTGTACTGAACCACCGAGACACGGTCTTTGCTGTCGTCCACACTGAGTGTCTCAACTACTCTTTGGACAAAGTCTCGCATAGCTGCAAAGCCAGTTCTAGTACCGTCAGATCCATCCAGCAAGAACACAACGTCCCTTCCAGATGGCTGTCTTACCACTACGGAACATAAAATTTGAGAAATATTTAGGTTCCTGGAGTAAATGTTCTCATATGAAAGTCAGATCATCAAAGCTATACTTCAAGTTTGCAAGTCACTCGATGTCAGCAGACACAAGTACTTTTGGCAATGTGTCACTGGCTGATTTAGAATTGGTCGCATGTAGTATTTACACTTCTTGAGACTGCGTTGACCCGTAATATTAAAAAATGTATTACTTTCTTACCAGTCACTGATGGTGTCATGGTGGTGGGCCTTACTCTGCCCATTGCAGAGGACAGCTGTTCTTGGACACTGGGGAGATCAGTGAACTCAGACACTGACAGAGCGAAACTAGGCTCGTAAGATAACTTCTGCAGCTCTCTACTGTCTGCTGTTCTGGTTCCAATTCCAATCACAACAACACCCTGCTGTTTGAGAGCAGAGGCTGGGGCATCTACATTGTCAAACGACCTTCCCCCTGTGAGCAGGATCAACATCTGGGGGACACCTTGCAGGCGCCGACTCCCTGAGGAGTTTGTAAAGACATTGTCCCTGACGTATTGTAGGGCTGCCCCAGTGTTGAGGGGTCTTCCTCCTCTGTGTCTGAGCCCTCTCACTGCATCCACAATATCATCTGTTGTCTTATATGTGTTCAGATAGAAATGGACCTCTGCTTCTCTGCTGAACTGGACCACAGATACACGGTCTTTGTTTTCTCCTACATTGAGCTTCTCCACCAATCTCTCAACAAAATCACGCATGGCAGGGAAGCCAGTCCTTGTGCCATCTGAACCATCGAGGAGGAATACGACATCCTTTTTAGCAGTGTCAACTGGGAAGGATAGGAAGACAAAAAGTAAAAACCTTTGCCAAAACGCAGCCTCAAAAGCTTGATCTTGCTTGGAAGAGTATTTCTAAAGGGAATGTTAGCCACTCGGCCCCAGCCCGCAAATATGTATGTAAGCGCTAAGAAAAATTAAGCCTGCCTTTTCTCATCGCATGCAAACATACAGCTAAAGACCTGTAACATTCTGTTTCTGCTTCCTGAGAGTGATTGAAACAAGTCAGTTTGGGCCTATGGCCGGCAAAGAGCCATGTTTGACAACATACCAGTTGGAGTCGGTGTTTCTGGGGTGACGTCAATAACCACGGCCTCCACGGAGGCCTGAAGTTGCTGCTGGACACTGGGAAGGTCAGTGAATTCTGACACAGAAAGGGCATAACTGGGTTCGTGGGATATCTTTTGCAGTTCTCGACTGTCAGAGCCTCTGCTTCCAATTGCAAAGGTCAAGACGCCCATCTGTTTGAGAGCAGAGGATGGTGCATCAACACTGTCGAAAGATCTTCCACCGCTTAGCAGTATCAGCACTTGTGGAATTCCCTCCAGGCGCCTGCTTCCAGCAGAGGCAGTGAAAATGTTATCCCTCAAGTACTGGAGAGCTGCTCCAGTGTTGAGGGGTCTTCCGCCTTTGTGCCTCAAGCCTCTGACAGTGTCAAGGATCTCGCCTTTTGTTGTGTATGTGTTGAGATAGAACTGGACGGCTGGATCTCTGCTGTACTGAACCACCGAGACACGGTCTTTGCTGTCGTCCACACTGAGTGTCTCAACTACTCTTTGGACAAAGTCTCGCATAGCTGCAAAGCCAGTTCTAGTACCGTCAGATCCATCCAGCAAGAACACAACGTCCCTTCCAGATGGCTGTCTTTCCACTACGGAACATAAAATTTGAGAAATATTTAGGTTCCTGGAGTAAATGTTCTCATATGAAAGTCAGATCATCAAAGCTATACTTCAAGTTTGCAAGTTACTCGATGTCAGCAGACACAAGTACTTTTGGCAATGTGTCACTGGCTGATTTAGAGTTGGTCGCATGTAGTATTTACACTTCTTGAGACTGCGTTGACCCGTAATATTAAAAAATGTATTACTTTCTTACCAGTCACTGATGGTGTCATGGTGGTGGGCCTTACTCTGCCCATTGCAGAAGACAGCTGTTCTTGGACACTGGGGAGATCAGTGAACTCAGACACTGACAGAGCGAAACTAGGCTCGTAAGATAACTTCTGCAGCTCTCTACTGTCTGCTGTTCTGGTTCCAATTCCAATCACAACAACACCCTGCTGTTTGAGAGCAGAGGCTGGGGCATCTACATTGTCAAACGACCTTCCCCCTGTGAGCAGGATCAACATCTGGGGGACACCTTGCAGGCGCCGACTCCCTGAGGAGTTTGTAAAGACATTGTCCCTGACGTATTGTAGGGCTGCCCCAGTGTTGAGGGGTCTTCCTCCTCTGTGTCTGAGCCCTCTCACTGCATCCACAATATCATCTGTTGTCTTATATGTGTTCAGATAGAAATGGACCTCTGCTTCTCTGCTGAACTGGACCACAGATACACGGTCTTTGTTTTCTCCTACATTGAGCTTCTCCACCACTCTCTCAACAAAATCACGCATGGCAGGGAAGCCAGTCCTTGTGCCATCTGAACCATCCAGGAGGAATACGACATCCTTTTTAGCAGTGTCAACTGGGAAGGATAGGAAGACAAAAAGTAAATACCTTTGCCAAAACGCAGCCTCAAAAGCTTGATCTTGCTTGGAAGAGTATTTCTTAAGGGAATGTAAGCCACTCGGCCCCAGCCCGCAAATATGTATGTAAGCGCTAAGAAAAATTAAGCCTGCCTTTTCTCGTCGCATGCAAACATACAGCTAAAGACCTGTAACATTCTGTTTCTGCTTCCTGAGAGTGATTGAAACAAGTCAGTTTGGGCCTATGGCCGGCAAAGAGCCATGTTTGACAACATACCAGTTGGAGTCGGTGTTTCTGGGATGACGTCAATAAACACGGCCTCCACCGAGGCCTGAAGTTGCTGCTGGACACTGGGAAGGTCAGTGAATTCAGACACAGAAAGGGCATAACTGGGTTCGTGGGATATCTTTTGCAGTTCTCGACTGTCAGAGCCTCTGCTTCCAATTGCAAAGGTCAAGACGCCCATCTGTTTGAGAGCAGAGGATGGTGCATCAACACTGTCGAAAGATCTTCCACCGCTTAGCAGTATCAGCACTTGTGGAATTCCCTCCAGGCGCCTGCTTCCAGCAGAGGCAGTGAAAATGTTATCCCTCAAGTACTGGAGAGCTGCTCCAGTGTTGAGGGGTCTTCCGCCTTTGTGCCTCAAGCCTCTGACAGTGTCAAGGATCTCGCCTTTTGTTGTGTATGTGTTGAGATAGAACTGGACGGCTGGATCTCTGCTGTACTGAACCACCGAGACACGGTCTTTGCTGTCGTCCACACTGAGTGTCTCAACTACTCTTTGGACAAAGTCTCGCATAGCTGCAAAGCCAGTTCTAGTACCGTCAGATCCATCCAGCAAGAACACAACGTCCCTTCCAGATGGCTGTCTTACCACTACGGAACATAAAATTTGAGAAATATTTAGGTTCCTGGAGTAAATGTTCTCATATGAAAGTCAGATCATCAAAGCTATACTTCAAGTTTGCAAGTCACTCGATGTCAGCAGACACAAGTACTTTTGGCAATGTGTCACTGGCTGATTTAGAATTGGTCGCATGTAGTATTTACACTTCTTGAGACTGCGTTGACCCGTAATATTAAAAAATGTATTACTTTCTTACCAGTCACTGATGGTATCATGGTGGTGGGCCTTACTCTGCCCATTGCAGAGGACAGCTGTTCTTGGACACTGGGGAGATCAGTGAACTCAGACACTGACAGAGCGAAACTAGGCTCGTAAGATAACTTCTGCAGCTCTCTACTGTCTGCTGTTCTGGTTCCAATTCCAATCACAACAACACCCTGCTGTTTGAGAGCAGAGGCTGGGGCATCTACATTGTCAAACGACCTTCCCCCTGTGAGCAGGATCAACATCTGGGGGACACCTTGCAGGCGCCGACTCCCTGAGGAGTTTGTAAAGACATTGTCCCTGACGTATTGTAGGGCTGCCCCAGTGTTGAGGGGTCTTCCTCCTCTGTGTCTGAGCCCTCTCACTGCATCCACAATATCATCTGTTGTCTTATATGTGTTCAGATAGAAATGGACCTCTGCTTCTCTGCTGAACTGGACCACAGATACACGGTCTTTGTTTTCTCCTACATTGAGCTTCTCCACCAATCTCTCAACAAAATCACGCATGGCAGGGAAGCCAGTCCTTGTGCCATCTGAACCATCCAGGAGGAATACGACATCCTTTTTAGCAGTGTCAACTGGGAAGGATAGGAAGACAAAAAGTAAAAACCTTTGCCAAAACGCAGCCTCAAAAGCTTGATCTTGCTTGGAAGAGTATTTCTAAAGGGAATGTAAGCCACTCGGCCCCAGCCCTCAAATATGTATTTAAGCGCTAAGAAAAATGAAGCCTGCCTTTTCTCATTGCATGCAAACATACAGCTAAAGACCTGTAACATTCTGTTTCTGCTTCCTGAGAGTGATTGAAACAAGTCAGTTTGGGCCTATGGCCGGCAAAGAGCCATGTTTGACAACATACCAGTTGGAGTCGGTGTTTCTGGGGTGACGTCAATAACCACGGCCTCCACGGAGGCCTGAAGTTGCTGCTGGACACTGGGAAGGTCAGTGAATTCAGACACAGAAAGGGCATAACTGGGTTCGTGGGATATCTTTTGCAGTTCTCGACTGTCAGAGCCTCTGCTTCCAATTGCAAAGGTCAAGACGCCCATCTGTTTGAGAGCAGAGGATGGTGCATCAACACTGTCGAAAGATCTTCCACCGCTTAGCAGTATCAGCACTTGTGGAATTCCCTCCAGGCGCCTGCTTCCAGCAGAGGCAGTGAAAATGTTATCCCTCAAGTACTGGAGAGCTGCTCCAGTGTTGAGGGGTCTTCCGCCTTTGTGCCTCAAGCCTCTGACAGTGTCAAGGATCTCGCCTTTTGTTGTGTATGTGTTGAGATAGAACTGGACGGCTGGATCTCTGCTGTACTGAACCACCGAGACACGGTCTTTGCTGTCGTCCACACTGAGTGTCTCAACTACTCTTTGGACAAAGTCTCGCATAGCTGCAAAGCCAGTTCTAGTACCGTCAGATCCATCCAGCAAGAACACAACGTCCCTTCCAGATGGCTGTCTTACCACTACGGAACATAAAATTTGAGAAATATTTAGGTTCCTGGAGTAAATGTTCTCATATGAAAGTCAGATCATCAAAGCTATACTTCAAGTTTGCAAGTTACTCGATGTCAGCAGACACAAGTACTTTTGGCAATGTGTCACTGGCTGATTTAGAATTGGTCGCATGTAGTATTTACACTTCTTGAGACTGCGTTGACCCGTAATATTAAAAAATGTATTACTTTCTTACCAGTCACTGTTGGTGTCATGGTGGTGGGCCTTACTCTGCCCATTGCAGAAGACAGCTGCTCTTGGACACTGGGGAGATCAGTGAACTCAGACACTGACAGAGCGAAACTAGGCTCGTAAGATAACTTCTGCAGCTCTCTACTGTCTGCTGTTCTGGTTCCAATTCCAATCACAACAACACCCTGCTGTTTGAGAGCAGAGGCTGGGGCATCTACATTGTCAAACGACCTTCCCCCTGTGAGCAGGATCAACATCTGGGGGACACCTTGCAGGCGCCGACTCCCTGAGGAGTTTGTAAAGACATTGTCCCTGACGTATTGTAGGGCTGCCCCAGTGTTGAGGGGTCTTCCTCCTCTGTGTCTGAGCCCTCTCACTGCATCCACAATATCATCTGTTGTCTTATATGTGTTCAGATAGAAATGGACCTCTGCTTCTCTGCTGAACTGGACCACAGATACACGGTCTTTGTTTTCTCCTACATTGAGCTTCTCCACCAATCTCTCAACAAAATCACGCATGGCAGGGAAGCCAGTCCTTGTGCCATCTGAACCATCCAGGAGGAATACGACATCCTTTTTAGCAGTGTCAACTGGGAAGGATAGGAAGACAAAAAGTAAAAACCTTTGCCAAAACGCAGCCTCAAAAGCTTGATCTTGCTTGGAAGAGTATTTCTAAAGGGAATGTAAGCCACTCGGCCCCAGCCCTCAAATATGTATTTAAGCGCTAAGAAAAATGAAGCCTGCCTTTTCTCATTGCATGCAAACATACAGCTAAAGACCTGTAACATTCTGTTTCTGCTTCCTGAGAGTGATTGAAACAAGTCAGTTTGGGCCTATGGCCGGCAAAGAGCCATGTTTGACAACATACCAGTTGGAGTCGGTGTTTCTGGGGTGACGTCAATAACCACGGCCTCCACGGAGGCCTGAAGTTGCTGCTGGACACTGGGAAGGTCAGTGAATTCAGACACAGAAAGGGCATAACTGGGTTCGTGGGATATCTTTTGCAGTTCTCGACTGTCAGAGCCTCTGCTTCCAATTGCAAAGGTCAAGACGCCCATCTGTTTGAGAGCAGAGGATGGTGCATCAACACTGTCGAAAGATCTTCCACCGCTTAGCAGTATCAGCACTTGTGGAATTCCCTCCAGGCGCCTGCTTCCAGCAGAGGCAGTGAAAATGTTATCCCTCAAGTACTGGAGAGCTGCTCCAGTGTTGAGGGGTCTTCCGCCTTTGTGCCTCAAGCCTCTGACAGTGTCAAGGATCTCGCCTTTTGTTGTGTATGTGTTGAGATAGAACTGGACGGCTGGATCTCTGCTGTACTGAACCACCGAGACACGGTCTTTGCTGTCGTCCACACTGAGTGTCTCAACTACTCTTTGGACAAAGTCTCGCATAGCTGCAAAGCCAGTTCTAGTACCGTCAGATCCATCCAGCAAGAACACAACGTCCCTTCCAGATGGCTGTCTTACCACTACGGAACATAAAATTTGAGAAATATTTAGGTTCCTGGAGTAAATGTTCTCATATGAAAGTCAGATCATCAAAGCTATACTTCAAGTTTGCAAGTTACTCGATGTCAGCAGACACAAGTACTTTTGGCAATGTGTCACTGGCTGATTTAGAATTGGTCGCATGTAGTATTTACACTTCTTGAGACTGCGTTGACCCGTAATATTAAAAAATGTATTACTTTCTTACCAGTCACTGTTGGTGTCATGGTGGTGGGCCTTACTCTGCCCATTGCAGAAGACAGCTGCTCTTGGACACTGGGGAGATCAGTGAACTCAGACACTGACAGAGCGAAACTAGGCTCGTAAGATAACTTCTGCAGCTCTCTACTGTCTGCTGTTCTGGTTCCAATTCCAATCACAACAACACCCTGCTGTTTGAGAGCAGAGGCTGGGGCATCTACATTGTCAAACGACCTTCCCCCTGTGAGCAGGATCAACATCTGGGGGACACCTTGCAGGCGCCGACTCCCTGAGGAGTTTGTAAAGACATTGTCCCTGACGTATTGTAGGGCTGCCCCAGTGTTGAGGGGTCTTCCTCCTCTGTGTCTGAGCCCTCTCACTGCATCCACAATATCATCTGTTGTCTTATATGTGTTCAGATAGAAATGGACCTCTGCTTCTCTGCTGAACTGGACCACAGATACACGGTCTTTGTTTTCTCCTACATTGAGCTTCTCCACCAATCTCTCAACAAAATCACGCATGGCAGGGAAGCCAGTCCTTGTGCCATCTGAACCATCCAGGAGGAATACGACATCCTTTTTAGCAGTGTCAACTGGGAAGGATAGGAAGACAAAAAGTAAAAACCTTTGCCAAAACGCAGCCTCAAAAGCTTGATCTTGCTTGGAAGAGTATTTCTAAAGGGAATGTAAGCCACTCGGCCCCAGCCCTCAAATATGTATTTAAGCGCTAAGAAAAATGAAGCCTGCCTTTTCTCATTGCATGCAAACATACAGCTAAAGACCTGTAACATTCTGTTTCTGCTTCCTGAGAGTGATTGAAACAAGTCAGTTTGGGCCTATGGCCGGCAAAGAGCCATGTTTGACAACATACCAGTTGGAGTCGGTGTTTCTGGGGTGACGTCAATAACCACGGCCTCCACGGAGGCCTGAAGTTGCTGCTGGACACTGGGAAGGTCAGTGAATTCAGACACAGAAAGGGCATAACTGGGTTCGTGGGATATCTTTTGCAGTTCTCGACTGTCAGAGCCTCTGCTTCCAATTGCAAAGGTCAAGACGCCCATCTGTTTGAGAGCAGAGGATGGTGCATCAACACTGTCGAAAGATCTTCCACCGCTTAGCAGTATCAGCACTTGTGGAATTCCCTCCAGGCGCCTGCTTCCAGCAGAGGCAGTGAAAATGTTATCCCTCAAGTACTGGAGAGCTGCTCCAGTGTTGAGGGGTCTTCCGCCTTTGTGCCTCAAGCCTCTGACAGTGTCAAGGATCTCGCCTTTTGTTGTGTATGTGTTGAGATAGAACTGGACGGCTGGATCTCTGCTGTACTGAACCACCGAGACACGGTCTTTGCTGTCGTCCACACTGAGTGTCTCAACTACTCTTTGGACAAAGTCTCGCATAGCTGCAAAGCCAGTTCTAGTACCGTCAGATCCATCCAGCAAGAACACAACGTCCCTTCCAGATGGCTGTCTTACCACTACGGAACATAAAATTTGAGAAATATTTAGGTTCCTGGAGTAAATGTTCTCATATGAAAGTCAGATCATCAAAGCTATACTTCAAGTTTGCAAGTTACTCGATGTCAGCAGACACAAGTACTTTTGGCAATGTGTCACTGGCTGATTTAGAATTGGTCGCATGTAGTATTTACACTTCTTGAGACTGCGTTGACCCGTAATATTAAAAAATGTATTACTTTCTTACCAGTCACTGTTGGTGTCATGGTGGTGGGCCTTACTCTGCCCATTGCAGAAGACAGCTGCTCTTGGACACTGGGGAGATCAGTGAACTCAGACACTGACAGAGCGAAACTAGGCTCGTAAGATAACTTCTGCAGCTCTCTACTGTCTGCTGTTCTGGTTCCAATTCCAATCACAACAACACCCTGCTGTTTGAGAGCAGAGGCTGGGGCATCTACATTGTCAAACGACCTTCCCCCTGTGAGCAGGATCAACATCTGGGGGACACCTTGCAGGCGCCGACTCCCTGAGGAGTTTGTAAAGACATTGTCCCTGACGTATTGTAGGGCTGCCCCAGTGTTGAGGGGTCTTCCTCCTCTGTGTCTGAGCCCTCTCACTGCATCCACAATATCATCTGTTGTCTTATATGTGTTCAGATAGAAATGGACCTCTGCTTCTCTGCTGAACTGGACCACAGATACACGGTCTTTGTTTTCTCCTACATTGAGCTTCTCCACCAATCTCTCAACAAAATCACGCATGGCAGGGAAGCCAGTCCTTGTGCCATCTGAACCATCCAGGAGGAATACGACATCCTTTTTAGCAGTGTCAACTGGGAAGGATAGGAAGACAAAAAGTAAAAACCTTTGCCAAAACGCAGCCTCAAAAGCTTGATCTTGCTTGGAAGAGTATTTCTAAAGGGAATGTAAGCCACTCGGCCCCAGCCCTCAAATATGTATTTAAGCGCTAAGAAAAATGAAGCCTGCCTTTTCTCATTGCATGCAAACATACAGCTAAAGACCTGTAACATTCTGTTTCTGCTTCCTGAGAGTGATTGAAACAAGTCAGTTTGGGCCTATGGCCGGCAAAGAGCCATGTTTGACAACATACCAGTTGGAGTCGGTGTTTCTGGGGTGACGTCAATAACCACGGCCTCCACGGAGGCCTGAAGTTGCTGCTGGACACTGGGAAGGTCAGTGAATTCAGACACAGAAAGGGCATAACTGGGTTCGTGGGATATCTTTTGCAGTTCTCGACTGTCAGAGCCTCTGCTTCCAATTGCAAAGGTCAAGACGCCCATCTGTTTGAGAGCAGAGGATGGTGCATCAACACTGTCGAAAGATCTTCCACCGCTTAGCAGTATCAGCACTTGTGGAATTCCCTCCAGGCGCCTGCTTCCAGCAGAGGCAGTGAAAATGTTATCCCTCAAGTACTGGAGAGCTGCTCCAGTGTTGAGGGGTCTTCCGCCTTTGTGCCTCAAGCCTCTGACAGTGTCAAGGATCTCGCCTTTTGTTGTGTATGTGTTGAGATAGAACTGGACGGCTGGATCTCTGCTGTACTGAACCACCGAGACACGGTCTTTGCTGTCGTCCACACTGAGTGTCTCAACTACTCTTTGGACAAAGTCTCGCATAGCTGCAAAGCCAGTTCTAGTACCGTCAGATCCATCCAGCAAGAACACAACGTCCCTTCCAGATGGCTGTCTTACCACTACGGAACATAAAATTTGAGAAATATTTAGGTTCCTGGAGTAAATGTTCTCATATGAAAGTCAGATCATCAAAGCTATACTTCAAGTTTGCAAGTTACTCGATGTCAGCAGACACAAGTACTTTTGGCAATGTGTCACTGGCTGATTTAGAATTGGTCGCATGTAGTATTTACACTTCTTGAGACTGCGTTGACCCGTAATATTAAAAAATGTATTACTTTCTTACCAGTCACTGTTGGTGTCATGGTGGTGGGCCTTACTCTGCCCATTGCAGAAGACAGCTGCTCTTGGACACTGGGGAGATCAGTGAACTCAGACACTGACAGAGCGAAACTAGGCTCGTAAGATAACTTCTGCAGCTCTCTACTGTCTGCTGTTCTGGTTCCAATTCCAATCACAACAACACCCTGCTGTTTGAGAGCAGAGGCTGGGGCATCTACATTGTCAAACGACCTTCCCCCTGTGAGCAGGATCAACATCTGGGGGACACCTTGCAGGCGCCGACTCCCTGAGGAGTTTGTAAAGACATTGTCCCTGACGTATTGTAGGGCTGCCCCAGTGTTGAGGGGTCTTCCTCCTCTGTGTCTGAGCCCTCTCACTGCATCCACAATATCATCTGTTGTCTTATATGTGTTCAGATAGAAATGGACCTCTGCTTCTCTGCTGAACTGGACCACAGATACACGGTCTTTGTTTTCTCCTACATTGAGCTTCTCCACCAATCTCTCAACAAAATCACGCATGGCAGGGAAGCCAGTCCTTGTGCCATCTGAACCATCCAGGAGGAATACGACATCCTTTTTAGCAGTGTCAACTGGGAAGGATAGGAAGACAAAAAGTAAAAACCTTTGCCAAAACGCAGCCTCAAAAGCTTGATCTTGCTTGGAAGAGTATTTCTAAAGGGAATGTAAGCCACTCGGCCCCAGCCCTCAAATATGTATTTAAGCGCTAAGAAAAATGAAGCCTGCCTTTTCTCATCGCATGCAAACATACAGCTAAAGACCTGTAACATTCTGTTTCTGCTTCCTGAGAGTGATTGAAACAAGTCAGTTTGGGCCTATGGCCGGCAAAGAGCCATGTTTGACAACATACCAGTTGGAGTCGGTGTTTCTGGGGTGACGTCAATAACCACGGCCTCCACGGAGGCCTGAAGTTGCTGCTGGACACTGGGAAGGTCAGTGAATTCAGACACAGAAAGGGCATAACTGGGTTCGTGGGATATCTTTTGCAGTTCTCGACTGTCAGAGCCTCTGCTTCCAATTGCAAAGGTCAAGACGCCCATCTGTTTGAGAGCAGAGGATGGTGCATCAACACTGTCGAAAGATCTTCCACCGCTTAGCAGTATCAGCACTTGTGGAATTCCCTCCAGGCGCCTGCTTCCAGCAGAGGCAGTGAAAATGTTATCCCTCAAGTACTGGAGAGCTGCTCCAGTGTTGAGGGGTCTTCCGCCTTTGTGCCTCAAGCCTCTGACAGTGTCAAGGATCTCGCCTTTTGTTGTGTATGTGTTGAGATAGAACTGGACGGCTGGATCTCTGCTGTACTGAACCACCGAGACACGGTCTTTGCTGTCGTCCACACTGAGTGTCTCAACTACTCTTTGGACAAAGTCTCGCATAGCTGCAAAGCCAGTTCTAGTACCGTCAGATCCATCCAGCAAGAACACAACGTCCCTTCCAGATGGCTGTCTTACCACTACGGAACATAAAATTTGAGAAATATTTAGGTTCCTGGAGTAAATGTTCTCATATGAAAGTCAGATCATCAAAGCTATACTTCAAGTTTGCAAGTTACTCGATGTCAGCAGACACAAGTACTTTTGGCAATGTGTCACTGGCTGATTTAGAATTGGTCGCATGTAGTATTTACACTTCTTGAGACTGCGTTGACCCGTAATATTAAAAAATGTATTACTTTCTTACCAGTCACTGTTGGTGTCATGGTGGTGGGCCTTACTCTGCCCATTGCAGAAGACAGCTGCTCTTGGACACTGGGGAGATCAGTGAACTCAGACACTGACAGAGCGAAACTAGGCTCGTAAGATAACTTCTGCAGCTCTCTACTGTCTGCTGTTCTGGTTCCAATTCCAATCACAACGACACCCTGCTGTTTGAGAGCAGAGGCTGGGGCATCTACATTGTCAAACGACCTTCCCCCTGTGAGCAGGATCAACATCTGGGGGACACCTTGCAGGCGCCGACTCCCTGAGGAGTTTGTAAAGACATTGTCCCTGACGTATTGTAGGGCTGCCCCAGTGTTGAGGGGTCTTCCTCCTCTGTGTCTGAGCCCTCTCACTGCATCCACAATATCATCTGTTGTCTTATATGTGTTCAGATAGAAATGGACCTCTGCTTCTCTGCTGAACTGGACCACAGATACACGGTCTTTGTTTTCTCCTACATTGAGCTTCTCCACCACTCTCTCAACAAAATCACGCATGGCAGGGAAGCCAGTCCTTGTGCCATCTGAACCATCCAGGAGGAATACGACATCCTTTTTAGCAGTGTCAACTGGGAAGGATAGGAAGACAAAAAGTAAAAACCTTTGCCAAAACGCAGCCTCAAAAGCTTGATCTTGCTTGGAAGAGTATTTCTAAAGGGAATGTAAGCCACTCGGCCCCAGCCCTCAAATATGTATTTAAGCGCTAAGAAAAATGAAGCCTGCCTTTTCTCATCGCATGCAAACATACAGTTAAAGACCTGTAACATTCTGTTTCTGCTTCCTGAGAGTGATTGAAACAAGTCAGTTTGGGCCTATGGCCGGCAAAGAGCCATGTTTGACAACATACCAGTTGGAGTCGGTGTTTCTGGGGTGACGTCAATAACCACGGCCTCCACGGAGGCCTGAAGTTGCTGCTGGACACTGGGAAGGTCAGTGAATTCAGACACAGAAAGGGCATAACTGGGTTCGTGGGATATCTTTTGCAGTTCTCGACTGTCAGAGCCTCTGCTTCCAATTGCAAAGGTCAAGACGCCCATCTGTTTGAGAGCAGAGGATGGTGCATCAACACTGTCGAAAGATCTTCCACCGCTTAGCAGTATCAGCACTTGTGGAATTCCCTCCAGGCGCCTGCTTCCAGCAGAGGCAGTGAAAATGTTATCCCTCAAGTACTGGAGAGCTGCTCCAGTGTTGAGGGGTCTTCCGCCTTTGTGCCTCAAGCCTCTGACAGTGTCAAGGATCTCGCCTTTTGTTGTGTATGTGTTGAGATAGAACTGGACGGCTGGATCTCTGCTGTACTGAACCACCGAGACACGGTCTTTGCTGTCGTCCACACTGAGTGTCTCAACTACTCTTTGGACAAAGTCTCGCATAGCTGCAAAGCCAGTTCTAGTACCGTCAGATCCATCCAGCAAGAACACAACGTCCCTTCCAGATGGCTGTCTTACCACTACGGAACATAAAATTTGAGAAATATTTAGGTTCCTGGAGTAAATGTTCTCATATGAAAGTCAGATCATCAAAGCTATACTTCAAGTTTGCAAGTTACTCGATGTCAGCAGACACAAGTACTTTTGGCAATGTGTCACTGGCTGATTTAGAATTGGTCGCATGTAGTATTTACACTTCTTGAGACTGCGTTGACCCGTAATATTAAAAAATGTATTACTTTCTTACCAGTCACTGTTGGTGTCATGGTGGTGGGCCTTACTCTGCCCATTGCAGAAGACAGCTGCTCTTGGACACTGGGGAGATCAGTGAACTCAGACACTGACAGAGCGAAACTAGGCTCGTAAGATAACTTCTGCAGCTCTCTACTGTCTGCTGTTCTGGTTCCAATTCCAATCACAACGACACCCTGCTGTTTGAGAGCAGAGGCTGGGGCATCTACATTGTCAAACGACCTTCCCCCTGTGAGCAGGATCAACATCTGGGGGACACCTTGCAGGCGCCGACTCCCTGAGGAGTTTGTAAAGACATTGTCCCTGACGTATTGTAGGGCTGCCCCAGTGTTGAGGGGTCTTCCTCCTCTGTGTCTGAGCCCTCTCACTGCATCCACAATATCATCTGTTGTCTTATATGTGTTCAGATAGAAATGGACCTCTGCTTCTCTGCTGAACTGGACCACAGATACACGGTCTTTGTTTTCTCCTACATTGAGCTTCTCCACCAATCTCTCAACAAAATCACGCATGGCAGGGAAGCCAGTCCTTGTGCCATCTGAACCATCCAGGAGGAATACGACATCCTTTTTAGCAGTGTCAACTGGGAAGGATAGGAAGACAAAAAGTAAAAACCTTTGCCAAAACGCAGCCTCAAAAGCTTGATCTTGCTTGGAAGAGTATTTCTAAAGGGAATGTAAGCCACTCGGCCCCAGCCCTCAAATATGTATTTAAGCGCTAAGAAAAATGAAGCCTGCCTTTTCTCATCGCATGCAAACATACAGCTAAAGACCTGTAACATTCTGTTTCTGCTTCCTGAGAGTGATTGAAACAAGTCAGTTTGGGCCTATGGCCGGCAAAGAGCCATGTTTGACAACATACCAGTTGGAGTCGGTGTTTCTGGGGTGACGTCAATAACCACGGCCTCCACGGAGGCCTGAAGTTGCTGCTGGACACTGGGAAGGTCAGTGAATTCAGACACAGAAAGGGCATAACTGGGTTCGTGGGATATCTTTTGCAGTTCTCGACTGTCAGAGCCTCTGCTTCCAATTGCAAAGGTCAAGACGCCCATCTGTTTGAGAGCAGAGGATGGTGCATCAACACTGTCGAAAGATCTTCCACCGCTTAGCAGTATCAGCACTTGTGGAATTCCCTCCAGGCGCCTGCTTCCAGCAGAGGCAGTGAAAATGTTATCCCTCAAGTACTGGAGAGCTGCTCCAGTGTTGAGGGGTCTTCCGCCTTTGTGCCTCAAGCCTCTGACAGTGTCAAGGATCTCGCCTTTTGTTGTGTATGTGTTGAGATAGAACTGGACGGCTGGATCTCTGCTGTACTGAACCACCGAGACACGGTCTTTGCTGTCGTCCACACTGAGTGTCTCAACTACTCTTTGGACAAAGTCTCGCATAGCTGCAAAGCCAGTTCTAGTACCGTCAGATCCATCCAGCAAGAACACAACGTCCCTTCCAGATGGCTGTCTTACCACTACGGAACATAAAATTTGAGAAATATTTAGGTTCCTGGAGTAAATGTTCTCATATGAAAGTCAGATCATCAAAGCTATACTTCAAGTTTGCAAGTTACTCGATGTCAGCAGACACAAGTACTTTTGGCAATGTGTCACTGGCTGATTTAGAATTGGTCGCATGTAGTATTTACACTTCTTGAGACTGCGTTGACCCGTAATATTAAAAAATGTATTACTTTCTTACCAGTCACTGTTGGTGTCATGGTGGTGGGCCTTACTCTGCCCATTGCAGAAGACAGCTGCTCTTGGACACTGGGGAGATCAGTGAACTCAGACACTGACAGAGCGAAACTAGGCTCGTAAGATAACTTCTGCAGCTCTCTACTGTCTGCTGTTCTGGTTCCAATTCCAATCACAACGACACCCTGCTGTTTGAGAGCAGAGGCTGGGGCATCTACATTGTCAAACGACCTTCCCCCTGTGAGCAGGATCAACATCTGGGGGACACCTTGCAGGCGCCGACTCCCTGAGGAGTTTGTAAAGACATTGTCCCTGACGTATTGTAGGGCTGCCCCAGTGTTGAGGGGTCTTCCTCCTCTGTGTCTGAGCCCTCTCACTGCATCCACAATATCATCTGTTGTCTTATATGTGTTCAGATAGAAATGGACCTCTGCTTCTCTGCTGAACTGGACCACAGATACACGGTCTTTGTTTTCTCCTACATTGAGCTTCTCCACCACTCTCTCAACAAAATCACGCATGGCAGGGAAGCCAGTCCTTGTGCCATCTGAACCATCCAGGAGGAATACGACATCCTTTTTAGCAGTGTCAACTGGGAAGGATAGGAAGACAAAAAGTAAAAACCTTTGCCAAAACGCAGCCTCAAAAGCTTGATCTTGCTTGGAAGAGTATTTCTAAAGGGAATGTAAGCCACTCGGCCCCAGCCCTCAAATATGTATTTAAGCGCTAAGAAAAATGAAGCCTGCCTTTTCTCATCGCATGCAAACATACAGTTAAAGACCTGTAACATTCTGTTTCTGCTTCCTGAGAGTGATTGAAACAAGTCAGTTTGGGCCTATGGCCGGCAAAGAGCCATGTTTGACAACATACCAGTTGGAGTCGGTGTTTCTGGGGTGACGTCAATAACCACGGCCTCCACGGAGGCCTGAAGTTGCTGCTGGACACTGGGAAGGTCAGTGAATTCAGACACAGAAAGGGCATAACTGGGTTCGTGGGATATCTTTTGCAGTTCTCGACTGTCAGAGCCTCTGCTTCCAATTGCAAAGGTCAAGACGCCCATCTGTTTGAGAGCAGAGGATGGTGCATCAACACTGTCGAAAGATCTTCCACCGCTTAGCAGTATCAGCACTTGTGGAATTCCCTCCAGGCGCCTGCTTCCAGCAGAGGCAGTGAAAATGTTATCCCTCAAGTACTGGAGAGCTGCTCCAGTGTTGAGGGGTCTTCCGCCTTTGTGCCTCAAGCCTCTGACAGTGTCAAGGATCTCGCCTTTTGTTGTGTATGTGTTGAGATAGAACTGGACGGCTGGATCTCTGCTGTACTGAACCACCGAGACACGGTCTTTGCTGTCGTCCACACTGAGTGTCTCAACTACTCTTTGGACAAAGTCTCGCATAGCTGCAAAGCCAGTTCTAGTACCGTCAGATCCATCCAGCAAGAACACAACGTCCCTTCCAGATGGCTGTCTTACCACTACGGAACATAAAATTTGAGAAATATTTAGGTTCCTGGAGTAAATGTTCTCATATGAAAGTCAGATCATCAAAGCTATACTTCAAGTTTGCAAGTTACTCGATGTCAGCAGACACAAGTACTTTTGGCAATGTGTCACTGGCTGATTTAGAATTGGTCGCATGTAGTATTTACACTTCTTGAGACTGCGTTGACCCGTAATATTAAAAAATGTATTACTTTCTTACCAGTCACTGTTGGTGTCATGGTGGTGGGCCTTACTCTGCCCATTGCAGAAGACAGCTGCTCTTGGACACTGGGGAGATCAGTGAACTCAGACACTGACAGAGCGAAACTAGGCTCGTAAGATAACTTCTGCAGCTCTCTACTGTCTGCTGTTCTGGTTCCAATTCCAATCACAACGACACCCTGCTGTTTGAGAGCAGAGGCTGGGGCATCTACATTGTCAAACGACCTTCCCCCTGTGAGCAGGATCAACATCTGGGGGACACCTTGCAGGCGCCGACTCCCTGAGGAGTTTGTAAAGACATTGTCCCTGACGTATTGTAGGGCTGCCCCAGTGTTGAGGGGTCTTCCTCCTCTGTGTCTGAGCCCTCTCACTGCATCCACAATATCATCTGTTGTCTTATATGTGTTCAGATAGAAATGGACCTCTGCTTCTCTGCTGAACTGGACCACAGATACACGGTCTTTGTTTTCTCCTACATTGAGCTTCTCCACCAATCTCTCAACAAAATCACGCATGGCAGGGAAGCCAGTCCTTGTGCCATCTGAACCATCCAGGAGGAATACGACATCCTTTTTAGCAGTGTCAACTGGGAAGGATAGGAAGACAAAAAGTAAAAACCTTTGCCAAAACGCAGCCTCAAAAGCTTGATCTTGCTTGGAAGAGTATTTCTAAAGGGAATGTAAGCCACTCGGCCCCAGCCCTCAAATATGTATTTAAGCGCTAAGAAAAATGAAGCCTGCCTTTTCTCATCGCATGCAAACATACAGCTAAAGACCTGTAACATTCTGTTTCTGCTTCCTGAGAGTGATTGAAACAAGTCAGTTTGGGCCTATGGCCGGCAAAGAGCCATGTTTGACAACATACCAGTTGGAGTCGGTGTTTCTGGGGTGACGTCAATAACCACGGCCTCCACGGAGGCCTGAAGTTGCTGCTGGACACTGGGAAGGTCAGTGAATTCAGACACAGAAAGGGCATAACTGGGTTCGTGGGATATCTTTTGCAGTTCTCGACTGTCAGAGCCTCTGCTTCCAATTGCAAAGGTCAAGACGCCCATCTGTTTGAGAGCAGAGGATGGTGCATCAACACTGTCGAAAGATCTTCCACCGCTTAGCAGTATCAGCACTTGTGGAATTCCCTCCAGGCGCCTGCTTCCAGCAGAGGCAGTGAAAATGTTATCCCTCAAGTACTGGAGAGCTGCTCCAGTGTTGAGGGGTCTTCCGCCTTTGTGCCTCAAGCCTCTGAGAGTGTCAAGGATCTCGCCTTTTGTTGTGTATGTGTTGAGATAGAACTGGACGGCTGGATCTCTGCTGTACTGAACCACCGAGACACGGTCTTTGCTGTCGTCCACACTGAGTGTCTCAACTACTCTTTGGACAAAGTCTCGCATAGCTGCAAAGCCAGTTCTAGTACCGTCAGATCCATCCAGCAAGAACACAACGTCCCTTCCAGATGGCTGTCTTACCACTACGGAACATAAAATTTGAGAAATATTTAGGTTCCTGGAGTAAATGTTCTCATATGAAAGTCAGATCATCAAAGCTATACTTCAAGTTTGCAAGTTACTCGATGTCAGCAGACACAAGTACTTTTGGCAATGTGTCACTGGCTGATTTAGAATTGGTCGCATGTAGTATTTACACTTCTTGAGACTGCGTTGACCCGTAATATTAAAAAATGTATTACTTTCTTACCAGTCACTGTTGGTGTCATGGTGGTGGGCCTTACTCTGCCCATTGCAGAAGACAGCTGCTCTTGGACACTGGGGAGATCAGTGAACTCAGACACTGACAGAGCGAAACTAGGCTCGTAAGATAACTTCTGCAGCTCTCTACTGTCTGCTGTTCTGGTTCCAATTCCAATCACAACGACACCCTGCTGTTTGAGAGCAGAGGCTGGGGCATCTACATTGTCAAACGACCTTCCCCCTGTGAGCAGGATCAACATCTGGGGGACACCTTGCAGGCGCCGACTCCCTGAGGAGTTTGTAAAGACATTGTCCCTGACGTATTGTAGGGCTGCCCCAGTGTTGAGGGGTCTTCCTCCTCTGTGTCTGAGCCCTCTCACTGCATCCACAATATCATCTGTTGTCTTATATGTGTTCAGATAGAAATGGACCTCTGCTTCTCTGCTGAACTGGACCACAGATACACGGTCTTTGTTTTCTCCTACATTGAGCTTCTCCACCACTCTCTCAACAAAATCACGCATGGCAGGGAAGCCAGTCCTTGTGCCATCTGAACCATCCAGGAGGAATACGACATCCTTTTTAGCAGTGTCAACTGGGAAGGATAGGAAGACAAAAAGTAAAAACCTTTGCCAAAACGCAGCCTCAAAAGCTTGATCTTGCTTGGAAGAGTATTTCTAAAGGGAATGTAAGCCACTCGGCCCCAGCCCTCAAATATGTATTTAAGCGCTAAGAAAAATGAAGCCTGCCTTTTCTCATCGCATGCAAACATACAGTTAAAGACCTGTAACATTCTGTTTCTGCTTCCTGAGAGTGATTGAAACAAGTCAGTTTGGGCCTATGGCCGGCAAAGAGCCATGTTTGACAACATACCAGTTGGAGTCGGTGTTTCTGGGGTGACGTCAATAACCACGGCCTCCACGGAGGCCTGAAGTTGCTGCTGGACACTGGGAAGGTCAGTGAATTCAGACACAGAAAGGGCATAACTGGGTTCGTGGGATATCTTTTGCAGTTCTCGACTGTCAGAGCCTCTGCTTCCAATTGCAAAGGTCAAGACGCCCATCTGTTTGAGAGCAGAGGATGGTGCATCAACACTGTCGAAAGATCTTCCACCGCTTAGCAGTATCAGCACTTGTGGAATTCCCTCCAGGCGCCTGCTTCCAGCAGAGGCAGTGAAAATGTTATCCCTCAAGTACTGGAGAGCTGCTCCAGTGTTGAGGGGTCTTCCGCCTTTGTGCCTCAAGCCTCTGACAGTGTCAAGGATCTCGCCTTTTGTTGTGTATGTGTTGAGATAGAACTGGACGGCTGGATCTCTGCTGTACTGAACCACCGAGACACGGTCTTTGCTGTCGTCCACACTGAGTGTCTCAACTACTCTTTGGACAAAGTCTCGCATAGCTGCAAAGCCAGTTCTAGTACCGTCAGATCCATCCAGCAAGAACACAACGTCCCTTCCAGATGGCTGTCTTACCACTACGGAACATAAAATTTGAGAAATATTTAGGTTCCTGGAGTAAATGTTCTCATATGAAAGTCAGATCATCAAAGCTATACTTCAAGTTTGCAAGTTACTCGATGTCAGCAGACACAAGTACTTTTGGCAATGTGTCACTGGCTGATTTAGAATTGGTCGCATGTAGTATTTACACTTCTTGAGACTGCGTTGACCCGTAATATTAAAAAATGTATTACTTTCTTACCAGTCACTGTTGGTGTCATGGTGGTGGGCCTTACTCTGCCCATTGCAGAAGACAGCTGCTCTTGGACACTGGGGAGATCAGTGAACTCAGACACTGACAGAGCGAAACTAGGCTCGTAAGATAACTTCTGCAGCTCTCTACTGTCTGCTGTTCTGGTTCCAATTCCAATCACAACGACACCCTGCTGTTTGAGAGCAGAGGCTGGGGCATCTACATTGTCAAACGACCTTCCCCCTGTGAGCAGGATCAACATCTGGGGGACACCTTGCAGGCGCCGACTCCCTGAGGAGTTTGTAAAGACATTGTCCCTGACGTATTGTAGGGCTGCCCCAGTGTTGAGGGGTCTTCCTCCTCTGTGTCTGAGCCCTCTCACTGCATCCACAATATCATCTGTTGTCTTATATGTGTTCAGATAGAAATGGACCTCTGCTTCTCTGCTGAACTGGACCACAGATACACGGTCTTTGTTTTCTACATTGAGCTTCTCCACCAATCTCTCAACAAAATCACGCATGGCAGGGAAGCCAGTCCTTGTGCCATCTGAACCATCCAGGAGGAATACGACATCCTTTTTAGCAGTGTCAACTGGGAAGGATAGGAAGACAAAAAGTAAAAACCTTTGCCAAAACGCAGCCTCAAAAGCTTGATCTTGCTTGGAAGAGTATTTCTAAAGGGAATGTAAGCCACTCGGCCCCAGCCCTCAAATATGTATTTAAGCGCTAAGAAAAATGAAGCCTGCCTTTTCTCATCGCATGCAAACATACAGCTAAAGACCTGTAACATTCTGTTTCTGCTTCCTGAGAGTGATTGAAACAAGTCAGTTTGGGCCTATGGCCGGCAAAGAGCCATGTTTGACAACATACCAGTTGGAGTCGGTGTTTCTGGGGTGACGTCAATAACCACGGCCTCCACGGAGGCCTGAAGTTGCTGCTGGACACTGGGAAGGTCAGTGAATTCAGACACAGAAAGGGCATAACTGGGTTCGTGGGATATCTTTTGCAGTTCTCGACTGTCAGAGCCTCTGCTTCCAATTGCAAAGGTCAAGACGCCCATCTGTTTGAGAGCAGAGGATGGTGCATCAACACTGTCGAAAGATCTTCCACCGCTTAGCAGTATCAGCACTTGTGGAATTCCCTCCAGGCGCCTGCTTCCAGCAGAGGCAGTGAAAATGTTATCCCTCAAGTACTGGAGAGCTGCTCCAGTGTTGAGGGGTTTTCCGCCTTTGTGCCTCAAGCCTCTGACAGTGTCAAGGATCTCGCCTTTTGTTGTGTATGTGTTGAGATAGAACTGGACGGCTGGATCTCTGCTGTACTGAACCACCGAGACACGGTCTTTGCTGTCGTCCACACTGAGTGTCTCAACTACTCTTTGGACAAAGTCTCGCATAGCTGCAAAGCCAGTTCTAGTACCGTCAGATCCATCCAGCAAGAACACAACGTCCCTTCCAGATGGCTGTCTTACCACTACGGAACATAAAATTTGAGAAATATTTAGGTTCCTGGAGTAAATGTTCTCATATGAAAGTCAGATCATCAAAGCTATACTTCAAGTTTGCAAGTTACTCGATGTCAGCAGACACAAGTACTTTTGGCAATGTGTCACTGGCTGATTTAGAATTGGTCGCATGTAGTATTTACACTTCTTGAGACTGCGTTGACCCGTAATATTAAAAAATGTATTACTTTCTTACCAGTCACTGTTGGTGTCATGGTGGTGGGCCTTACTCTGCCCATTGCAGAAGACAGCTGCTCTTGGACACTGGGGAGATCAGTGAACTCAGACACTGACAGAGCGAAACTAGGCTCGTAAGATAACTTCTGCAGCTCTCTACTGTCTGCTGTTCTGGTTCCAATTCCAATCACAACGACACCCTGCTGTTTGAGAGCAGAGGCTGGGGCATCTACATTGTCAAACGACCTTCCCCCTGTGAGCAGGATCAACATCTGGGGGACACCTTGCAGGCGCCGACTCCCTGAGGAGTTTGTAAAGACATTGTCCCTGACGTATTGTAGGGCTGCCCCAGTGTTGAGGGGTCTTCCTCCTCTGTGTCTGAGCCCTCTCACTGCATCCACAATATCATCTGTTGTCTTATATGTGTTCAGATAGAAATGGACCTCTGCTTCTCTGCTGAACTGGACCACAGATACACGGTCTTTGTTTTCTCCTACATTGAGCTTCTCCACCACTCTCTCAACAAAATCACGCATGGCAGGGAAGCCAGTCCTTGTGCCATCTGAACCATCCAGGAGGAATACGACATCCTTTTTAGCAGTGTCAACTGGGAAGGATAGGAAGACAAAAAGTAAAAACCTTTGCCAAAACGCAGCCTCAAAAGCTTGATCTTGCTTGGAAGAGTATTTCTAAAGGGAATGTAAGCCACTCGGCCCCAGCCCTCAAATATGTATTTAAGCGCTAAGAAAAATGAAGCCTGCCTTTTCTCATCGCATGCAAACATACAGCTAAAGACCTGTAACATTCTGTTTCTGCTTCCTGAGAGTGATTGAAACAAGTCAGTTTGGGCCTATGGCCGGCAAAGAGCCATGTTTGACAACATACCAGTTGGAGTCGGTGTTTCTGGGGTGACGTCAATAACCACGGCCTCCACGGAGGCCTGAAGTTGCTGCTGGACACTGGGAAGGTCAGTGAATTCAGACACAGAAAGGGCATAACTGGGTTCGTGGGATATCTTTTGCAGTTCTCGACTGTCAGAGCCTCTGCTTCCAATTGCAAAGGTCAAGACGCCCATCTGTTTGAGAGCAGAGGATGGTGCATCAACACTGTCGAAAGATCTTCCACCGCTTAGCAGTATCAGCACTTGTGGAATTCCCTCCAGGCGCCTGCTTCCAGCAGAGGCAGTGAAAATGTTATCCCTCAAGTACTGGAGAGCTGCTCCAGTGTTGAGGGGTCTTCCGCCTTTGTGCCTCAAGCCTCTGAGAGTGTCAAGGATCTCGCCTTTTGTTGTGTATGTGTTGAGATAGAACTGGACGGCTGGATCTCTGCTGTACTGAACCACCGAGACACGGTCTTTGCTGTCGTCCACACTGAGTGTCTCAACTACTCTTTGGACAAAGTCTCGCATAGCTGCAAAGCCAGTTCTAGTACCGTCAGATCCATCCAGCAAGAACACAACGTCCCTTCCAGATGGCTGTCTTACCACTACGGAACATAAAATTTGAGAAATATTTAGGTTCCTGGAGTAAATGTTCTCATATGAAAGTCAGATCATCAAAGCTATACTTCAAGTTTGCAAGTTACTCGATGTCAGCAGACACAAGTACTTTTGGCAATGTGTCACTGGCTGATTTAGAATTGGTCGCATGTAGTATTTACACTTCTTGAGACTGCGTTGACCCGTAATATTAAAAAATGTATTACTTTCTTACCAGTCACTGTTGGTGTCATGGTGGTGGGCCTTACTCTGCCCATTGCAGAAGACAGCTGCTCTTGGACACTGGGGAGATCAGTGAACTCAGACACTGACAGAGCGAAACTAGGCTCGTAAGATAACTTCTGCAGCTCTCTACTGTCTGCTGTTCTGGTTCCAATTCCAATCACAACGACACCCTGCTGTTTGAGAGCAGAGGCTGGGGCATCTACATTGTCAAACGACCTTCCCCCTGTGAGCAGGATCAACATCTGGGGGACACCTTGCAGGCGCCGACTCCCTGAGGAGTTTGTAAAGACATTGTCCCTGACGTATTGTAGGGCTGCCCCAGTGTTGAGGGGTCTTCCTCCTCTGTGTCTGAGCCCTCTCACTGCATCCACAATATCATCTGTTGTCTTATATGTGTTCAGATAGAAATGGACCTCTGCTTCTCTGCTGAACTGGACCACAGATACACGGTCTTTGTTTTCTCCTACATTGAGCTTCTCCACCACTCTCTCAACAAAATCACGCATGGCAGGGAAGCCAGTCCTTGTGCCATCTGAACCATCCAGGAGGAATACGACATCCTTTTTAGCAGTGTCAACTGGGAAGGATAGGAAGACAAAAAGTAAAAACCTTTGCCAAAACGCAGCCTCAAAAGCTTGATCTTGCTTGGAAGAGTATTTCTAAAGGGAATGTAAGCCACTCGGCCCCAGCCCTCAAATATGTATTTAAGCGCTAAGAAAAATGAAGCCTGCCTTTTCTCATCGCATGCAAACATACAGTTAAAGACCTGTAACATTCTGTTTCTGCTTCCTGAGAGTGATTGAAACAAGTCAGTTTGGGCCTATGGCCGGCAAAGAGCCATGTTTGACAACATACCAGTTGGAGTCGGTGTTTCTGGGGTGACGTCAATAACCACGGCCTCCACGGAGGCCTGAAGTTGCTGCTGGACACTGGGAAGGTCAGTGAATTCAGACACAGAAAGGGCATAACTGGGTTCGTGGGATATCTTTTGCAGTTCTCGACTGTCAGAGCCTCTGCTTCCAATTGCAAAGGTCAAGACGCCCATCTGTTTGAGAGCAGAGGATGGTGCATCAACACTGTCGAAAGATCTTCCACCGCTTAGCAGTATCAGCACTTGTGGAATTCCCTCCAGGCGCCTGCTTCCAGCAGAGGCAGTGAAAATGTTATCCCTCAAGTACTGGAGAGCTGCTCCAGTGTTGAGGGGTTTTCCGCCTTTGTGCCTCAAGCCTCTGACAGTGTCAAGGATCTCGCCTTTTGTTGTGTATGTGTTGAGATAGAACTGGACGGCTGGATCTCTGCTGTACTGAACCACCGAGACACGGTCTTTGCTGTCGTCCACACTGAGTGTCTCAACTACTCTTTGGACAAAGTCTCGCATAGCTGCAAAGCCAGTTCTAGTACCGTCAGATCCATCCAGCAAGAACACAACGTCCCTTCCAGATGGCTGTCTTACCACTACGGAACATAAAATTTGAGAAATATTTAGGTTCCTGGAGTAAATGTTCTCATATGAAAGTCAGATCATCAAAGCTATACTTCAAGTTTGCAAGTTACTCGATGTCAGCAGACACAAGTACTTTTGGCAATGTGTCACTGGCTGATTTAGAATTGGTCGCATGTAGTATTTACACTTCTTGAGACTGCGTTGACCCGTAATATTAAAAAATGTATTACTTTCTTACCAGTCACTGTTGGTGTCATGGTGGTGGGCCTTACTCTGCCCATTGCAGAAGACAGCTGCTCTTGGACACTGGGGAGATCAGTGAACTCAGACACTGACAGAGCGAAACTAGGCTCGTAAGATAACTTCTGCAGCTCTCTACTGTCTGCTGTTCTGGTTCCAATTCCAATCACAACGACACCCTGCTGTTTGAGAGCAGAGGCTGGGGCATCTACATTGTCAAACGACCTTCCCCCTGTGAGCAGGATCAACATCTGGGGGACACCTTGCAGGCGCCGACTCCCTGAGGAGTTTGTAAAGACATTGTCCCTGACGTATTGTAGGGCTGCCCCAGTGTTGAGGGGTCTTCCTCCTCTGTGTCTGAGCCCTCTCACTGCATCCACAATATCATCTGTTGTCTTATATGTGTTCAGATAGAAATGGACCTCTGCTTCTCTGCTGAACTGGACCACAGATACACGGTCTTTGTTTTCTCCTACATTGAGCTTCTCCACCACTCTCTCAACAAAATCACGCATGGCAGGGAAGCCAGTCCTTGTGCCATCTGAACCATCCAGGAGGAATACGACATCCTTTTTAGCAGTGTCAACTGGGAAGGATAGGAAGACAAAAAGTAAAAACCTTTGCCAAAACGCAGCCTCAAAAGCTTGATCTTGCTTGGAAGAGTATTTCTAAAGGGAATGTAAGCCACTCGGCCCCAGCCCTCAAATATGTATTTAAGCGCTAAGAAAAATGAAGCCTGCCTTTTCTCATCGCATGCAAACATACAGCTAAAGACCTGTAACATTCTGTTTCTGCTTCCTGAGAGTGATTGAAACAAGTCAGTTTGGGCCTATGGCCGGCAAAGAGCCATGTTTGACAACATACCAGTTGGAGTCGGTGTTTCTGGGGTGACGTCAATAACCACGGCCTCCACGGAGGCCTGAAGTTGCTGCTGGACACTGGGAAGGTCAGTGAATTCAGACACAGAAAGGGCATAACTGGGTTCGTGGGATATCTTTTGCAGTTCTCGACTGTCAGAGCCTCTGCTTCCAATTGCAAAGGTCAAGACGCCCATCTGTTTGAGAGCAGAGGATGGTGCATCAACACTGTCGAAAGATCTTCCACCGCTTAGCAGTATCAGCACTTGTGGAATTCCCTCCAGGCGCCTGCTTCCAGCAGAGGCAGTGAAAATGTTATCCCTCAAGTACTGGAGAGCTGCTCCAGTGTTGAGGGGTTTTCCGCCTTTGTGCCTCAAGCCTCTGACAGTGTCAAGGATCTCGCCTTTTGTTGTGTATGTGTTGAGATAGAACTGGACGGCTGGATCTCTGCTGTACTGAACCACCGAGACACGGTCTTTGCTGTCGTCCACACTGAGTGTCTCAACTACTCTTTGGACAAAGTCTCGCATAGCTGCAAAGCCAGTTCTAGTACCGTCAGATCCATCCAGCAAGAACACAACGTCCCTTCCAGATGGCTGTCTTACCACTACGGAACATAAAATTTGAGAAATATTTAGGTTCCTGGAGTAAATGTTCTCATATGAAAGTCAGATCATCAAAGCTATACTTCAAGTTTGCAAGTTACTCGATGTCAGCAGACACAAGTACTTTTGGCAATGTGTCACTGGCTGATTTAGAATTGGTCGCATGTAGTATTTACACTTCTTGAGACTGCGTTGACCCGTAATATTAAAAAATGTATTACTTTCTTACCAGTCACTGTTGGTGTCATGGTGGTGGGCCTTACTCTGCCCATTGCAGAAGACAGCTGCTCTTGGACACTGGGGAGATCAGTGAACTCAGACACTGACAGAGCGAAACTAGGCTCGTAAGATAACTTCTGCAGCTCTCTACTGTCTGCTGTTCTGGTTCCAATTCCAATCACAACGACACCCTGCTGTTTGAGAGCAGAGGCTGGGGCATCTACATTGTCAAACGACCTTCCCCCTGTGAGCAGGATCAACATCTGGGGGACACCTTGCAGGCGCCGACTCCCTGAGGAGTTTGTAAAGACATTGTCCCTGACGTATTGTAGGGCTGCCCCAGTGTTGAGGGGTCTTCCTCCTCTGTGTCTGAGCCCTCTCACTGCATCCACAATATCATCTGTTGTCTTATATGTGTTCAGATAGAAATGGACCTCTGCTTCTCTGCTGAACTGGACCACAGATACACGGTCTTTGTTTTCTCCTACATTGAGCTTCTCCACCAATCTCTCAACAAAATCACGCATGGCAGGGAAGCCAGTCCTTGTGCCATCTGAACCATCCAGGAGGAATACGACATCCTTTTTAGCAGTGTCAACTGGGAAGGATAGGAAGACAAAAAGTAAAAACCTTTGCCAAAACGCAGCCTCAAAAGCTTGATCTTGCTTGGAAGAGTATTTCTAAAGGGAATGTAAGCCACTCGGCCCCAGCCCTCAAATATGTATTTAAGCGCTAAGAAAAATGAAGCCTGCCTTTTCTCATCGCATGCAAACATACAGCTAAAGACCTGTAACATTCTGTTTCTGCTTCCTGAGAGTGATTGAAACAAGTCAGTTTGGGCCTATGGCCGGCAAAGAGCCATGTTTGACAACATACCAGTTGGAGTCGGTGTTTCTGGGGTGACGTCAATAACCACGGCCTCCACGGAGGCCTGAAGTTGCTGCTGGACACTGGGAAGGTCAGTGAATTCAGACACAGAAAGGGCATAACTGGGTTCGTGGGATATCTTTTGCAGTTCTCGACTGTCAGAGCCTCTGCTTCCAATTGCAAAGGTCAAGACGCCCATCTGTTTGAGAGCAGAGGATGGTGCATCAACACTGTCGAAAGATCTTCCACCGCTTAGCAGTATCAGCACTTGTGGAATTCCCTCCAGGCGCCTGCTTCCAGCAGAGGCAGTGAAAATGTTATCCCTCAAGTACTGGAGAGCTGCTCCAGTGTTGAGGGGTTTTCCGCCTTTGTGCCTCAAGCCTCTGACAGTGTCAAGGATCTCGCCTTTTGTTGTGTATGTGTTGAGATAGAACTGGACGGCTGGATCTCTGCTGTACTGAACCACCGAGACACGGTCTTTGCTGTCGTCCACACTGAGTGTCTCAACTACTCTTTGGACAAAGTCTCGCATAGCTGCAAAGCCAGTTCTAGTACCGTCAGATCCATCCAGCAAGAACACAACGTCCCTTCCAGATGGCTGTCTTACCACTACGGAACATAAAATTTGAGAAATATTTAGGTTCCTGGAGTAAATGTTCTCATATGAAAGTCAGATCATCAAAGCTATACTTCAAGTTTGCAAGTTACTCGATGTCAGCAGACACAAGTACTTTTGGCAATGTGTCACTGGCTGATTTAGAATTGGTCGCATGTAGTATTTACACTTCTTGAGACTGCGTTGACCCGTAATATTAAAAAATGTATTACTTTCTTACCAGTCACTGTTGGTGTCATGGTGGTGGGCCTTACTCTGCCCATTGCAGAAGACAGCTGCTCTTGGACACTGGGGAGATCAGTGAACTCAGACACTGACAGAGCGAAACTAGGCTCGTAAGATAACTTCTGCAGCTCTCTACTGTCTGCTGTTCTGGTTCCAATTCCAATCACAACGACACCCTGCTGTTTGAGAGCAGAGGCTGGGGCATCTACATTGTCAAACGACCTTCCCCCTGTGAGCAGGATCAACATCTGGGGGACACCTTGCAGGCGCCGACTCCCTGAGGAGTTTGTAAAGACATTGTCCCTGACGTATTGTAGGGCTGCCCCAGTGTTGAGGGGTCTTCCTCCTCTGTGTCTGAGCCCTCTCACTGCATCCACAATATCATCTGTTGTCTTATATGTGTTCAGATAGAAATGGACCTCTGCTTCTCTGCTGAACTGGACCACAGATACACGGTCTTTGTTTTCTACATTGAGCTTCTCCACCAATCTCTCAACAAAATCACGCATGGCAGGGAAGCCAGTCCTTGTGCCATCTGAACCATCCAGGAGGAATACGACATCCTTTTTAGCAGTGTCAACTGGGAAGGATAGGAAGACAAAAAGTAAAAACCTTTGCCAAAACGCAGCCTCAAAAGCTTGATCTTGCTTGGAAGAGTATTTCTAAAGGGAATGTAAGCCACTCGGCCCCAGCCCTCAAATATGTATTTAAGCGCTAAGAAAAATGAAGCCTGCCTTTTCTCATCGCATGCAAACATACAGCTAAAGACCTGTAACATTCTGTTTCTGCTTCCTGAGAGTGATTGAAACAAGTCAGTTTGGGCCTATGGCCGGCAAAGAGCCATGTTTGACAACATACCAGTTGGAGTCGGTGTTTCTGGGGTGACGTCAATAACCACGGCCTCCACGGAGGCCTGAAGTTGCTGCTGGACACTGGGAAGGTCAGTGAATTCAGACACAGAAAGGGCATAACTGGGTTCGTGGGATATCTTTTGCAGTTCTCGACTGTCAGAGCCTCTGCTTCCAATTGCAAAGGTCAAGACGCCCATCTGTTTGAGAGCAGAGGATGGTGCATCAACACTGTCGAAAGATCTTCCACCGCTTAGCAGTATCAGCACTTGTGGAATTCCCTCCAGGCGCCTGCTTCCAGCAGAGGCAGTGAAAATGTTATCCCTCAAGTACTGGAGAGCTGCTCCAGTGTTGAGGGGTTTTCCGCCTTTGTGCCTCAAGCCTCTGACAGTGTCAAGGATCTCGCCTTTTGTTGTGTATGTGTTGAGATAGAACTGGACGGCTGGATCTCTGCTGTACTGAACCACCGAGACACGGTCTTTGCTGTCGTCCACACTGAGTGTCTCAACTACTCTTTGGACAAAGTCTCGCATAGCTGCAAAGCCAGTTCTAGTACCGTCAGATCCATCCAGCAAGAACACAACGTCCCTTCCAGATGGCTGTCTTACCACTACGGAACATAAAATTTGAGAAATATTTAGGTTCCTGGAGTAAATGTTCTCATATGAAAGTCAGATCATCAAAGCTATACTTCAAGTTTGCAAGTTACTCGATGTCAGCAGACACAAGTACTTTTGGCAATGTGTCACTGGCTGATTTAGAATTGGTCGCATGTAGTATTTACACTTCTTGAGACTGCGTTGACCCGTAATATTAAAAAATGTATTACTTTCTTACCAGTCACTGTTGGTGTCATGGTGGTGGGCCTTACTCTGCCCATTGCAGAAGACAGCTGCTCTTGGACACTGGGGAGATCAGTGAACTCAGACACTGACAGAGCGAAACTAGGCTCGTAAGATAACTTCTGCAGCTCTCTACTGTCTGCTGTTCTGGTTCCAATTCCAATCACAACGACACCCTGCTGTTTGAGAGCAGAGGCTGGGGCATCTACATTGTCAAACGACCTTCCCCCTGTGAGCAGGATCAACATCTGGGGGACACCTTGCAGGCGCCGACTCCCTGAGGAGTTTGTAAAGACATTGTCCCTGACGTATTGTAGGGCTGCCCCAGTGTTGAGGGGTCTTCCTCCTCTGTGTCTGAGCCCTCTCACTGCATCCACAATATCATCTGTTGTCTTATATGTGTTCAGATAGAAATGGACCTCTGCTTCTCTGCTGAACTGGACCACAGATACACGGTCTTTGTTTTCTCCTACATTGAGCTTCTCCACCAATCTCTCAACAAAATCACGCATGGCAGGGAAGCCAGTCCTTGTGCCATCTGAACCATCCAGGAGGAATACGACATCCTTTTTAGCAGTGTCAACTGGGAAGGATAGGAAGACAAAAAGTAAAAACCTTTGCCAAAACGCAGCCTCAAAAGCTTGATCTTGCTTGGAAGAGTATTTCTAAAGGGAATGTAAGCCACTCGGCCCCAGCCCTCAAATATGTATTTAAGCGCTAAGAAAAATGAAGCCTGCCTTTTCTCATCGCATGCAAACATACAGCTAAAGACCTGTAACATTCTGTTTCTGCTTCCTGAGAGTGATTGAAACAAGTCAGTTTGGGCCTATGGCCGGCAAAGAGCCATGTTTGACAACATACCAGTTGGAGTCGGTGTTTCTGGGGTGACGTCAATAACCACGGCCTCCACGGAGGCCTGAAGTTGCTGCTGGACACTGGGAAGGTCAGTGAATTCAGACACAGAAAGGGCATAACTGGGTTCGTGGGATATCTTTTGCAGTTCTCGACTGTCAGAGCCTCTGCTTCCAATTGCAAAGGTCAAGACGCCCATCTGTTTGAGAGCAGAGGATGGTGCATCAACACTGTCGAAAGATCTTCCACCGCTTAGCAGTATCAGCACTTGTGGAATTCCCTCCAGGCGCCTGCTTCCAGCAGAGGCAGTGAAAATGTTATCCCTCAAGTACTGGAGAGCTGCTCCAGTGTTGAGGGGTTTTCCGCCTTTGTGCCTCAAGCCTCTGACAGTGTCAAGGATCTCGCCTTTTGTTGTGTATGTGTTGAGATAGAACTGGATGGCTGGATCTCTGCTGTACTGAACCACCGAGACACGGTCTTTGCTGTCGTCCACACTGAGTGTCTCAACTACTCTTTGGACAAAGTCTCGCATAGCTGCAAAGCCAGTTCTAGTACCGTCAGATCCATCCAGCAAGAACACAACGTCCCTTCCAGATGGCTGTCTTACCACTACGGAATATAAAATTTTTAATTATTTGGATTATAAATTTCTAGGCAAGGTACAAAATTCAAAAATCTTTAAATTATGATTATCTTTGTTCTTTTTCTTGTATAATTTTTCTTAAAATTGAAGATATTTTAATACTTCATTTCACATTGCAAATGTTGTCCGCAATAATACCTGTATCGTTCTATGTATTCCAATATTTCAGTCTTAAGACTTTTCAGTCTTAAACTTTAAGTTCCATACTTAATCACAATCACAGGTACACAGGTTCTCTTTGTCATCATCAGTGATATATGACATTTTTACATTTTATGATTTCATCAGATATTTCCCGCAAACCTGAGTGCTTTTTTTAAGCATGTTTCATGTTATCCTACACTCTGTAATTACATTAGTGTCCAAACTTTGCTGTTAAAATTGTGAGCATTTCTAAAATGGATATAAAAACAAACTTTTATTATGTCTTTTGATGCGCCAGTTATACTTTTTATTTTAACCCAAATATGCATCACATTTTATTTTCAATAAACTTTGTTCTTGGAAAAATGATCTTTGCAAAACTTGTGGTTTTTAATTTTGCTGAATGTGGTGAGATATAACAGAAACTTTTTCCATCTAGTTAATGCATTAACATAATATAAAATGTTCAAATTATTATTTACGTGTTTTGTGAACATAAATTCTTACCTTCTTTTGTCACCTGACCTTGTACTTCAGAGAGTTTTCTCATAAAACTGTGTTGAAGACGAGGGAGATTTGCAAAGTCAGGGACAGAGTAGGCATAATTTGAATCAAAAGAAATGGTTTGCATCTCAGCTGAATTTGACAGTCTTGATCCAACTCCTAACACCACAACCCCTTCAGCTTTGAGAGCACTTGCTGGTCCCCGAGGAGAGTCTCTTGACCTTCCACCAGCAAATACAATTAGTATCTGCTTGGTATTCTCATCATGCCGTCCTCCAGCTTTTAAGGTGAAGACATTTTCCTTCACAAACTGTAGAGCTGCTCCTATAAATTGAGGCCTTCCACCTTTTGGTTTTAGACCTGCAATGTGTTTGAGAATATCTTGTTTTGTTTTATAACTGTTTAGGCTGAAACTAAGTTCAGCATTGTTGCTATATTGCACAATAGCAACTTTATCTTTTCCTTCATCCAGCTCAAAGCTTTGAACCAGTTTTGCAACAAATTCACGGATAGCACTAAATCTGTTCCTGACATCATCAGATCCATCAATGAGAAATACAATATCTCTCTTCATGGTAGAGCTTGAACCTGGAAAATTCATACAGATTATATTACTTTCCCATTTATTAGAATAAGGATAACTATTGAATTCTCTAAAATACATTTTTATATCTAATCAATTGACATACATGTATATTACATGTAAAATACATAAATAATCTATTCACTCACCCACATCTGGGCTGACAGATCCTTTGAGAGAGGCAATGACTGAGATCAGCTTTTCTCTTACAAGTGGAAAATCAGATGGTTCCTTGATAAAATATCCCACTCTTGGAGCTAGTTTTGTCATCTCATTTCTATCCACTTTATTCATTCCAATTCCAAAAAGAATAATTCCAGCATTTATTAGCCTTTCCATGGGACCAGAGAAATCATCCCCTGATTTTCTGCCACTTGCATGGATCAGGATCTGAGGGACTCCTTGCATTGCTCGGCTTCCAGCTGGTGCAGTGAAGACAGTGTTTTGCACAAAATCAAGAGCTTCACCAGTGTTTATTGTGGACCCTCCTTTAAGTTTTACATTACTTAATTGTTTTAAAACATCAGATTTTAGTGAGTATTCGTTTAGGACAAATTCAACTGTGGGTTCTGTGCTGTACTGGACCAGAGCAACTTGAGCCTTTCCTGGCCCAATGTCTATTTGTTGGACAAACTCTGTGACAAATTCCAAAATCCCTCTTTCATTTGCTTGCATTTCATCAGATCCATCAAGAAGGAAAACAATATCAACGCTATGAAGTTCTGCTTCTCCAGCTATTGTAGTATCTGAAATGAATACAAATGGATATTTCTCAAAACATTTTTTCCACGTAAAAGAGTTTCCTGAAGTCATATTAAAAAGTGGTAATATCTTCTACTTCTTACCAGTAGTAGGAAATTCTGTTGTTTCATGGCCCCCCCTTAATCTGGCCTCCACAGTTGCATGTATGTTTTGCAAACTGTTATAGCTTGGAACAAAGAAATAATATGCAGGTGTGAAAGAGATGGTTTGCATTTCCAAAGTATCAGCATTCTTTGTCCCAATGCTCAAAGTTTTTATTCCATTGTCTCTGAGGGACTGTGCTGGTCCTCTGACATCATCTCCAGAGCTCCCACCACTAAATACATACAGATACTGAGAAACCTGGTCTGCCTTTCTACCTCCAACTGCAGCAGCAAAGACATTTTCTTGAACAAATGTCAGTGCTTTTCCAATATTAAGAGGTCGTCCCAGTTTATGCCTCATTGTTTTAATAGAGTTAAGCACATCATTCTTTGAAGAATAGGAATTCAGGTAGAAATTGACTGTGGCATCACGGCTGTATTGAACAACAGCTACTTGGTCTCCATTACTACCAATACTTAGATTTTCAACAATTTTTCCCATAAAGTTTCGTATTTCCTCAAAGCCATTTCGTGATTCATAAGATCCATCAATCAGAAAAACAACATCACTTTTCTTTAAATCTGCAACAAAGATAAGAACCATAAGTAATAGTTTCAGCAACAATTAAGTTTCCATAACGATACTGCCTTACAGGTTTTCTCAGACGGTTTGTGCTTTTCTCACAACAGAATTAACATTCTTATAACTATTAGTTAAAACTCTACAACAATTAATCGTTTTTGCCATTCTCATTGCATTGATCAATTTGCAAAAGCTTTTGAACATGTAGTATTTGCTTAAATAAAATTCTGTACCTAATTTTTTGTATCATTTGCTTCGGTCAGTCAACATGAGCTATACTTAGAACGACAGAATAATTATTTCCCCTACAACTGTTAGTCTTTATTTCATTGCATGAGTCATTACGTACAAAACAATTAAACTACTTATGAAAATGTCCTTCAGAGGATGGGTTTGCCACTTTCTTCACTGGATTACAGGGTATGATATCAGATGTGATGTAGATGTAGCTGGCCAGGCAGACTGGAACATGTTGATGCTCAGCATGGTAAAATGTTTATACTGTTTCAGCATTGTCTTGTTTACAGTTGTGATACAGGTTTTGTACTTTGAGTTTGTTGAAGTAACAACTTCTTTTTTTTCATGCATAACACTGTGAGTAAATTACTATTAAAAAGGCAAAGCATGTATGAAGTAAAATGTGGATCAAGCATATTCTGTATCAGGTATTCAGTTACTCTTATAAAAACAGTAAGATGTACTGGTTATGCATCCAGTATGTATTCCTGTCTGTCATGGTTTGGACTTTTCTGTGTCTTTTGTTCTTTGCTGTTTTATTTGGTAGTTTTGTTCCCCTGTGTATTGTTACCCATTTTGGTTCCTGTTAATTAGCTCACCAAGTTATGATTTTCTGATTCAATTCAACTGTTCCTTGTTACTCCCTCTGTGTATTTATACTCCTCAGTTGCACTTTTGTTTTGCTGGTTTGTTGTGTTATTGTGTCTGTAGTTGCCTGTTTTGCCTCCGTCGATGACGCTGTCTTGGTCATTTTCAGGTCATGTCTTCAAAATCGGTTTTCTGTTTCAAAAATATGCCCAGATAAAACTGTCATAATAAAAACATGGCTAAGCCATTTCAGTATCTTGTCACTCGTCATTTTGATGCTCTGACAGTTTCAATGACATAAAAACTTTCTTTTAAGAAATTATCAATTATCAAAAAAAGGAAAAAAGAAAAATAAAGAAAGAAAGGAAAAACAGATAAAAAAAAAATAATAAATTTTTAGCAAGCGACACACCTTTGAAGGTTATCCACCAGATTCTTTGATTTGTACTAATTGTTTTGAGAAATGCACTAACTGTTGTGCAAATGCTAATTCTGTCATAAGAAATGCACCAAAGCCACTGAGAAAACTGTAAAATTCTTCATTATCTCTTTCTCTTTAAAAAAAAAAAAATAGATTGTGAAAAGCTAAAAGTAATACATCTTACCTAAACCTACTGTGGGAGCAGTCTGCACAGCATGTTGGGAAGCCTCTCTTAACAATGACAAAACGTCTTTATTTGCAGTAGAAAGTTCTTCATAACCAGTAACTGAGAGTGCATACTTTGGTTCTTGAGACACTGTTTGTAGCTCCAGGGTGTCAGCATCAGTTGTTCCTATGGCCACAGTAATTACACCAACTTCCTTCAGCATTCTGACAGGGGTTCTTATGTCATCTCCAGATCTTCCACCAGTCAGGAGGATCAGTATCTGTGGAACTCCCTCTTGGAGCCTACTTCCAGACTGAGGAGTAAAAGCATGTTCTCTCACATATTGGAGAGCAGCTCCAATGTTTGGAGGATAACCTCCTTTGTGAGTCAGACTTCTTACTGCATCAACAACATCCTTCTCTGTTATGTATTGACCCAAGTTGAAATTGATCTCAGCTGAGTTGCTGTACTGGACGACAGCCACATGGTCTCCATTTGTATCAATGCTGAGGTCTCTCACTATTCTCTCTACAAAGTCTGTTATATCTGGGAATCTTTGCTGAGAATCATCAGAACCATCAAGCAAAAACACAATGTCTCTCTTCTTGGGATCTGTAATGAAACAGGAATTAAAAGAACCTTGTTGATGATTAAATTGTTAAGAAAAACCATTTTGCTACAAACTTTCAAAGAGCTAAGTAATGTCAGTCACTCCAGTGCCTATGCAGAATGATCCAACTTTATTATGTGATGGACAGTGATTCAACGGCTACTACAATATTGTTTTATTACTTATAACCCTCATTGAAAATAGATGGTTTCTTGTCTACACCAATTTGTTCATGCCAAGTAAGACTTTGCTGTAAAAATCTTACCATATGAAACTGGTGTGATGGCAGGTTTTTCATTCCTCTCAAAAAATGACAGGATTTTTTGTTCAATGTCTGACAGATCACTAGAATCTTCTGCAAAGAAAGCACGACTAGCTTTCTGTGATATAGTCTGTATCTCAAGAATGTCAGCATTCTTTATTCCCACAACAAAAATCATCACGCCAATTTCCCTCAAGTCTTCCACAGCATTTCTGACATCATCACTGGATTTTCTACCAATTAGTAGAACAAGAATCTGAGGGATGCCTTGTTGGCGTCTACTTCCAGAGGAGGCTGTTAAAATATTATCTCTCACGTAATCCAAAGCTGCACCTGTATTGAGGAGTCTGCCTCCTTTGTGTGTCACACTTTGCACGTTGTCCACAACACTCTGCTGTGTTTTGTGTGTGTTTAGAAAAAACTCGACAGAAGGTTGTTTGCTGTATTGCACCAGAGAAATGCGATCTTTGTTTTCATCCACGCTCAGTTTCTCCACCATTCTCTCAACAAAGCCACGCACTGCTTCAAAGTCACTCCACATGTCATCTGATGAATCCAATAAAAACACTACATCTCGTTTATTGGATCCCCCTTCTTCTGTGGAACCTTAACACAAAAAATTGCAGGCATGATGATACTGAATTGACACATTTTCTGTCAGAATGTCAGATTGTGCACAACCTTACCTATTGCAGCCTGTGCTTTTATTCTTGGCTGCTGTCGTGGCACCCTTTTCACAAATGACACAAGTTGCTGTTGAATGCTCCCAATATCATCAAACTTAAGTATGGAAAATGCATAGGAAGGATTATGTGCAATCACTTGGAGCTCAATTATGTCAGCTGCTCTGGTGCCTATGCAGAATGGAACAACTTTTTCCTGTTTCAGAGCAGCAGCAGCACTTTCTACATCATCTTGAGATTCTCCCCCACTCAGTAGAATCAATATCTGAGGAACACCTTCTCCATGCCGACTCCCAGAAGCCTGAGTGAAAGCATTAGTCCTCACATTGTGAAGAGCAGCGCCAGTGTTGCGTGTTCTGCCCCCTTTATGCTTTAGTTGTTGGACTGCAATCAGAACATCTTGTTTATCCGTAAAGGTGTTCAAATCAAAATGTGTTTCTTGGTCCCAACTATACTGAACCACAGAAACACGATCTTTGTTCTCCCCAACGTCGAGTGTTTCTACAACTTGTTGGATAAAGGTTTTCATTGCTGGGAAACCACTCAGTGTGTCATCTGATCCATCCAAAAGAAACACTATGTCTCTTTGAGGGGACTCTAATTCAACTAAAAGAGAACAGGAAAACCTTGTTTAAGAATCACATGTATAACCCAATAACTAAGGAGTAACAGTCAACTATTACATGGTTGGTAAAATACCACAATGTGAAAGAGAAATTCAAACTACTACATTTATCTTCTTTAAATTGACAGATTAATTTCAGAAGATTAGTAGATGAAGAAAAATATTCTTTCACAAATGAAAGATGGAGAAAAATATATTTCAAAAAGGTTCACGTTTAACTAGAACTTTTCAGTCAATGATGTGGTTATCATTGGCTCAAGGAAGAGCTACAGTATTGAAAGAAAGCTCTCTGAGATACCGAAAGGAAAAGGAATGAGAGCCAAACAAGAAACAACATAGCGAGGACATTGCGTCTTGTCAGCGATATAATTGAAAGAACATGAAACTGATCGGCTGATGTTCTTGGATGATGATGCAGTTTCATTGCAGTTCAAAGTCTGCATGACCAAAGGTACAGGAGCATAGGTAAGAAGACTCAGATTCGTCAATGAGAATTCATCACACTTCTTACCCACAAGAGCAGGCGACTCAGTTTGCATCTCCGTCTGGAGAAAGGCAGCTAATTCTGGCTGAATGGACAAAAGTTCACCAAAAATGGGCAAGTTGAAAAGAAATCTTGAGGAGAAGGCAATTTTTTTAAGTTCTTCTTGTTCTGCATTTTTCATTCCAATGGCAAAAGACTGAACACCAGCTTTCTTTAGGTTCAGTGCAGCACTAGAAACATCATCACTGGATTTGCCTCCAGTCAGTAAAAACAGAATCTGAGGAACTCCCTCGAGTCGTCGACTCCCAGACGAGGCCGTGAAAACACGGTCTCGCACAAACTGTAGAGCAGCTCCTATATTCCGAGGCCCTCCACCTTTATGAAGAAGACTTCTGACAGCATAGATGACATCCTTTTTGGATTGATGAGCCTTCAGGTTGAAGTAAACTTTGGTGTCATTGCTAAACTGTGCAACAGCCATCCGAATCTTTCCTTCGCCAATGTCCAGCTCTTGTGCCATTCTTCGGACAAACTCCCGAAATGCTGGAAAGCCATTTCTGGAACCATCTGACCCATCAAGGAGAAACACTATGTCCCTCTTACTGCTCTGTGTGCCAGCTGGTAGGTTGGTAGATAGATAGATAGATCTGTTTGAGACTTGTAAACTAGGGCAAGTTAAACGCTCAGTGAAAAACATACGCGCCATGACTCTGACAGTATTCAAACAAAGTTGGTAAAGAATCATCTAATATCGTATGACATGTTGATATGCCCAACTTACAATAAGGGTGGTGTGAAAAATTTCAAGGATTGTGACATACAGAGTTATGAATGTTATGGCAAGACATGTCATGAGCACAACAGATATGAGCCACCATTTTTTCTGATTGATAATCACCTTGTTAGTCATCAAACTCAGAGATGTAAAGTTAATGTGGTATTCTTACCTATTAAGTCGGGGATTCCACTCATGGTTTCTTCATTGTCTTTGTGTATATTTAGTGTAGTAACAACTTTTGATTGGACTGAAGGTAACGCAGACAAGTCATTGACTTTGAATATGAAATCAGGTTGGAAGGCAACCATCTCCAACTCTGCAATATTGGCATCTCCCACTCCAATCCCCAATGACACAATTTCATGCTCCTTAAGAGCCAATGCGGGTTCTTTCACATTATCTGTGGATGGCTTGCTACTTAGGAGAATTAAAGTTTGCGGCACGCCTTCTAGTCTTCGACTTCCTGTGGAGGAAGTGAAGACTCTGTGCCTCACAAACTGCAGAGCTGTGCCGATATTAAGACGCCTTCCGCCTTTGTGCTTTAAATCATCAATGGCATGAATGGTGTGATTCCTTGTCTTGTGAGAATTTAAATAAAAGTTGACTTTAGCGTTATCAGCAAACTGAACCACAGACACTCTGTCTTGGTTCTCACCAACATGGAGCCTTTCCACTATTTTTTTAACAAAGCTCTTTATGTCTGGGAATCCATTTCTGGTGTTATCAGAGCCATCCAGCAGAAACACAATATCTCTTTTTACTGCACTGTTTTTCACTAAGACACAAATAAAATTCAGTTATTTTAATGAACCACTACAAACATCAAGGAAAACACTCAGTTTCTCAAAGAGCAAGCTTCGGATGCCATTAATTAAATGTTTTATCTTACCTTCATCCAGCACAGCTGTCAGCTCCTCCTTTGGAAGGCTCACGTAGTTATTGAGCTTTTGTGGAATGGTGCTGAGCTCACTGAATTCTTTCACAGTGAAGGCAAATGAAGGGTTGTGTGAAATGGCTTCAATCTGCTTAGGATCTGCATTCTTGACACCAACACCAAACGGTACCACCCCTTCAGTCTTGAGTTCACCCGCTGGTTCTTTCACGTTATCCATAGATCTGTCTGCAGCCAAAACGATCAGAAACTGTGGGACGTTTTGAGCTGCCCGGCTCCCATAGCTCTCAGACATGATGGTGTCCTTCATGAATGTCAAAGCAGATCCTGTATTTAAACTGCGTCCGCCAGCCAGTGTCATCCCATTGACAGCTCTGATCACCTCTTCTTTGGTTTTATAAGTGTTGAGGTAGAAACTTGGGGTTGGTTTCTCACTGTGCTGAACCACTGAAACACGTACTTTGTCAATCCCAATGTCAAGAGGTTCAATCACTTTTCTGATAAAATCCCGGATGTAGGGGAAATCTGCTCTGACAGCATCTGTGCCATCAATGAGGAAAGCCACATCTCTTTCAACACTGCCTGAAGGGACAGAAAAAAGTTAAATTAATGGATTGCATGTTAATACCTCACAGCCTGTTAGCTGACTTCTTATTTATTGGATCAAACTGAGACATAGTCAAAACAGAGAAGTACAGAACTTATCTCCCGCACCTGTTGTCACATCCGTATCACCAACCACTGTTGTTAGCTTTGGCATGATGGTTTCAGCCAAAGCTGGTAAACCGGAGAAACTTGTTTGATGGTAAGCCAAATCTGGAACAAAAGCAACTGTCCTCAGCAAGTCTTCATCTGCTTGTCCAGAACTGACTGTGAAAGTCAAAACGCCATCCAAAGCCAATTTATCAGCCACAGACTTCAGTTCATCTTGTGCTGGGCCACCTGTAATCAGAACCAAGACCTGCTGGACTCCGTTCCTCCTGCGTGACCCTGCTGATGACTGGAACATGTTAGCCAGGGCGTAATTCATAGCAGCTCCTGTATTGAGCACGGAGCCTCCCATCAGCCTGAGTTGAGAGATTTTATTCACAACTTCTTCTCTGGTGCTGTAGCTGTTTAGGTAAAATTCTATTCTTTGCTGGTTGGAAAACTGCAAGAGGCCAATTTGGACCCTGTCAGGACTTATCTCCAGCTGGTTCACTACGTTGATCATGAAGTCTCTCACATAGGGCAGGTTACTGCTTCCAACATAGCTTGAGCCATCCACAAGGAAGACAATGTCCCGGACTACTCTTTGTGTGTGTACTGTGGTAATCACCGTGTCTGAAAAAACATATAAAGACAAAATCATTATTCTGTTTCATCTTATATCCTATATGTGACATACATATCAAGAGACTTGTCATCCATTTACCAAAATGATGCACATAAAGTATTATATTCAGATGTACTTTAATCTTTTTAGTACAAGTATAGAATGCTTCTGAAATAACATAGTTTAATATACATCAGTAAATCTGAATTAAAAATTAGATTAGAAATCAAGATTATACCTGTAAATTTAAAGTAATTAAATAGACATAAAAAGGACAGTGAACCATATACAAAAGTAGTTACAATTTAGAAATAAAATATTTCTTTTTCAGTCACTGCCGTGTGTGATATACGACTGAGGGATTACATCGTAACATGCGGTTGAGATCGCTTTAACATCACAGATAAGAAAGCGTTTCAGTGGCTTCATTTCATAGCACCTAAATGTGGAAGAATAAGGACAAAGGACTACCTGGAATATCTGGCTCAGTGGGCCCTTCTGTCACCACCGTCCCAGATAGTGTAGAGAGCGCATTGATGATTTCCTTTGGGTTGCGAAACATTTGGCGGAAGTCCTTCTCCAAGAACACAACTTTATCGGTAAAGGCGATCTGCTTCAGCTCAGACTCTTCAGCAGCCTTTGAGCCTGCAGCCATCGTAAGTACGCCCATTCTCTGCAGGGCCTGAGCAGGTTCCTCCACACTGTCACTGGACTTTTTACTGGTGAACAGCAGGACAAGCTGAGGTACCCTCTCTCTGATACGACTGCCCTTGTCTGACCTCAGCATGTCTGTCCGCACAAAGTCCAAGGCAGCTCCTATATTAACATTCTGTCCTGGTCGTGGTCTGATGGTACCCAAAGCAGAAGCTAATTCCTCCCTGGTTCCATAGCGGTTGAGGTCCATCTCTAGTTTCGGGGCATTACTAAACTGGGCAATACCCACTTGAACTCCATCCGGACCAATTGGCATGGTGTTGACAAACCGCCTGATGAACTCGCGCAAAGCACCAATGGGTGCTGTTCCCATTGTGCTGTCGATCAGGAAGATGATGTCACGTTTTTCAACAGCCACGACTGCAAAAAGAACAAAGCAGTATTACAAAGAAAGTTTATCTTCATACAAACTGTCACAATATTATCACTGTGTAATTATTTAGGCTATGATTATGGCTTTTCCAATACAATTATTAAAGCCTTTAATTCAATTTAATTTAATTTCTCCAGTGTAAATTGCACAAATTTCCAGCTACATTATAATTTTTTTTCCCAACGTTTTATATCTGACTACAAATATCAAACTAAAGAATGTCCATGTGGTGTCTGATGAAGGTCTGCAGTAACTCTATTTCCTTGAAAGCAAAAAACCTGCCTTTAATCTAAAACTATGAAAACAGGATGCAACAATTTATAAATTACTTGAAGACTGACTTCAGACAACTTAAACACTAAAATGGAAATAAATGGTATTTTCTTTGGATTGTTTTCATAAGTGTCGTTATGCTGTAATCTAATTATATTTGATATTTTTCTTTTGGTTTTTAAATAATGCACTTGTTTTACCAGTCTCCTCTGCCTCACCCCAACAATTCTAAATTTTTTACCAGTATTAAATTTAAAATTTATATAAATATATAAAATTATATTTTTCCCATAAAAAAGGCTGAGAAAATAATATTTAGTTTTTATTCATCAACTGTTGATTTAAATGATTTGCTCATCACATATGGCAAAAACAGGGTTGTAAGTGAGAAACATGACTTTTAATAGAGTCATTGCAGAAACTGAACTGGGCTGCATCATCAGTTAGACTTTAAACTGTTTGTTGATTTCAGACTATAAATAAATTCACAGTGACTTGGAAAACTAAGTTCACTAATTATAAGACTTCTCAGTTTTACTTTGTCACCATTTAATCTGCTGAAGTTTAGCAGAGTCTTACCATACACACAGTGTTATATTGATTATAGGCTTTCAGTTTACTAAGTTCCCTTCCACAACCACATGACCCCACCAATGCTGGAGAAGTTACATACCTTCAGTGAACGCATTCTGAACTATAATGGAGCGCTGGACCACGCCGTTTATGAACTGACGCAGCTGATCACCCAGGCTTGCAGCCGATGTGAAATCAGCGGCTGTCAGGACAAAACTTTTATCGGTGGCAACCTGTTCCAGATCTGAGGTGGCAGCGTCACCGATCGCCACGCCAAATGTGATAACCCCGGCCCTCTTAAGGGCCCGGTCACCGGCGCCAGTATCATCATCCGATGGCCCGGCGCTGATGACAATCAGCATCTGGGGTACGTCATCATCTGCCCTGCCACCAGCTGTGTCAAACAAAAGGCTCTCTGACACTTCCTCCAAGGCAGCCCCCAGGTTAGAGCCACCCCCTGAGTAGACCAGTCCTTTCACAGCTTCCAGGAGGGATGATTTGCTGTAATAGCTATTTAGAAAGAACTTTATATCTGAGTCGGAGCTGTACTGGATCAAGGCCACCCTAATGGCATCTCTGCCAACATCAAGGGGCTCAATGATTTTCATAACCAAATCACGCACATAGGGGAAGTTTGCTGCTCCAACGTTCTGTGATCCATCAATTAAGAGTATTAGGTCAGCTGAATCTTGTGCTTTAAGGAGAGAAAAAGAGAGAAAAGGAGAGAAAAAACAAAAAACAAAATAGAAATCGTGAAAGCATTAATCAGGTGAGGCAGAGACAAAGAACTTGAGTTAGCATATCATTGCATGTGTGAAGTAACATTCATTTTGAACAAATCAACAACATCATGCTGCATGTTGGCTGAACCAAGGAGGGTCTTTAAAGTTCTACATTTTTTATTTATTTATTTATTATTCATTACTTATTTATTTTCTTTCTCTTTTTGGTTGAATTGTTACTTGGACTACTCATAGATTACAGTATCATGAACATCACTAATAAACTACATCACAATGGTGCATTACACCAAATAAAGAAGGAAATTGTCTATGTCCAACTAAAATGAGACATTATCATGATTTACTACAATTTATCACTGGAAAGAAAATATCGGTGGGATTTAATTGATATAATTTTAAGATATAAATTCAGTCAAATTGACTCAGAATAAAAAAATGTAACAAATAAATTTATAGCGTTCCATAATAAATTATATTTGTCCCATGTGTGTGCACCGTTGAGTTCAGCCATCCCATGCAGACTCTTGTTACAGACCTCAGGTGAAGTGACCAGTCATGACCCTGTGGACCATCTTACTGCATAGACTTTTACAGAACTTAAGAACATATATTCTGTTTAGATAATTTTTTCAACTCATTTTGAATCACCAGTATTTCCAATGGTGCGGCACATAAGACTTTTTCCAGTTTAATCCATTTGTGTAACTTTAATTACTTAATTATTGAAACCTGAAGACATAAACATGATCAAACTACTTCTGCAGGTCACAGATGGCTCCAAGCAGGTTCATTACTGTTTCATATACAGAATATTGTACATATTCAACACAGATAGACTTTGTGACTGATAAAGACAAACATACATGTGCAGGACACATAGCAGTAGTGCATGTTAGATGTTGTTAAAAGCTCATAGACTGGTTTTCAGTGGTGGTTTTGAGGGAAAAGCATCCTGGAGTTCATGTTTTCCTTCAAATCTGAAGGAATTTTGTGGTTTTGTCAACTCTGATACAAACAGTCATCATGTAAAAATGGTTCCTTGAATTATGAAACTGTTGTTGTTTGTCAACAGAGTACTCCACTGAATTCCTGATTTAAAAAACACCAAGGGCATAATGTGCATTTCCCACTGTGACCAAATAAAAGCCTGACTTTAAAAGTCATAGGGATGGGCATCGCATGCAGATCCTCTTCAGACTGAAAAGCTTATTAAATTGGTAAAAGCAGTGATGTTAATTTTACAGTTGGAAGGTGAAAGATTGTAGTGGTAAAAACAAAATAATGAATTAATAAATAACTAGGCTGTGTTAATGATAAAGTTCAGGCTTGACCGCATATGCAGCAGCCTCTTCCTGCACATTTACACGTTAGTATGGTAGTGACACTGGTCCCATTTTGTTACCTGTCCCTCCTTCAGGTACAGGGGCCTCATTTGCCACAGGAACACCCTCTGACTGGGTCACTGTGCCGCAAACACTCACTACTAAATCTTGGATTATGTCCCCCAGCTTCAGGAAAGAGTCTACATTGAACACGTGAGTGTCATGAGGCAGGCTAGCCATCTCCCTGAGCTCAGAGTCCACCGCATCCTGAACTCCAACCGCAAACATCTCCACGCCTGCCATCCGCAGCACCTGAGCCGGCTCGGCCACGTCATCTTGAGACTGCCCGTCTGTTAGTACCACCACCACTTGGGCCACTCCATCAGCAGCACGGCTGCCCGAGGCGCTGGTCAAATGCATACGCATCAGGTATTCCAGACCCAGTCCGGTACGGGTGCCCCCACCACGATAAGATATGGCCTGGATGTGTGCCAGAGCTTCCTGTGTTGTTGAGTAGCTGTTGAGGTGGAACTCAGTTTGGGGCCTGGTATTGTACTGCACAAGGGCAAATTTAAACCTTTGTCCTCCAACATGGTGCAGCGATTGTATCAAGCTGTATAGAAATTGTTTGACATGTTCAAAGTTCTCCTTTCCCATACTCCAGGAGGAATCCACTAGAAAGTACATATCAGCTTCCAACCCTTGTGCACAGTCTTCGTTGAAGGTGTTTGGAGGACAGAAGTGAAGACCAGTGAAAAGATGCTTGGTGCATTCTAACAAAATAGTTTTTCTACATGTTTTGCACAATATAGTTGAACTTTTAATATTTCTCACAACATAAATCTTCTCAATTGATTCATCTTTAAAAAAAAAAAAAAAAATCTGAACTCTACCATCATGCTGTCTGATTTTTTGGTGCCACATTGAAAAAGAAAGAATTGTTCAGTCATACAATTGTCAACTCTGACTCACAAAGAATAACAGTGAAAACTGTCCAACAATGATGCAGGAATGTGTAAGATTCTCCATGTCACAGCCTGATGGGATTTTATACAATATCATAAACCATGTTTTAATCCCAATATTTCATTTTGAGAATGTCCAGATGTGGATGCATAAAATCCAAACACAACCATTTCCCAAAACAGTTGTGACACCATTTGAAATGTAACTAGATGGTGAATGTAATGATTTGCAAATGGCTTAAACCCTTAATTTAACTGTAAATAGAAAGATAAATTACATTAACTGGGACGTTTTCTGTTCTTTTCTAAATTTGGGGAACACCTACTCATTTAGGAGTCAAGCCTTTGCTCATGAGGCTCAGCTGGGACCACTCTAAAGAAGCCACAGAAAGCCGTCACTGCATGGGCTCACCACCAACAGGGAGAAGGTTTGAGGTTGTTTGCAATGTGAGCTGGGTGAAGGCAGGGTCCTGGGTGGACCATTTCCGTGCATTGCAAACTGCCTCTTAGGGTTTGGCATGTCTTTTTTTTTTTGGAAAGACCCCAAATTTGTGTTGTGACGAAGCTGTCCTTCAAGTCTCCTCCCAGTAAGGTAGAGGGTTGCCTCCTGGGTCCCAGTTTGTGCTCAACAGTAATTTGAGTTACCTGGCCTTTCTGGAGCACCGAGAGTGGTACCATTTGGGTATATCATTGATTACCATGTGAGCAATGATAGTGATTTGAAAGGATGTGACTGGGAGGAAAGGTCTCCCTGTGGTGATCCTTGGGTAATTGTTCATGAAAAAAAAAAACAAAGCATTCAAGCCGTCTACTGATTATCAGCTGTATAGTTATGTCATACCGACTGGTCACCAGTTGCTGAAGACAAGAGATCTTGAACACAGAAGTTTTTCAAACACACCTGATGAGTTCGGGCCTTTTTAAAGTCTCCACACTGTCATTTTAAACAGGCACTGATGTTTGTTGATCTCTATCTTGTTCTCTGAATGGTTTGAACTCCTGTTGTTCAGTGACAGTGGTTTCCAGTGATTGTTTTTGGACCCATGGCATATAGCAAATTGTCTTTATTACTTTTCATAATTTTCCCTTCTAGTCAGAAATGTTTAAGAAGTAAATCAACACATGATTTAATATTTTATATTAGAAAGATTACTTTTCATTATTCATTGTTACAGTCCATTGACAATGTAGCTAATGATACATGTGGCTCCGTAAGAACTGATCATTCTACGCTCAGTGAGGAAGCTGCTGCCGCTTGTTGGGGTTCTGTTTCATTTTGTTCCTGAGATTTTATACTTTTCAACTTAAGGGTTTAACTTCTTTGCAAATCGTTTTGTGTTTTTGTTTTTTTGTCTGATCAAAGCGTCTCAACGATATTTGGAAACATAGTTGTGGCTGCAATGGCTGCAATGGGACTAACACTGAAAAATATCTCACAAGCAGAGAAACAGCTGAGAAGAGCTCGGTTTCGCTTACCTTCCTGAGCATCAAGTTTAGTGAGGAGTCCTGCGAACAGGCAGCCCAGAAGGGTGCACAGTGGTAAAAACCCATGCCCCCTCATCTTCAGATTTAACGAAGATGACACCTGTTAAAGGACAAAATCACATCCTGAGACCAATACTATGATGTTTTCCTCGTTTAAACACATCAAAACACATGTAAAAGCTTTTGCATCTTAAACATTTTGTTGCTCTGCATAAAACACGTCATCCTGGACTTCACCTTCCAGATATGTGAACTAAATGTCGTCAGACTTTTGCGCTTGGTTCTTGCATGACAACAGTTTGGTGCAAGCCTGAGTTAGCATATAAGAAGCACAGAAGGATAATGTCAGAGCTGCGAGCCAAATTCTTGGACAACAGTTATATTTTCCAACTTACATTATGTTTCCTTAAAATATCTGTTGGAAAAGAAATCCAGTCTCATAGCAGAGCAGCATTATTTCTGCTTCATTGTGATGTAAAGTGATCTCACGGGGAATTAAAATGAGGTCAGGCAATGTTCGCAGAAACACCTGCTTATTCAGCTGGTAAAAGTCAGAGTTTAAATGATGACGTGAAGCTGTTTGTACACCGGAGATGACTTTGTCACACCGAGTCGGCCTGAATCTTCAATCTTTTTAAAGTGAACCGTCAGATGCAAAGAAATCTCAACCAACTACTAAAGTTTCACACTTCCCAAGGACATACTTGCGCACAGCCATTAACACAGTGTGAGATGACACTGTGTTAATACCATGCATCTCAGCAGTAATTACATCGTAATGTTAAAGACTTGGTGCAGACTCTGCTTTTTAATGTTTGCAGGGATTTTGATGAGAGGCTGTGAACAGAAACACAGAGAAGCCCCCCTCCTGAGAGGGGCTTTACATCTCAAGTCTTTATCACTGAGCTAATGATGGGGAGTAAAAGTAAAGCGGTTTTCTAACAGCCCTGATGCCTGCCGGCAGACACGCAGCAAAAGTTCTGCACTAACAGCACTACTGCTCTAAAACATTTAAACAAGCATGAACTTTATGTGTTCCACTGCTTTTCCACAGCTGACAATGTGCTGACATTACTTAAAAAGATAAATAAATAAAACAGAATACTGCCCTCTGGTGGATAATACATACACAGCACCTTGTAGGCGCTGGTGTTCTTTAGTGAATGAAGCTTCAAGATGGACTGAACTTAAAATTCCAGTTTTCCCTCCCATTTTTAAAAACATATTTTAAATAATAAACTGTGCAATATCAGTCTCTGAGTCTGGCTGTATGTGCACAGTCTTAATTTGTTGTGGATAAATTCATTGCCTGCATTTGATTCAGTCATAAATTAAAAAGTTTTTGTGTTCAGTGCAAATCAGCGAGGACTAATAAAACCAGAGCAGAGAAAAATGACCATAAGTGCACACGTTTATGACAGTTTTTTTATCTAATCAACCTAAATATAAACATGATGAAAGGTTTGCTTTGAACAGGAGAGCATTAAAGGAAAGAAGAGGCTTTTAATGCCTGCAGGTCCCAGATGCTGTCACTCCCCAGATATAGGACCTAAATCACCAGGCTTCCACATTTCAAGGAACTCTAAGCTCGTTTGGAAACAGTAACAGATGTTTGTGTTCTCTGCTCATGCTCATGTGATTTCAGGTCACTTAGAAGCCACTGCTCTGCAAAGTTTGCCAGGCTACGCCAATGAGTGTCACCACTCCAGCTTCCTCTCATCACCGCAGTGGAAAACATCGCAGCACAGTGGAGTCTTGTTTTCTCTGATACAGGCCGTCAAAACAATGGAAACATGAGGAATGACAGAGAGAACAGACAGTTGGTGCATTAAGATGTTAGAACGTGCACATCTATCCAGCCACATGTGCCAAGTTGCATGAATAAAACTAATAATACCAACACTGTTGGTGTGTGGACCAAATGACAGAGGAACTGTTCAGCCTTTAAGCCAGCAGGATGAAACTACCAGCTAAACTCGATCATTTCAGCATGATCAGTCTTATCCATACTTTGTTAGTATACACTGCTCCGCTCTGTAATTCCTAGTTGTCCGTTTTACATTTACAAAAGGCAGATCCTGCGACTTTTCATCCCATTTGCAGCTGGACCTCACACACACATTTATAGAAAAGACCACACACAAGCATGCACACCCATTAAACATCATGTTCAAACTCCGTGCAGAGCAGCTCAAACACACATCGCCGTGAGTTGACAGATAGTCACAGCACAGGCGGACCTTTTAGGGAAGGAGACGGTTCACTGCAGTCGCCTCACAGAACCGCTCAAGTTCTAGATTCTATTCTATTCGATTCTATTCTATTGTAAGAAAGTGATAGTGGACTGTCCAGTTGGACACAGGTCCTTACATGAAGTGCTACAGGCTTTTGTTTGTTTGTTTGTTTTTTTGTTTTTCTCCCCTCCCACCCCACAATATTACCTTTTAAAACACAAAGAATTAATACCGTAATATGTGTTGCAAAGAACTGGGCTGAATTCTCCAACTGCTCTGACAAATATACAAATAGATGGATGATGAATGCAGCAGATAACTCAGCTGGAAGATGCTTATGCTAATAGTTAAATGCTAAAACAACAGAATCATGCATTTAAACATGTAATCACCTAACTCTGGCTGTTATTGTCCACCTGATTACTTTGAATGTTTTCCTGCTGAATGGGACCAGAACAGTCTTGCTGTTCCCCATCGGCCACAGCTGGGCAGCTGTAGTCAGTAGGAAAAAAGTTTTCAACTGTGTGACTGTTGTCGGACGCCAAATGGCAGGCTGACAAAATCTTTGCTAAGTGGTGAACAAAAGGAGCATTTTGCAACTGAATTTCTGGTGTTGTGTTCCCCCCCCCCCCCCCCCCCCCCCCCCCCCTTCCCAGCGGAAGATGGACCTTTAACCCTCTGACTATTTTTATGCTTCTGTTAAAAATAATTATTCTCAGTGAAGACTTAAACAAGTTACACTTGGCCTGTTTACACACTTCTGGAATCACAGTGAAGGGAACACCTGTGAGATTTTTTAACGTGTAAATATCAGCATGTGTGTTACTGGGTAGAATAAATGAAGCTGGCACATAGCATGCAATGAAAACTGTTCAGGCTTGTCTAAAATATACTTTTGGGATGAATATGAACATCCCTAGAACGATGCGTAGCTCTAAACTCCATCAGGGATCAATATAAATGAACATTATCTCTGCAGAGGTCGACTCTGATTAAATGAAGCAAAACCAAATGAGGGTGATTTTAGTTCAGGTCTCCAGAATGGTTTTTAAAACATAAATTGTGTTTTATTCTAATGGGTTAAACACAGAAATGCAACATGAAGTTCTGCAGTTGAGTTAGGCAGCCGTGAGGTGCACAGAACTCATTTTAAAGGCTGAAAATAGTCAAATCCTGCATTTTCTTTTAGAATCACATCTCCATAACATGCATTAGATCAAACTGTTGCACTCTTAAACTTGAGAATGAAACATTTTTGTCCAGATTTCTCTGTGCACAGTGTAATTTGCTTGGACTTGCATGGTGTGAAACACTGCACAACTATTAACGGTTGAAATATAATTTACAGGAGACTTTTCCAGTTTTCTACGTTGCTGTGTGTTGCTGCTGGTTAGGCCAGACGTAGAAACATCGAACTGGGATGACATGAGTGTGTAAACCTGGTTAAACATCTGGCTGAAATCACGCAGCAGCGTTTCTTTAACCAGCACACACACAGTTACATCATATCATATCATAGCTACTGGAAAGTTGTACGAACTAACACATCTATTAGGAAACTTTCATGTAAAAAGCCACATGTCCAACGCAGGCTTAATCTGAACTTGGCTCAGCTTCCTAAACACCTCCTACATCACAAACTAAGTTCTTCTCCGGATGTCAGCAGCGACCATCGGTGCCAGAATGCATAAATCAGCTGAAAGGACCACTTCTCCGAGCACATATCTCTAAATTTTCAAGCAAAGATATGGGCCAGATGGAAAGAGGCTCCTTCCAGCTCTGAGTAGCCTTTCCTGGGTGGAATGCAGGCCCACACTGCCCCTCAGTGGCATCACATACTGCTCATATGACTGAAACCACATGGATGTGAGGCTCTGCACCGCGGACCCACCCACCCATCCGTCACTAAGCTGGAAGGATGGGAAATGACATGTGTGGTGCAGATGTGAGGAGGATCAGTGATAAAGTTTAAAGGGGGGGGTGGGGGGGGGGATAGGCTGAACAGGCTGTTCCACACAGCTGGTGTTTGTTAGTCTGTCTGACACCTGACAGATGTGTTTTCAGGCATAAAAGCCAATTTAAGCCTGATCACATATTAAAATAGACACGTATGTCGTCTTAGGGAGGAAGAAAAAGGCCATGGAATAACTGAGACAGGAAATGTTTGTGTGAATCTGTTTCTTATCTCTGAACGCCGTTCAGCCAACGTGCGAACCCATTCTGCTATTACTTTATCATTTCACACCGTCTAGGCTCTGTTTGTTTGCTCGTTTGCTTACATTGCTGATGGAAAGCGTTGCCGTCTGGAACTTTCCAGCAAAAACAGAGAAAAAACTTCTAACTTTCCAGACATCAGCGCTGCATCACAAGCGGAAACGATGGAGAACAGAAAGCTGCAGGGTAGCACGTGCTGATATACGCTGTCATTGGTTTAGTATCGGCCATTCTACTTTTCCACAGAGGGCATGCTGGGCATGCTGGGCATGCTGGGCATGCTGGGCATGCTGGGCATGCTGGGCATGCTGGGCATGCTGGGCATGCTGGGCATACTGGCAACCCTTGGGGTAAATGATGTGATAAAATGACATCCTCCATGCAGCAGGAACATCAGACTTCCTTCTGCTTTTTGAGCGATGACAACCTGAATCCCAGCAACAGGAAACTGCAGCAGCAGAAACACGGATCAAAAAGATGAAACTTACAGGAAACGAATAAGTTTGCAGTTTTACAAAGTTTCACATCAGAAAAACATTTGACAGAAGAAACTCTGCAACACCCCCCCTCTCCTCTCCGTCTCTGCAGGGGGAGCTGAAAGATTTGTGGCGTGGTCTGCAGCCCACCATCATCCCCCACCTTTTTTTTTTCTTTTCTTTTTTGTCTTTTTTCACTAAAAACATGGAACCCTTCCTGGTTCTACTGGGGCATCTGGCCAAGAAAACGGAAAAGACTTTTTTCCCGCTTTTCCACTCCTGTTTTCATATTTTTATTGAGGGTGTGGTTTTGTACGACTACTGCAGTGGAAACATCGACACATCCAACTGCTCTTCAACATTACCAACCAATTCCTGGTTTCAGGCCAAAGGATAAAAACTTGAAAGATATTCACTTCTGCTTAGTTTATTATTAAACTCTGTCTGGCAGATTTAGATTTCCTCAGATTATATAAAAGCATTGTACCATACGAAGTGTGAAGCAGCAAGGTGACAGCTTAAATAACAGATCCGAGCTCAGGTTCAGAGTCACAACATCTCAGAAAGATGCATTTTATAAATCCAACTAAGCAAGCATGTTAAACAGAGAGCAAAGTTGAAGAGAAAGTTTGCACGCTCCTCTGCATGCATCGTTCACAACATTACTGAGGTCTTCTCCAACCTAACTGCGGCTCACCTCTTACCCTTCAAGCGCTCTCACCACCAAAGTATATGTTTCAGTCCTAAACGCATGCTGTTAGATATTTATGGGGTATTAGCCAAAAAGCTTGCAGAAAGGCTGTAATTATCACAGGCATCATGAGGTAACATGCTGGGACTTGAAACTATGCTAAGGTCAGTTTACTATATGCAGAGTACACAGTGCAAGTTGAGGTCAGGCTCTTTACAGCAACACCACAAGCAGGTCTGGAACTTACGCTGAGCTGAAGCGCTTCCACTCCACTTTGTGTGTTTTTGAAGATTCAGAGCTGTGACGTTGGACTGTTGGTCATTATCCTGCTGGTAAAATCCTCTGCAAGGCTTTTCCAGCTCCTCCCTGGAGAAGGCAGCTGAGCTGATAAGATATGCAGTGATAGAGGGGTCCTGAGTGGAAGGGAAAACGGCTGGGAGAGAAGGAGACAGGCACCCTCCCGGCTTCAGACCAGAGGAGCTGTGGTGCTGAGCTCAAGCCTGGAATGGAACAAACTTCCAAACTCCTGGAGGTTTGCCACTTCTCTGTTCCTCCTCCCACTTTCTCCAAAGAAAGGAGAAAAGACTGAAGCAGGGAGAGGAGAGAGGAGCATGAGCAGGAGGGGGAGAAGTAAATGAAAGCCAGACACATAGCCCTGTTTGGTCTGGATGTGAGCAGAGGGAAGGATGATGTCACAAAGTCACAGTGGACTTTTCCTCCTCACCTTTCCCCACATTTTGCCACTTCGCCCTGTTCCTCTTCGGGGCCCTTCCTCATGACTCACGCCAGGTCAAACGGGGCATTTAGAGATTCTTTCTAGCATGAAGTTTGGCTTAAAATGAGTCATTCTCTGTTGTTGTATTGATGGGATTTGCATAAACTCCATAACTTCCATCCAAGCATCCATTAACGGCTTATAAATAATGATTTAACTAAAGATCCGACCATGTGCACGCTAGATAAACGTGCACTGTCTGCTGCTGCCTGCTGGAAGGAAGTTTTACCCGTTCATCATGCAGAGAGACGCTCCACAAATCTTCCACGAAGGAATGTGCGAGGCAGGTAGAATATCCAGATGCTGATAAGAAGCAGTGAGACGATGACTGGAACAGAAGCAGGAACTAACCAACTAACCAGAAACCGGTCATGAAGTTTGTTTTGTTTGTTTACCTCCCATCCCCGTTCCAATAAGGAGTGAAAGTAAACAACACAGAAACTTTCACATCACGTAGACCAGAGGTGTCCAGAGTCCGTCCTCGTCCAGGTTCTCATTGTATGTCTGCTCCAACACACCGGATTTGCACTGAGTGGATCCAACAGCCTATGAAGTTCTTCACAATGACTGATTAATGTGAGTCAGGTGTGTTGGAGCAGGAATGCATTGAAAACCTGCAGGTGTCTGGCCCTCGAAGACGAGCGCAAGAGACCCTATAAATATTATCATCTAGTTAAAATAAAAGGGAATTATACCTCTTTGTAAATAAAATTAGTTCATATTTTAATTAAAAGCAGAGAGAAAAAGCTGAAAAAAAGTGTGAAAAGAAAACATCTGCAGCACTGCTACAACTGATCAGTTTTCTTGGTAACATGCTGAACATGGAGAACATTTGTCTCAAATTATCTGTCCAAATTCTTAAATGTTGACACGGGCAGAGGTTGAGCAATCTGCAAGAAACTATCCACAACCTGGGGAGTAAATTCAAGTTTTCCCTCTGAGGCTGTTTACAGTTTTATCGAAGGTTTAGGAACAGAAGGCACAACTGTGAAACTCCATTTTGGACGTTCCTCGTCGTCTTCAGACAGCGCTGCCTTATGATTCAGCCTCAGAAAGTCGGTACAGGTTCAACTGACTACAGGTTAAAGCTCAGTCATGCAACGTAGAAGCCATGCATCCAGAAACACCACCATCTTCTCCGGACCAAAGCTCATTTCAAATGTTCTGAGGCAAAGTGGAAATCTGATCTGTGGTCAGATGGATCCAAATGCAAAAGGAATTTACTGCTCAGTCCGTTCTGGTCGCATTCAGCCACGTCAAACAGGGATTCAGTGGCTCTATTATGACACTTACTTTTTTATCACAGGACATATCTTACCATAATATAGAGATGAAAATGTTTAATATTATAAAAATATATATACATATTATAGAATGTCTAAAATGGATTTAAAAAGGCATTAAAAGTAAATCACTGTACATGTCTGTAAAAGTAAAATATTTCATGTGACAACAATGTAGCATTGCTTTTTATTAATTCACACATGAGAGGGTTAACTCAGAGCTGACAGCTCATCTTCACAACCTCTTCATCACACTCTCATGTTCTACGTGTCTGGTAACAATACGAGACCCCCTTATCATCACCAGGACCAACCTGGGATCATAATAAAGATGACCTGAGCGGTTGTGTGGGAGTGACACAGCTAAGTGTCATACCGTCAACACTCACGTAAACCTGCTAAGTGGTGGTGTAGCTTGTAGTCTGCTTTATGAACAACAGTGTCAGCAGGACACCAGAAACTCCTAAAAATGCCTCAGTCTGGGCCAAAGAGAGGGAGGATCGCTGCTAAACGTGTTTTATCACTGAGCTGAAACTGTTTGCAGAATGCTGTCTCCATACGGACTGAGTGGATATAAAACCTGGAAAGCTGAGCTCTGACAGACATCATGAAGCAGGACGGCTTTGCCTGGATTAAAACTTCTTTATCAAGTCATCTAGTCCAGAAATGCTCCTCCAGAACGCAGCATATGGAAGCGTTTAGAACAGTGGCCCAGTTCATGCGTGTTATACTGTCAAAAGGTCGTTAGTCACACCACCACATTTCCTGCACAGCTTTGCACTGTTATGATGCTGCTAGGCAACCAGTGCTGAAGAGGCGAGTGTAGCATCGCTGAGCAGCTGGACCGTCCAGAATAAACTACAACGAATCAAAACTGGTGATTTCACGCCTTCCTGTTCAAAGTGATGTAAATAATTACAGGTAAATAATTCATTAGTATGTGGAAACAGACCTTTGACAATCAAAGCCTTCATCACCTGAACAGGACTTTTACTGACAGCATCATGTGATGTTAATCACACACAGGAGAGCTGAAAGCTGGATCCTGATTCGTGCCACTCATCCTTCTTTTTTTAAGACCCTTATTTCACCCATTAATAATCATCAGCATCCATAACAGGCAGGTAAGCATGAGAGCCAGACAAGCTGTCACGCCGACGCTTCAGTATCTGCCTGATGAGCTGGGTGTGGCTTCAGTTTCTTTGGGTTTTTACGCTTTCTGGAAATTCTGAAAAGCAAAGGAAATGTTTCCTAAAATCCCTGTAAAAGAGTGAACACACACAAAGTGTTGGCTTAATTAGCAACTAAACGCATGAAACCCCCTTCCACGTGACCAGAGAAGTCACCCTGGTGGCTTTCCACGCCTGCAGAGACGTTAGGAACAAACTGCTCACAAGTCTGCTGAAGGAAAACACAACGTTCCTACAGAGCTACACACACACAGGGGCGGAGATGTACGTACCTGCACCATGTCTGATGGTTCCATACGGACATGTGATTCATTTGATGAGTGTGATGTTGCTAAGCAACCACTGCTGCAGAGTTAACGGTTGGGGCCGTCCAAACATTCACTCATTAAATAATCAACCGTTCCTTATCATCATCATCATCATCATCATCATCATCATCATCATCATCAGCAGCAGCAGCAGCAGCAGCTCTTTATAGACCCACATCAAAAACAAAACACGGCTTTAAACTCCTGACTATGTTCCAAACTACACAGTTTAACTCATCGTCTTGGAAGCTGATGGCGGGGTGGGGGGCGGAGAACATTCAGTAAATGTTGTTGGAGCATCATTCATTCAGATAAACGTGGCACCAGCTGAAAAAGCTGTAAATCTTGTAGTAAATCTGCAGTGTGTCTTTAAAACATCTTTAAAAATGTGGTGTTGAGTCTCAATCGTCACGGACAGTCCTGGAAACCTGAATAAATGCAACTTGACTTGGTTTTCTTGGTTCTTGAAGAGGTTCCGTCCCTAATTTAGAGTCATTTGATCCCAAACTTGCAGAGGAAACATTCACGCTTTGGTCACATGTCGCCTGATGGCTTCAGGTCTACCGTGACCACAACTGTCTTGGTGAAAAGGTCCAATGTGAACTATTGTGTATTTCCCTGTTGCGGCTGCCTTGCAGGAACTGGAAAGGTGATACCTGACACCAGGACATTCTCCAACATGACATTTCAAACCCAACAACAGCCTCAGACTTTCAACATTTCACACAAAGTTCCCGTGAGTCTCTGTCCCACAAAGTTGCCTCAACAGCCCAACTTTTATAACTACTTAGACACTGAAACTCTCCTCCATCTTTAAGAAGAAGCCTTTTAGGAGGACAGTTGACACGTCTCAGTGTTATAAACCTACCAAGACTGCAGGTCAACATCACAATTTTAAAGTCAAACTGGAAGAACATGAAAAAGCCGAAATCAGATAGGAACAGCTGTAATGCTGCCGATTTGTTCCACTAATTCACCTCCTTTCTCTGTTTGACCATGTTCCCTCTGCAACTCCAACTGTTTGTACACGTCACCCATACTCAATCTTTTCATGAATGTCTGAACACCACAACTCTGATTTATGGAAATCTGTTGCAGATCACTTTAAAACGTTTCCTACACCAGATCTGATCCAAGTGACTTCAGCCTGAATGGCCATGCAGCCTTTCACACCGTTCTTATATCACTGAAGCGACACAGACGTTATGATCTGCACCAGACAAGGCAGGACGGTGTAAACACCAGAATATTACAGCATCATCTCGTACACAACAACTGTGACACTAAGAAATACTGACATGAAACATTTACCTCCATACCTCCATGCTGGCGAGCTGTCCAGGGTGTATCTCGTCCAATGATTGCTTGGATAGACTCCAGCTTCCCGCGACCCTGAACCGGACTAAGCGGTTAAGGAAACGGATCGAAGTCTGTCGCCACCTGAGTCTGATGGAGGTCTCATCAAATCATAAGAGAAACAACCAGAGCAAAGAAAATCTGGTTCCAGCAACAGATGAGAAAGCAGCGTTACGACCTGGGACCTGGATGGGACATTTTCCCCCCTTCAGTAACATGTGAAACGGAAACATTTCTGCACATTTACATTCCTGTTGGGGAACGTTCTGCTCAGTTCAAGACCTGCAGGCGAATTAAATTAGTGCTGTTAGGACTTTGAAAAATGGATCATTTCTGAAAGATGTGACTGGCTGAATTGTAAAAGGTCACATCTAATGAGGATCAATATTCAGTTCAAAATAATTAGATACATCAAAGACGCCTGTAATCCAAGCTCCGTTTAAAGGATTGGCAAATGAGGAACGTGTGTGTTTTCCCATCCAGCAGTTCTGCGTTACCTCATGACTTAACTCAGGTTAAAGGTCAGATGATAAATATTCAGTCTTCAGCAGAGTTAAGTTCAAAAGTACAGCAGAAGTCTGTGGAGGGTTAAATCAAAGCCAGCAGTGTGCCTGGTGAGGTGATGTAGTGTTTTTCTTTTGAGCTGGATCACATCAGCATGTTTCGCTCACAAAGTCAGAGAGCAAACATAAAGTTTTAATCATCACAGCAAAACCTTGTCTGATGTTTCCAGCAAATGTTTAATCCTGACTGGCACATGTGCTGTTCTTTCCACTTCCATCAGCACCACCCAGTGCTCATGAAAACAGGAATCTCATCGTGTAAGCTGCTGTTCGACTGAAGATTTCCGCTTTGTTCTGTTAATCATGTAACTTCTTTCTGTACAGCTCCTCTCTCTGACAAACACACTCACACCACTTAACATTAATGGGGTTAAAGTTGGGTTTAGCTTCTTAACCCCGACTCATGGAGGAGTTGAGTATCAAAGCACCACTAAAGTCTGCAGTTCAAAGAGAGAGGAGGAACTTCTGGTGACTTTCTGGTGCTTCCAGCAGGTGGTCATATTAAAAAAAGCAAGATGCTGTTCATTTCCTGAAATGGGATATCAGGATGACATCTGGACAGACAAGCTGGGGACTCAGTCTAAATATGGAATGTATCAAAGGACAATTCTTTACAGCTGTCGCTTAAATAAGGGGCTAAAATCAGGCTTCAAATGTTTACTGAGAAAGCGAGAGTAATCTCACCGTGCTTGAGCTGATTTTCACAACAGAAAGGCAGTTTGGATGGAACATCAATATCTTATACGAGCAGCAGGACTGCAGACCAGTTGTCAGTAGACAATGCAGACCATGGGGTGGAAATACCTGGAAACAATCTTCCACAACTTGATGAGTTTTTCCACCAACACAGATGAACTCCTAAAGAGGTGAAAGCAGAGACAGCGCCTGCTCACGACACTCATTACATCATTTCAGGTAAGAAGTGATCCATCACACCCAGCAGCATGACATTCCATGCATTTGATAAATCATACAACATTAGACTTCAAGGCAAGTTTACATGTTTGCATGCACATTTCATGTCCAAGACCGTTTAAAGTGCTTTACATATAACAGCAGGAAGCTTTTAAACAAACTTTAAAAAGAAAATAAAGAAATTTGACAAAAAAAACTGAAAGTAGAAATAAAAGTTACTTTTGGAGGAATTAAGTTATTTTAATTAAAAAAAAAAGGTGCAAATAAAAAGTTTTTAAACTGATTTAAAGCAGCTGAGAGTTTCAGCAGACCTGCAGGTTTCTGGGTTTTTGTTCCACATGTGAGGAGCAAACTGAACGCTGCATCTGTTTAGTTCTGACTCAGACCAGAAAGTAGACCTGACCCTGATGACCTGAGGGATCCTGTTGGCTTCACTCTTTGGTCCAAAACATCCCAAACCATCTCAAGTGAGTTAAGGTCAAGTGATTGTGGAAGCCAGGTTGTCTTGTTCAGCACTCCATCATTCTGTTTCTTGGTCAAACATCCCTGTACAGTCTGGAGGTGTGTTTGGGATCATTGCCCTCTTGAAATACAAATGATGGTCCCACTAATAAGTGCAAACCAGATGGCATGGCATGTCGCTGAAGAATGCTGTGGTAACCATGCTGGTTAAGTGTTCTTTGGATGTTGAGTAATTAATCAACTTCTACACTAGCAAAGAACCCCCATACCATACCATGTCTCCTCCTGCATGCTTCACCGTGGGAACCATCTGATCACCTTTTCTGCATCTCACAAAAACATGGCAAGTGGAAATAAAAATCTCAAATTTGAATTCATCAGACCAGAGCACAGATTTCCACTGATATGAGGTCAGTCCTGATGTTTCTTGGCACAAATTAGTCTCTTATTCTTATTGTTCTTTCTCAGAAGTGGCTTCTTTACAGCAATTTGACCATGGAGGCCCAATTTAGGTTGTCTCCTCTGAACAGAGGAGAAATGCATCACCATCTTGAATTCTGTGAAGCATTTCTGTAGGCTCATATCTGAGGCGCTGTTTATTTGCGGTTTCTGAGATTGGTGACTCTGATGAACTTATCCTATGCAGCTGAGGTAACTCTTGGTCTTCCTGTCCTGAGGAGGTCCTCATGAGAGCCAGTTTCAGCATAGTGTTTGATGTTCTTTGTAACTACACTAGAGAATACCTTCAGACTTCTTGAAATTTTCCTGATGGACTGACCAACATGTCTTAAAGTAATGATGTACTGTCATTTCTCTTGACTTAGTTGAGTGGTCCTTGCCATAATATGGATTATAACAGAGATCAAACAGAGTGAAACCACTGTATAAACCTTGTAGAAACCACATCACAACCAATGGTGTCAAACAAGGAACGAAATCCCAGAAATTAACTCCTGACAAGCAAATCCTGTTAATGACAAACCATTCCAGGTGACTGCCTCATGAAATGTCATGTCATGAGTGTGCCAAGGTGTCACCAAAACAAATGGTAGTTACTTTGTGTATATATATATATATATATATATATATATATATATATATATATATATATATATATATATATATATATATATATATATATATATATATGTACAGTACCAGTCAAAAGTTTGTAGTCTGGACACACCAGACTATGCAAAGGAGTCCCTGAAACAATCCAGCACCTCACAGCAGGGTGCAAGATACTGGCAGGCAAAGAATACATGGAGCGCCAGAACCAAGTAGCCGGCATAGTGTACAGGAACGTCTGTGCAGAATATGGACTGGAGACCCCCAAGTCCCAGAGGGAAACTCCCCCCATGATGGTGGGGAATGAGAGGGCTAAGATCGTCTGGGACTTCCAGATCCAGACAGATAAAATGGTGGTGGCCAACCAACTGAACATAGTGATCATGGATAAGCAGCAGAGGAAAGCCGTAGTGATCGATGTGTCCATCCCCAGGTTCTGTCATCACTTTTTGACCTGATTTTTTTTGTATGAATCTCACAAATGATTCACTTTTGCTTTTTAAACAATTTGTGGTTTTAAACGTTAACTCAGCTGACTCAGTTCTGCTTTAAGCGGTGTGACATGTTCACAAGATTGATTACTCATCCGTAATCAATACTGACATCATACATTTGGAAATACCAGTATCTCACATCAAGTCAGCACTGAATGTGTGAATACCTTTGTAACTGTGTCACTTCTGTGGTAATAAAATTGGAGACAAAAGAAAATATCTTAGCGACCTAATTGCTGCTGCGCATCAATCTGGGAAGCCTTATAGTTCATTGTCAAACAGGAGTCCATGCGTAGAGGAACGGAAAACAGTCTCCTTTCCTGTTAATAGTCATGACTGTGGAAGTAGAATGATTTCTGAAAACAATGTGCAAACCAAACAACATATTAGCAGCTTGTCAACAAGAAGTAGATGTGATCTGAGCTGGCAGACGGACACCTGCCATCGCTGAGTCAACCGTGAACAATAAAGTTTGGAAAAAACTGGATCCTGCAAGAAGACAATTATCTTAAACACAAAAACAAAAAGGATTTTTAGAGAACTGTTCATAAACAAATACCTGCAAATATTGTAACATCAAAAAGAGGAGAGGGCTAAAGCTCCTCCATTAATGTGTTACACTGATGACATCATATGGAAAGCAATTATTTCCAGTTATACCATGGTCTGGGTGAATTTGGTTGCAGGGCGTCCAATAAAATGTGATAAAGGATACCAGTTAAAGAAAAAGAAAAGTTCTGTCAAATTGCCCAGTAGTTCTAAATCATTGCGCTGGCTCAAACACCAGTTAGTAACCGTGGCAAGAGAAATGTTGGCGACAAACGGACAAAACAGAAAGCAGAAAGAAAATCTGGAAGGATTATGTCAAACAACGGCCCATGGTTACTAATGACTGTATCTTACCTGCCAGTTTTTAAGTTATTTTATTTTTTCAGGTTAATTTAGACCATCGGTTGAACAATCCCAACAAGTAGAAAAGGGAGAAAGGAAAACAAGTCTCCCGATCCCTCCCCATCTCAGTACTGTATTATGTTCATGTCATACCAAAATCAGTCACTGCAGATAAAATATCTATCATATTGTTACAACCGTATTAAATAATATTTAATCAGTTAGTTTGAGATGTAGCTCCCGATCTCTCAAAGAGGGACAGAGCGGCTCTGATGTCACCCTGCAGCGGTGCAGCAGACCTTGCGTGTATTTCTCTGCATTAATGCTCCAGTGGTTACACCAATTTCACAGCGATCTTCAAGAATTAAAAATGTCCGTGATGTTTGCTTTCAGATTTTTCCACGGCTGAATTTTTCTTATGCTTTTATAGAAACCAACCATCACACGTCCTCCCTGATTTCCTTCATATTGTGAAGAAACGTGCATTTTAAGGCTGAAAATTATCACATTTTCATTGTAATCCATTAAAGAGAGGGGGCGGCACCTCCGATCAACACTCTTGTCTTACAGGCTAGATCGCCTGACGGTGCGCCGTGCACACACACTCACTCACGTTCATACACACTGCCTGGACCACACAGTCACACACATCCCGCAACGCCATCATATTTCACCATCATCAGTGATTTGTTGCAATAGTGTCTGCTGCCGAATGAGCTGCAGGTGCTGCCAATGGCGGTTACCTTGGCAACGCCACAACAAGAAACATTAAATAGTCCGCTTAACCAGTTCTTGTTAAAAACATGATTTTAACAGTAAAAACAAAACTAGTGATTGATCTTATATTATTTCCTGTGTGAGTGACCATGTTAGAAGTGGGATAATGCCCTCGGGGTGTCCATTATAAGAAATCAATGGACTTCGCATTGGACGGTTCATGCGGTTAATTATCCCTTGCTTTTACATGGTCAGTGAGAGACAGTGAGATGCAGTGTAATTCTCTAACTCTGCTGTGGGTTGGGGGTCAGGGTTGGCTGGAATATATCTATTTTACTTAAACTGCTCTGAACTTGCACTATTTCACTGACTAAATTATAACTGGAGCTAAATGACCATGTGGCATCACTGAAGTTTAGATAAACATCCTGGTTTGTTAATGTCGATGAACAGATGCGTCCTCACACTGTGACAGGCACAGAAAATGTACCATAACACACTTGCACTGTCCCATCAGACCTGACCAGCAGTCCAGGAAACTTCTGATTTCTTTTCTTCTTAAGCAGGCTTCATACATCTGTGGCATGTTGCTCCCATCTACCACAAGACATTCTTCAGTGTGTTTGTGTGACGCATTGCTAAGCAACATTCCCCAAAACAAGGCCTAAAACTATTTATACAGGCTGTGTCCTCTGCAGGGATGAGCTGTGACCCTTAAATTCATGGTAAAAAGCTCAGTACTGATGTTGTCATCAGGCTGTTTAACCTCTCGTCCTGCTGAAGATTCTTTTCTGCTTCGTCATCTGTAGAACTCAAAGTCATAGTGGGAGCGCGACGGGGGAGGTGCAGAAGCCCGAGGCCTTCAAGTCTTTCTTCTTTTTGCTTCATTATCTTCAGCTTCAAAGCTCAGCATCTCAACTGCAGAGGCAGTTACGTTAAACACTAGAATATGTCATCACTAACAATGTAGGTGGCATGCATGAAAGGTCTTTTATGTGGCTGTTTGTGAACAGCAGGAGTCTTCCTCCTTCCTCTGCTTTCAAATTACAACGTCTTTTACTACATTTGTTGTTTTATTTGTGAAATAAACATTCACAGCCACAAGTGGATACGTTTATATAAATTCCCATTTTAAAGTGGTTTCCACATTTGAAAAGAGATTTGTTGAGCTGGGATGAAGAATATTCACATATAAATGACAGAAATCTTGAGTGGGATGAACACTGATTTTATCCATTATTTCTCCTCAAGGGTTCAATAACAGATGGAAGATTGTTACTAAACAAAAGTTAAATAAAAAGCAGGGAAAGCCAACAGCAGGCCAAGAGGGAAAAATGGACGGAGCACTGTTTTAGGCCCGGGAGGGGTTATAAAACAGAAATGTGCAGCACACATAAGGAGCGCAGCTGTGTACCATCCTTTAGTCATCCCATTTCCTTTTATTTCCCTCATTCTTATCGGGATTAAACACTGACACTCTGGAATAACACCAAGGAGTCCAGATGAGCTGCACAAGTGCTTGACTTTTCTTTTGTTTTTGTTTTTTTGGACCTCGTGCAGACACCGAAGTGAAAAGAGGCTAAAATAAGGCTACTGAGTTCAGCACCATACTGGTCTGTTCCATTTCATCCAAACAAGATGCTCCAATATGACATCCATATTCTGCTGACAGATTATGAGGAAATATTTCTAAGAGGGAATCTGAGTTTGGCTTAAAGGACAACTTTAAATGACATCATCAAGCTCAGGAAGCTCAGCCTCTTCCCACCTGAGGCTGCTGGAAGCTAAACCAAACTGTTATGTCACCACTCACACATCATCTGCAGAGTTTTGACAACAGCTCCAAGTAGCAGACTTTGGAACTTTATAAAGCCGAAGTGGGCCGACACGTCTACAGGTATATCAGAGGAAAAGAGGTACAAGGAAGAAAATGTCAGAATATTCCGACATCATATTTAAAAAAGAGTCGGGATTCAGATGTAAATAAAAACAGAAAAATGATTTAGAAATATCAAACCCAGGAGAACATAAACATCGTCATCATCTCCTCTTCTTAACAAGGCTGATAACAAGCTGGATGCTCCCTCTCCTCTTCAGTCTGCAGGACACGCCGTCCATGCTGTCCACAAACTATTCCACATCTTCATCCAGGGTTCCACAGAGGACAGATCTGTTTCTGGATTTCATTGCATTTTGTGCTGCATTGTGAACTTCATGGTAAACTGTGTTAACAGACAGAGATTTCTGGACGTGTGTTACTGAGTCCAAGTTGTGAGTTCCAGTCTGTTTCAATGCTGCCTGAGGGCCCGAAGATCACCAGCATCCAGTTTTCACAGTCCATCTTGTCTCACGCCGACAGGTTCAATCTGATTCTCTTAATCTTCTTATATCATATACTGTAAAGTTCATCGATCCATTTTCTTAACCACTTGGTCCAATTCAGGGTAGCAGAAAGCTGGAGTCTATCCCAGCAGTCACTGGGCGAGAGGCAGGTACACCTGGACAGGTCGCCAGTCCATTACTAGACCATACAGACCATACAGATTTACACTCACTCCTACGGACAGTTTAAAGTAACCAATTAACTTAACATCAGTCCAATTTACAATTAGCTTAAATGGGAATGTAGGTCAAAATATTTCCTTCCACATTCAGTGAATCGTTCTGTAATTTAATCCCCAGTTGTCTCAGATCTGAGAGGTTTACATGTTGCTAACCCAGCTAACCTTTTGTTGCTCCTTGGTCCAACATTTTACAGATGTGTTGCTGTCATCAGAATAAAAATTATTTCATATTTAACATGAAATGGTAAAAATGTTCATGTTCTACTGGGAATAAGGTATACGATGTTAAAACTGAGACATTTTACCATCATAACGGTTTTTTTCCATTTTTCACAGCATCTGAACTGTTTTTGGAACTGGTGCTGCAAAAGGCTGGTTTACTCATCATCACATCAAACCAGCCTCATATAAAACATTTATTCATATAAAGGAGCCTTGCATGCAAACAGACTCCCATTAGCTGTGATGGTTTCTGCCTCGGCTTTCTACTCCTTCCAGTATGAAGGAACAAACCATCTCAGTCCAAGTCTTATTACTCACTTATTCTTTTTAATATGTTCACATCTCTGCAGCTTTTTAAAAGCCACTTTGAGCAGAAGGGCTCTGTAAACATGGCCAGTCACGTGGTGAGCACATATTTCCGTTCTCATTTTGGTTTTGGAGAGCAGTTCTGGAGCGTTCCTCCCAGTTTTCCCATGGCCACCCTCCGGCTGCTGTTCCACCTCTCTGCCTTACATGACAATGGCATGGCAGCCGACCACCCTTTCTCCCCATGACACACGTTGTTATCCTGCAGACAGCTTCATGTCCTCTGGCAGGTTAATGCTACTAAATGCATCATGTCTTCCCTTTAACCTATTGGACATGTCAGGTTTTTTTTTTATTCTGTTTCGAGAAGCAAATGTTGATTCTGAAAAAAATAAATAAATAAAATAAAACTTCTGGCTTCTGCTTTTCCCACAAAAAGGCCGGGGACGCTTTCCACTGCTTGCCTTGCCTCTGGTGTATCACATCTCCCTCTTGAAGAGCCAAGTGCAGCCACAGAGTCCTCCTTCCTCCGCTGCTTCACTGACTCACCGATCCGACAGAACAATGCCCACCATTGAGCTCTAAATGGTAGTCTTTAATTGACAACTGGAATCTATTAGTGCAACGCCGGCTACTCCGCAGTAACTCACATGTTGAACAATTCTTCACTGAAAATGCATTTAGGAGGGACTTGAGGCAGAAACATGGTGATATGTGATCATGGTCCTCTGTGGCTTTTCAGGGTTGCAGATGGTAAGAAGCTGACTCACCTTTTCCATGAGTGGTATTTACCTTTAGATGTTATCATTTCCATGATTTAGATGAATTAGTTTTCTAGCTTGACATCTGCAAATGATTTTTTCTCTTCGTGCTTACAGTTTAGAACTCACTTCACTGAACGGTGCTAATCGTATCTCTCACGATGGAAACAAACAACACAGGAGGATTGATATGTATTCAGACAGCAGGTGTACAAACCTGACACACATTAAACCTGTATATTGATTTGTTAATGTGCACAACAGTCCTATAAATCAATCTGAGGCCGGACTGAGAACCAGCTGTGTGCAGCTGGATGACTTTTAGAGCCAAAGATGAGTCATAATGAAAGAGCCTCCAGCTGCCTGTCATGCCGCCGAGGGTATCTGTAACATGTAATCATGGATAAGCCCTAACTGTGCAGCGGAGGGGCAGAAAGGATGCAGACTGGGGAAATGTTAAAGACCGAATGAAAGAGTGGATAAGTCATCGTAGAACAGGACAGGCATGACCATGTTTCAGCGTGACAGTAAAGCTAACGCCGCTTTGAGAAGAAAAACAAACTAGCAACACTTTGGGATGGTGGATGGACTCCAGGCCAGAAGGAAAAGCGTTTCAGCCTGATTATGTAACTCTGGAGGCTGCTTCCCCTTGCAGGCAGAGAAACGTTGCTCACATTATCATATCAAAGCAAACTTCAGACTTTTTTTTCAGCTACTTTCAGATTTTTACAGTTTTTTGTTTTTTTACATTTTCCTCAAATCTCTTTGGAGTTTTGTTTTGAGGCTGTAAGTGCAGATTTCTCTGCATCCTCTCCCTACTGATTTACAAATCGCTCACCTGCAGATGGGGAAGGTGTCAGGTATCACACACCTGCAGATGGGGAAGGTGTCAGGTATCACACACCTGCAGATGGGGAGGGGGGAGGTGTCAGGGCATTGCTCAGGCCCACAGGGATTCCCCTCTGTTGCCAGCCAGGTCCTGCAGACCCACTTCCTGCAGGTGGAGCAGGGTTTAGTCTGCCGTCTGCCTGACACGTCATTCCTCACAGACAGCGACACACAAACAACAGAGACACATGGAAATCCTGCTCAAATAATAAAAAATGGCTCAATAAACAAGTTGAAATGAATAAAACAAAAACACTTTGAGACTAAGTCTGTCATTAATAATTCTGTCATCTTCAGCTTTTAATTTAACTTTGTGTTAAGGCTCATATTTATTTACCTTTTTAATGTCATTTGTAGTTTTATTCATTTATTTATATGGTGATTGAAAACATTTATGTATTTATTTTTAACTTTTTAACTCTGCATCATTCTAATTTAACATTTTCTTATCTCTTCAGTAAATTTCTCTATAATATTTTCATCTGACATTTATTTTTTCCATGTATTTATTAACACTTCTTTATTCATTGTTTTTAGTCTGAATTTTCTTCCCTTATTTATGTTTCTATGCATATTTATTAACGTGTTTCCTTTCTGCACATCTGCCTCTTCATGAAAATGTCTTTCTAGTCTTCGTCACACCCTGGTCAGTCAACGCTGAGCAGGTTTTAGCATTTAGCCGTGCAGCTAGACTTCCTGGCTCTTTCTGGCTCTGCTGCGTTCGGCCTCGGGACAGAAATTCCAGTTAAATGCTGGTAACTTGTCTGACTTCCAGCAGGAGCTCCAGTCGCTGACAACTGGACAAATGAAAAACGTTTCTAAAGTCCGGAACAGGTGTCGTCAGACATTAACATGAATAAAACTAAAGAGGAAAACAGAATTATCTCGAAGCTTTGTTGCCATTATGCTCTATGTTTTTAATGATTCCTGCGTAATATTTCTCAGCAAAGACACACTTTTCTGACTGTTTCTAAACAAACCGCTGCATAACGCGCTGCTCCACAAGACAACCTGGTTGCATCACTGATCAATGGTTTTTATCAGGAAAATAGGATTTTATTACAGGTTAAAGCTACGTCGACACTTTCTCATTTCTCCACACTTCCTGCTGTCCATTCAGCCTGTTGAGGTTTTTACTGTACTTTCCTTCTGCGTAATCTAACAACACGTTGAACGAGCACATGGGGTGGCATTATTAAGTTCATGTATTTAACTACTGACAGGAATTTATTCTTAAACATGCAAAGGAGTGAAAACAAAAACAACTTCTAAAATAATACAGAGAATGAAACATGATGTGTAGGTTTTAGTTACAGGAGCATAAAACTAGTTTGTTCTTTACAATCCAGGGGGGACGGATGCTTTCATGAGATTATGCAGGGTAAAACACACACACACACACACACACACACACACACACACAGATGCATACAGACACTATGGAACCTGTGGACCAATGAACATAAAAATAGAGCAGGTAATGGAAAAAGTGAATGCTTGTGCATACCTGCGTTGTGTGTTGCTGCTGTTTTACAAGCAGCACACTCATACGTGTCCCTCTGCTGGCAGATGGCTGCAGGGATGAAGACTGAAGTGCAAAGTCTGCATTCATACAGCGTGGCCGCAGTTACGTATTAATCTGTGTTTCATGCCACAGTGTCTGGTTTTCCATTGCGGTTCTAAAAGTTTTGTGCATTTGGATTTTACTATGTGAAACATGTTCATGACTTACAGTATGTATTCCATTTATGTTTGTTGTTTTTACTTTTAAATGATTAGACTATGTTGGGGTCACACTTCAGCCGAATGAGGGGATAACATTCAGATTTGCTTCTGTTTGGGAAACTAGAAAAAGTTTTTTTTTGTTCTAATTTATTGCTGATATGGAGTGATGTGTCTGGAAGAAATTAAATACTTCAACCTGTAGTTTTCAGTGCTACTTGCATATTTTAACTGTTTTTTATTTTCATTGTTTTCACATACTAAGCTAACCCTCTGTGGTGTGTATTATGATACCAAACAAGAACGTTTTAGTGTTTTATCACCTGTTTCCTCGCAGTGCTTCTCCTGACATGCATCACCATCATGTATGAAGTTGCCAGTCAATGCTTATAAAACTCCATGAAACAGGAGTCATGCACAGAGGCGCTGTACCGGCCCCTTTTCTGCCCCCGTACCACACCAACGGTTACAGTTATCCAGACAAACAGGTGGAGTGCTGTTGAAGTCGACCTACACAGTATAGAGATACCTCAAACTTTGCTGCACCCAACATCTAATGTATCTTTGTTACATAATATAGATTGGACAGAAAACATAAATGCTGCCATGGTGACTACATGCCTTATGCTGCTGCATTTGAACAAGTTTCCATATTTTAATGAGCAGGTTAATAGCAATAAAACATGAACGTTAAGTCACTGATTAATGACATTATATTTATTTTGGCCAAATGTTGCATAAAATGCTTTAAGACTTTTTTTTAAAATGAAAAATGGCAACATTGTTTCTGTTCAAAAGGGTGGAAAAAATAGGGGTTCAGTAAAGCTTCCTGAAGCCAGACAACAAATTTAAATATTGCTTCAGCTTTGCTCTGATTTCCCCTCTTTTTATTAAGTATTGCATCATTCACTGGGATTGTTACCTGCTTAAAAGTAACTTAGTTATATAAAATATCTGAAGTTTAGAAACTTAGAAAGTAACTCAGAAAATAAAACATGGCTGGCCATTAATTGGCCCTGCGATGGACCGGCGAGCTGTCCAGGGTGTACCCTGCCTGTCGCCCAAAGCCGGCTGGGATAGGCTCCAGCTTCCCCGCGACCCTGAATTGGAATAAGCGGTTCGGAAAATGAATGAATGAATGAATGAAAATGAATGAATGAATGGCCATTAATTGCCCACCCAGTCACCTCAAAACAATGTGTCTAAATGCTTTTTTATGAATTAAACGTGAAGTTTGTAATGATTTCAGTTGTAGTTTTTTTTAAGTAAATGCACAGCTATTTTCTTAGAGACTGCTGTGCCAAACTGTAATTTATATCATTTGTGTCTTTCTGGACAATTATTGACCATTTTGTCTGTTGATCGTGGTCAGAAACAGACATGTCTGTACCAGTCTTATTAAGCATGCAAAAACACTCAGCAGCGTCTCAATGGCTGAAGCCAAGAACACAAAAGATATATATTTATATATTTCCTAGAAAAAGAAAAAACAAAGCGTAAGGACCAGCTTTCATTTGAATCCCATATGGGGTGGGGTCTTGCTTTCAGACTCTAGGTGCCCTGGGGCCACTCTCTGTCTGCCGTGGGTGGTTGGTTCCGGCGGGGCCTGTTCCCCCAGACTGCGAGGGACTCTGGCTGGGCCCCCCTCCTGGGCCCCCTGGGTGGGTGCATGGCTAACTCCAGAGTGGGGCGGTCAGGGCCTGTGCTTGAGGGTGGCTGCCGGCTTCCCAGGTCTCGGGGTTCTCCTGGCCTGCCTCTTGCCTTTGTGTGGGCGGGGTCAGATTGGCATGATCACTCTTCTCTGAACATGTTCCACTCTGTATGTTCTGCATGTCACTGAGTCGTCTGCAGGTTTATTTACTAACAGCAACTAGTTTTCTTTGTATGTTTCTCATTTATAATTAACTTGTTTGTTTTTTGTGTCCTGACAGTTGATGACTTAGTCCTCCGCAGGGGGAATATCAATCTAAGGTTGGACCTATTGTGTATATGTGTGTGTATGTTTTTCCTTTCTCCTTCTCAGTGAGGTGTTTGCTCTTTCTCTTTCTTTTTCTGTCTGACTCCTATCCTCTCCGGTCAAGTCCAGCAGTATAAACTCTGTATTACAATTATGCAAAATAAATAAACACAAAAAAATAAAACTTCACTGTGTTGGAAGTTTAAATAAACAACCAACTCTGAATGGTCAGTGAACGCACCATTAACACTAGTTATTGATAAAAACTGTGGCCATCCATAATTCAATGCTATATTTTGGCAACAGACTTATTAGAAAACCATTTCCTCATGTCAAACAAAAAGGGAAAAGATGTGGCTATAGTGGGGTGTGATGGCATTCAAAGAGAAGTGCTTCTAACTTGACATTAGCCATTAAAACCTCTCAAGTAATCCCTAAAATGTTTTTTTGCTCTTATGAAGTGGTTTTTCAGACATGTTTAAATAGAAGTATATCGCAAAAGGTGTAATGCAAACATGTTTTCCCACATTAATGCATCCTGGAAGAAATGCAGGAGGACAAGTGACCAGTTTATTTTAAGGAAAGATGCCAAACAGTAAAATACAGAGCATGTTACCTTCAGCAGCAAGAAGAAAACTTCAACATAACGCTACGTGGCTACTTTGCATATGCCACGATTCTTGTAAAAGCTCATCACCGAGAAGAGATTTTGCAAAAACTGCGGCCTATACTCTAAACACTGCTCAATAGAAACACCTGCAAACTGCACCTGTAGTTTGTCGAAATTTAATAAATTGAGTTCTCATAGCCAGAGATGATGGTTGCGAAGGCCATGGAGTCACAGTGGAAGCTGCTCCAGGAGTCACGGAGATTATCCTGTAAAAGAAGGAAACAGAGGTAAGTTCTCACAGATCGTCAAAGCTACAAATTATCTCCTAAAATAACTCAGAGTGCTTGAAATTTCTTTGAGGGTTAACATTCAAACTCCTCTTATCCTTCCGCCCCCTGCAAAGTGCGCTCCAGGATGACCTCTGGTGGAGGACAGCTGAAAGACACCCTAGATCCCAATAAACTGTAAACATGAATATCTGATGGCAAGCGAGGGCGGGATCAGCCAGTGTCAACTTTGCACGTTTCATTTTCAGACTGGCCATGAGACCATGAATAAAGCAGGTAGGTAGGTGCTGAGGACTGAGGTTGTAGTGAGCGCGTTTGGACAGTGTAGGGGTCTTCCCGGCATCTGCAGTTCATCGAGGAGGATAAACAATATCTTTTTCCATCACTCTTCAAAATTCTCCAGTAACACCTCAAAAAGTCGCTACTTTTGCCGCTAGTTGCTTTATTTCTGAAAAAAAAAATAAAGTCGATGGTGGGGTCTGAAAATTTGCAAATATGCCACAAAAGTAATTAAGTTGGCGACACTGAAATGGCTGAACTATGACGTCTGCATCAGTTTAGTTCACCTTTAATTGTACAGCATCACTTCACAACAGTTTCATCTCAGGACTTTTCACAAACATTCTGGGTTGTTTTGGACAAGCTGTAGTTAAATGTGTAAAAATATGTATTAACCTCAAAGATATACATGCAAATGAAGAGAAATGGCAGAATTACAGAGCATGAAACATATTTTTCTCCTCCCAGAAGTTCTGTCACATACCTGCATTAGGTAAAACACTATAAGTCAAAATGTATTGCGTTTACTTCATTGCAAACATGTTCTTGCTGTTCACACACGTAAAGAAACACAACCTTCTCACATACAGTCAGGAGGAGAGTCAGAAATACATGATGCGAATAAAATGTACCTGCAGGACTCTCGTAGTATTTCCAAACCCTGCAGTTTTCCGTTTCAGCTGGAATGGCAGTCTTGGTGTGTGGTAAGGGCATTCCTCAGTTGTCGCTCATTCCTGCAGGCAATTTTATTATGTCCCGGGTCAAATTCCATCTGGTAGGCTTGAATAAGTTCAAGTATAATAAGTTCAAGTTCAAGTTTTGTTCTAATTCTGCAGCATTTACTGGACTCTGTTTAAAGTGTCCCACAACTTTTCTGTGTTTGGTCAGAAGATTGTAAAACTGTTCTGCAAAGATAGTGTGACAGAACGCTGCAGAGCCGGAAGATGTCTTGCAGCAGCAGCAGTGTTTGACAGACTGGGAGATAACTGCAGGAACTGGCTGTGCTGAAACCAAACTACTGCAGCTTCTAAATCCCTGATGTTCTTGTTACAGTCCCAGTAGTTTTTATATTTTCTAACTAAATATAAATTAAATGTGGTGCTAAAATTCCCAGATATTTAATTCATAGTCTTGTGTACATCTGGATTGGCTCTGCACTCATTCTAACTGTAAATAACAAAAACAAAGAGCTTTCCTTCTAATGAAAACTGATTGCTTCAGTCTCAGAAATAAAAATGAAATAAAATAAATACTGTAATAATTCCAAATATAAGCCTTTTATTTTATTTATTTATTTTTTTTTAATTTACTTAAGACAACATTAGTAATGAAAACAGAGTGCCTTCCAGAGGGTGATGGCTCCTGGGATGTAAAACATCCTGCATCTTTATGTCTTAAGAGGAACTCACACTGAACACACTTTGGCTAAGGCTAAAATGTTTTGGGGTTTTTTTTTTGTTTTTTTTCTTTCGGAATTATTAATCAAAATGAAATAATTCAGGATTCTGGCTCGTTCATGCCGACATGGAAATAATTCCCAGTTGAGGTTTACATGCAAAACACATTTGATTGCTTTCATTCAATTCCACTAAAGATCTGGGAGATGGGAAGGGTCCGGACTGGACAGGGGCGGACATGACATAGTAACTTCTACCAGAAGAAAGGAAACGCCACTTCTTAATACTTTTCTATTCATCTACAACATGGAGGACCACTTATTAAGAATCATTTTGCTTTGATTTTTATTACTAGTTTGAAGCAGCCGCTCGACCTGAACCTACTTCACTATGATCAGCTGAGAAGGAGACAGAGTACCATGTGTCCACCAGCGGGATTCCGACCCGGGATTACGACCCCGGGATGTCGTAATTCCGGGGAGAAAATAAAAAGAACGTGTTTGCGAGACTTCAGCCTTGTGGACAGTTTTGCTGCGAACAAAGCGTCCAGACGGAAAAACTTGACCGTCTTCAAAAGAAAGGCTTCTGGGGATGTTAGCACTTCTGCCCAACACTAATACGCACGTTTTGACTCAAAAAAGTGCATTTTCCTGGTGATGACTCCTTTCAAAGTAATTTAATCTTGAAGTTCAGCATATTTAGGGGCGTGTCCTTTTGATTAACAGGTACCAATCTCCCGCTTCAAGTCAGAAGAATGTAGAACAACTGCGGTTTTTAGCCGGTTAGCAACGTGACTTAGCTTTAGCCCGCTTATCTCCGTTAGCTGGTTAGCTCCTGTTATCTCCGGGTTAGCGCGGTTAGCTCTTAGCTACAGAAAGCTCAGAGTACACTCGATGTCAATCATCCACCATGACGCTCACAGCCCCCCTCTCAGCTCCACCTCTTTGCCCAAAAATGTGTTTTCCGGGCGAGACGACACGCATATGACGCTGCCAAGATGGCAATGGTAGGAACCGCCAACCGAGCTTCAATTCAGCTCCTCAGAAACCTATGGGTGACGTCATGGAGGCTCCGTCCATCTTTTTATATACAGTTTATGGTCCAGATTGACTCTGTTCCAGAGTGATGGAGCATCGGGGTGAGAAGAGAGGCAAATGAAGTCTGGCAGACATCCTGCTTGGTGTCTAATGTACAAGCCTGCGGGGGGGGCAGTCTATGATCCATGGTTGCTCAAAGAAGGAGGTTGTCCGCTACCTGCATATATTGAAAGACTAAGTCATTGCATTATTGGAGTTTTACTTCCTTCATGGCATATAAATAATCCAAGATTACAACACTAAAATCATGAGGCTCAGATTGTGAAAGAGTGGTTCAGTGAGCAGCAGACATCATCTTCACACATGGATTGGTCATTACAGAGTCCAGACCTGATCCCTAATGAGAACCTTTGGGATGTGATGTAGTAGGCTTCGCACAGTGGTTAGAATCTCCCATCAACAATACAAGATGTTGGTGAAAAATAAATGCAACACTGGATGGAACTAAATCTTGTGGCATTGCAGAAGATTTTTGAGACGATGTCGCTGCAAAAGATGCTGCAATCCAAGCTAAAGTGGGTCCAGGTGGTAAAGGTGGTGACCCTTCTCTGCTGGTTTTCAGCTACTGTTTAGCAGATTGTGTTCAGACGATGAGCTTCCAGCAAATCTTTAATATTTTCCTGGATTTTGTACCTGTGTGATCCCTGCCAAACTTGTAAACTATTTTAGACAGTTTTGGATACTGCACTCACCTAACCCCTTTTTTTTCTCTCTGCTTGAAAGGGTTTCTTTGCTTATTGACTATTCATTTCAAACTCTAACTTAATCAAATAAATCTAGCAGCTTGAACTTCTAATCAGTAGAGATCTTTGTCTATAAATCCCGTCCTTGTTCTCCTCCCAGTCTGTGTCATGGTCTCCAGTCCAGGTTGTCCTGTTATGTTGATGTGATATAAGGTGACTACTGTGCAGTTTGTATATATATATATATATATATATATATATATATATATATATATATATATATATATATATATATATATATATATATATAAAGAAAAAAAAGGCTTCCAAAAGCCTAGGTCATGATTTTGTAATCCACAGTAGAAGGCGCAGCGGTTGAGCAAACAAGAAAATTGGATTGCCTGATGTTCACATGGTTCAAATCAAATCTCATGGAAAAATACATTGGCGAAGGAGAGCATGAAGGTTTATCCTTATGAAGAGAAAAGGATAAATAAGTCATTTAAGGAACCCTTCTTTCTGTCTCCTTAATCTTTGGCAGGTCATTGCTGGGGACCCTTGGAAATGTTGTGTCAGTTTTGAAGCCATTTGGATATTTCAAAACTCTTGCACCACAGCGTTCTTAGCTAGCTTGCAGCTGTTATGTGAGTAGCTTGAGTTGCAACTGTTGCTAGTTGTGATTTAATTCAGAAATAATTAGGGAATTCTAAATAAAAAGTGTTTTTAATGGAAACTTTTCATATGGAAACCCTAATAAGAAGTCTTTTTCTCTGCTGGTGTACACAAAGTTAGAAGAAAATAAAAATGAACCTTTGTGTTATTTTCAGAGTAAATGAATACATGACTTATTTGTTCGGTTGTTCATACCTGCAAACTTGTCACAAACTATTTTTATGTTGGTTGGAAGGGTCTCTTTGCCATGACTGGTGATAAAAAAGTGTCATAAGTTTGTTTTCGTGCATTGCCTTTGTTGCACCTTCTGAGTTTGGGGCTATAATTGCTAAATGTTTGTTTGTGTTAACAGAATGTCAATTATCCGATAAACAAAGCTAACCCTCTCACGGAGATGATGTTTGGATGTATTCACACTGCTCAAGAAGTCCTCTTAATATTCCCAAAAGTTACCTGAATGCAGCATTTTCAGTATTAACTCCACTCTATAGGTCGGAGCGCTACCTCATAAACAAGATCTGCAACATGTGACTGTTGACTTAATCCCAGTTAACCTGTATAAACACTCAGGGCATATAGACTGTCCAAACACACAAATGCTCCCAAAACCCATCTTTTTACTTCTTCTGTCCTTTTCCAAACCAACGAGTTCCCTTGTGTGTAGCTCAGACTGTGCATGAGGTCAGGTGAGACCAGGACACACAGACTGACCGTTTGAAGTTTTGTAAAGGAGGCGGAGAAAGTCTCCCTGCCGTTTCTTCCTCCTGGTTAACTGGACATGTGATTAGCATTGCTGGCTGCTATTTTGTTTGCCCTGCAGTCAGTCTGGTCTTACTTGAGAGGAAATACTGCCTCCAGGCTACTCAGACATCAGCAAGGTCAGTCAGTCTTATTTTTATTTCTTATTTAAATGCTTAAATGTGTTTGTGTCCCACCTGACTTTGTTTGTGAGACTGTGGGTTAACATAAAAACTTTGGTTTATTTGGCTTATATGATCAAAGACATAAAACAGGCCATAGTCATCTTCCATTTATTTAAAATGGAACAGGCTTAGGTAAAAAAAAAAAAAAAAGTTGGGTTTATATGTTCTTTTCATGTTTTTTGGCTTGTCTTTATCCACGCTTGTTCCAGTCAAATGTCACCTCACTAAACAGTCCTGTAAATGTAGAACTAATCAGCTGCCTAGATCAGTAGGGAAGGTCCTGAAAATATACGTTTTACAGACCAAAAGTCATGTTATTAAGATTTCTCTGCCTAAAACTAAAGGCTGATACAAACGAGAGCATGTACAAGGAATATTCATCTGCTTCTTTAAGGTTTTATTACAAGGAGTTTCCAAGAAACCATTTTCCTTACACCCACTAAGCAAACAGATGTAGAGCCTGTGTACACTGCTTGGGCATACAAGTGTGACAGTCTGACTATGTATGTGTTAGCAATGTTTTATTTATCTGGGTGAGTACAATGTACTCCCAGTCTATCATCCCGATGGGTTGTTTCCTGTTGCGCATGTTTTGTACCGCCAGTGCTCCCTGCAGAAGCAGTAATCAGATTAGGCTGCCCAGTGATTTGAGTTTGCCTTTTTTTCTTCTGACTTCATGGCTTGTGAAAAACAAGATGATTAGGTGATGATCCCAAACATTCCTTTGTTCTGTTTTTCCTCACATGCAGGCCAGGGTGTGTGTGTGTGTGTGTGTGTGTGTGTGTGTGTGTGTGTGTGTGTGTGTGCCGTCCTTTCATCTTCAGGAGAGCTACTTTATCCTGTGAAACTAATGCGTTATGAATCTGGACCACGTGAAATATTTGGTTGGGCTCCATTTGACTTGATAAGCATCCTCCAGCATTTTGATGGCTGAACTGGGCCAGACACTCCAAACAGTGGAAATCCACACTGCCAAAAGTCTCAGTATCTAACTTAGACTAATATTTCAGTCTCTGAACCGGCCAAATGACATTCTGGTCTGATGTGTTTATCAAAAACAAAAGAAAAGTTTAAACTATTTCTGATTTTGGACAGATTTCTTTAGCGTGCAAAATTTCATCATGTGGGGCTCTTGACTGACAGCTTGACACTGACTTATAAGCAGGAGAAAGCCTCTGTAATAAATAATGGTATTTGGACAAAGAATGTCACACATCTGCAGTTTTCTCTGGTCCACATGTGGTTTTTACTAACAGGGTTGAATCAAGATTTTTTTTTAGTGCTTTTCACCCACCTTGGCTAAAATCTGCATTGTACACTTGCCATAATCCAGGTCCCACATATGAGCCACATCTGTCTCATACAACACTTACCATCCTTTATCTTTTAGCTGGTACAACCCACATAAAGCTTGCTGGTCCCATGGACGAGGCATACATGCAGAAAGGACAGCAGAAAGTATTTCTTAGCGAGCACAAGCCACTTACTAAAATAAAACCTATAACAGACATTACAAACATCTACAAAGACATGCATGAAGCTGCACAGTTAGCATGCAAACATACGCACAGTTCCCGACAGCCACTCTCCTGCAGGTTTTGATGTATCCCTGTTCCAACACAGCTGGCCCACATCAGTCGTTCATTGTGCAATGCTTTATAGGCTTTTGGATCCGGTTAATGCAACCAGGTCTGTTGGAGCAGGGATACATGGAAAACCTGCAGGATTGTGGACCCAAGGCCCGGAGCTGCACACCTCTTCTGTAGAATTTGTGGCTGAAACAAACCAACATTCTTTGCAGGTAGTTTTACAGGCTTTCAATATAATTATTTAGCTGTTTAGCAAACAAGACCAGCAGTTTAAAAAAAGAGATGATTTTATTAAATATATTATATTAAAGGCAACATTTTTTATAAATCAGTTTTTATGAGCACAGTTATTTTGAACTGGACTAATGGGAATTTGTTTGAACTGGATCACAATGAATTGCTTTCCCTGATTAAAGTGTCCTGAGTGAGTTTGTTAATTGGCAACAGACAAATAAAGCTGAATTGAACTGAATTGAATTTTATCTTCAGGCAACATTTGCTGTAAACAATACAGGTTATTAAAACTGAACAAAATATGGAGTAGGTGAGGTACTAAACATCCTTGCACTTGATTGGTCCCGTTGGTACTGTAGAAAAATATATATGTATTTTACTCAATCTCCCTTCCAAGTCGCTCCAGCTGTGATACGCCATCAGAAAGCTAACCTGGCATCTTGTGAGAAACAAACCACAGTAACCACATTGAATCCTCAGCAGAAAGACTGAACTTCTTCTACACCTGGAGAGAAACAGTATATATTCTACAAATCTAAGAAAACACAACACACATCATCAGGAGCACCTGTTGAGAAGAAAAACTAAAACCATAAACAACTAAAACACAACAGCTACGAGTATGTGTGTTTGAGTGTGTGTATGTGTGCAGGGGTGTGAGTGTGTGTGTACTAAACATTAAGAATGAGTTGTGTTGAGTGACCATGCTGATGAAAAACAGCCGCACACCGTGCAGGAGTCCACAAGCCCTGCCAGGCACACCCAAGCATGTGTCAGGGAAAGAACCCAGACCCCTGACAGCCACTCACCACCCCAGGCAAGGCCCGGCCCAGTGCCTGGGAGAGCAGGGCCAGTCCAGAAAGCCGTCCACTGGGGGGGCGAATGCCCCAGCCAAAATCCCGAGATAACACAATGTCCCCTAATCCCCCACCACACCCATCCCTCTATAACTCTAAAACACCCCGGACCCAGCCTACTCTCCAGAATCCTAATTCCATCCAGCCCCAAGACTCAACCCCCACCAACCCTGAGGAAGCAGTCCAAGAGGACTAGAAGGCCCTGAACCCCAAACTGCTCCAACAGACAACTGCGTCAACCTTGTCCATCCTTACTCACTCATTCACCCCTCCGGTGTTTAAAGCAGACACTCTCAGAACCTTCTCAGCATGCCAGATGATAGACCCCCACATTGCGCAAGAGGACAACAAGCCCCAATCCACCACCACACCCACCCCAGTGCAGCAGACTGGACACACCCCAGGGTCAACTTCCCCTGTTACCACAGCTAGCTCAGACCCCGGATTGATGCGAAAGCCATCAACATTGTGCTGGAAGTGAGGCCACCACCAAGTGTAGCAAACGAGCCCACTGAGACTGGCCCCTCCACCACATCCAGCATGGCGTGCATGCCTTCCAACACCCTATATGTGTGTGTGTGTGTGTGTGTGTGTGTGTGTGATAGAGAGTGGTGGAGGAGAGCGGTCCGGGATTTAAGTCTAGATGGCGATTTGCTAGCATCAGTGAGAACCCCTCCAGGTCAGACAAGCCAGCCAGGACCAGCTGTCCCCAAAACCAGGGGACGCGACAACCACAGCCGTCAACCCCAGTAGTCACCAACCCACCACATGCCAGAGGGAGGGGGGTGGTGGAAGAACCTAGGTCCATATCCACCATCCCAGGGCCCACCAAGGCAATCCCCCAAAGAGCATGTGACACCCCCTCTCAACACATCCTATTTACTCAAACAACCAAACTTACATAATAACAATAATAAACACATTCAGCTTCACATATTTGTATCAACATCACCTGTACATCCTATTTCTACACCAGCACAACCCCCCCTCCCATCCACCTCAAACCCCCAGCCATCCTTCCACCCTACCGACAAGCCTACCCATCATCCCTTCCACTAAACAACCCCCCCTCCCATCCACCTCAAACCCCCAGCCATCCTTCCACCCTACCGACAAGCCTACCCATCATCCCTTCCACTAAACAACCCCCCCTCCCACCCACCTCAAACCCCCAGCCATCCTTCCACCCTACCAACAAGCCTACCCATCATCCCTTCCACTAAACAACCCCCCCTCCCATCCACCTCAAACCCCCAGCCATCCTTCCACCCTACCGACAAGCCTACCCATCATCCCTTCCACTAAACAACCCCCCCTCCCATCCACCTCAAACCCCCAGCCATCCTTCCACCCTACCAACAAGCCTACCCATCATCCCTTCCACTAAACAACCCCCCCTCCCATCCACCTCAAACCCCCAGCCATCCTTCCACCCTACCGACAAGCCTACCCATCATCCCTTCCACTAAACAACCCCCCCTCCCATCCACCTCAAACCCCCAGCCATCCTTCCACCCTACCGACAAGCCTACCCATCATCCCTTCCACTAAACAACCCCCCCTCCCACCCACCTCAAACCCCCAGCCATCCTTCCACCCTACCAACGAGCCTACCCATCATCCCTTCCACTAAACAACCCCCCCTCCCATCCACCTCAAACCCCCAGCCATCCTTCCACCCTACCGACAAGCCTACCCATCATCCCTTCCACTAAACAACCCCCCCTCCCATCCACCTCAAACCCCCAGCCATCCTTCCACCCTACCAACAAGCCTACCCATCATCCCTTCCACTAAACAACCCCCCCTCCCATCCACCTCAAACCCCCAGCCATCCTTCCACCCTACCGACAAGCCTACCCATCATCCCTTCCACTAAACAACCCCCCCTCCCATCCACCTCAAACCCCCAGCCATCCTTCCACCCTACCGACAAGCCTACCCATCATCCCTTCCACTAAACAACCCCCCCTCCCACCCACCTCAAACCCCCAGCCATCCTTCCACCCTACCAACAAGCCTACCCATCATCCCTTCCACTAAACAACCCCCCCTCCCATCCACCTCAAACCCCCAGCCATCCTTCCACCCTACCGACAAGCCTACCCATCATCCCTTCCACTAAACAACCCCCCCTCCCACCCACCTCAAACCCCCAGCCATCCTTCCACCCTACCGACAAGCCTACCCATCATCCCTTCCACTAAACAACCCCCCCTCCCATCCACCTCAAACCCCCAGCCATCCTTCCACCCTACCGACAAGCCTACCCATCATCCCTTCCACTAAACAACCCCCCCTCCCATCCACCTCAAACCCCCAGCCATCCTTCCACCCTACCGACAAGCCTACCCATCATCCCTTCCACTAAACAACCCCCCCTCCCATCCACCTCAAACCCCCAGCCATCCTTCCACCCTACCGACAAGCCTACCCATCATCCCTTCCACTAAACAACCCCCCCTCCCACCCACCTCAAACCCCCAGCCATCCTTCCACCCTACCGACAAGCCTACCCATCATCCCTTCCACTAAACAACCCCACCCAACCACCTCAAACCCCCAGCCATCCTTCCACCCTACCGACAAGCCTACCCATCATCCCTTCCACTAAACAACCCCCCCTCCCATCCACCTCAAACCCCCAGCCATCCTTCCACCCTACCAACAAGCCTACCCATCATCCCTTCCACTAAACAACCCCCCCTCCCATCCACCTCAAACCCCCAGCCATCCTTCCACCCTACCAACAAGCCTACCCATCATCCCTTCCACTAAACAACCCCCCCTCCCATCCACCTCAAACCCCCAGCCATCCTTCCACCCTACCGACAAGCCTACCCATCATCCCTTCCACTAAACAACCCCCCCTCCCATCCACCTCAAACCCCCAGCCATCCTTCCACCCTACCGACAAGCCTACCCATCATCCCTTCCACTAAACAACCCCCCCTCCCACCCACCTCAAACCCCCAGCCATCCTTCCACCCTACCGACAAGCCTACCCATCATCCCTTCCACTAAACAACCCCACCCAACCACCTCAAACCCCCAGCCATCCTTCCACCCTACCGACAAGCCTACCCATCATCCCTTCCACTAAACAACCCCACCCAACCACCTCAAACCCCCAGCCATCCTTCCACCCTACCGACAAGCCTACCCATCATCCCTTCCACTAAACAACCCCCCCTCCCATCCACCTCAAACCCCCAGCCATCCTTCCACCCTACCAACAAGCCTACCCATCATCCCTTCCACTAAACAACCCCCCCTCCCATCCACCTCAAACCCCCAGCCATCCTTCCACCCTACCAACAAGCCTACCCATCATCCCTTCCACTAAACAACCCCACCCAACCACCACCACAGCAGCCCATCTACCCAGCTCAAAGCTATCAGTCCACTAACCCAGATTCTGCTCGCAGCTCCCACCCCCTTTGGCTCAGAGGCCCCCACCCCTCCATTCATTCATTTTCTATACCTCTTAGTTTCATTTAGAGTCACATGGAAGCTGGAGTCTATCCCAGCTGTAAGCAGGCGAGCGGCAGGTAGACCCTGGACAGGACGCTAGTTAATCACAGAGCCTTCACCGCTAATCTAAAAGATGTTTATCCTGAAAGCACTGAGCATGTGCACATGTTGACCACTAATGACTGCTTTTGTTTGACATATTTGTCTGTTTTATCATACAGGATATTCATTTACCCAACTTAATGTCACTTTAACACAAGCTAAAGTGATTTCCATGAGTCCATCTTGAAGAATGTCAGAACTGAATGGACCTCTCGTGCATTTTGGTTAATGTATCAGTGTCACTTTAAATAGGATCAGGTTTTCAATGGACTTACCTGGTTATAAATAATAATTACTACAATTATGAATCCATTTGAACCGTCTTGCAGGATATTTGACATGGTTTTCACTAAACTACATGTGACAGCTTTTTTATGCTAAAAGAGCAAAGCAGGTTTGAACCATACAGTGTTTCTACATGCAGCTGCAGTTCTTCAGTGTACATTTCCCATAAAGAGTCAAACTGTTTCATAAGAAACAAACCTAAAGGAGTCTCTTCAACTTCCTCTCCTGGTTTGTTTCTCAGCAGCATGGAGGAGAGAGGATGTTATGAATATTCAGCTTTCTTTCCTTGTCATCTTTACAAAATAGAAATGATGCAAGAAACAAAACAGCTGAGTTAAATACTGAACTCTGAGGTTAGTTTTAGGACTTTATTCAAACATCTTTAATGGCTTTTTATTGTTTGTTTTCCCACTGTAGGCAAACAGTAAGGAGCTGGCCAGCTGGCAGGCATGAATTTCACAATGCCTGGCACAGCTACAGGCGGGAAGCTGGATCTTTCCAAGCTCACAGATGAGGAGGCCAAGCATGTGTGGCAAGTTGTCCAGAGAGATTTTGACCTGAGGAAGAAGGAGGAAGAGAGACTTGGGTAAGTTATTAAAGATAACAGATCTCTCTCCATGCAGATTTGTCTTTCACCAAGCATTCATCTTAAAACCTTTTGGTTATTAAAGTTTATTATTAAAACTTTACCGAATAATTTGACTTTGCAGAATCAGACTTGGATAAAATCATGCTTTAGATCAGGGGTGTCCACAGTCGGTCTCGAGGGCCGCTGTCCTGCAGGTTTTCCATGTATCCCTGCTTCAACACATCTTCTGCACAATGACTGATGAGTTTGAGTCAGGCATGTTGGAGCAGGGGTACATGGAGAACCTGCAGGATTGTGGCCTTAGAGGACTAGAGCTGTGTTCAGCAGACTTTACAGTTTTCCTTTTGATCATACACCGTTTCAGGCTCATCTTGGTCATAGTTGATAAATGATGGTGTCATAATGAATAACTGAGGCTGAAGTGGTCGATTTTTACTAGTTTATCCTGTTTCTGTCAGTTTCACATCAAAGTCTGCCCAAAAAATAGAAAATAGAAATATCAGTAAATAAAATTTAACCTCAATACATTATGTCTGATGTCAGGCTACTGTAATTTCCATAAGACTGTATGCAGATCTGTTGTAGGGATGCAGTTTGCAGCAGAAGGGCCGTCTGTCCACCAGGTGATGGGATGTCCGTCAGAAGCGTCCCTTATCCCATGTAGTTACTTTCAGTTTGGTCTATTCTACACTGTTTAAAGCTCATTAAGTGGAGCAAAACAATGTAGATTAAATTGCACCTCTTTGTAAAACTGCCTTGCCTGCTAATAAGAGCGTCCGAGGAGTTCGAGGAGAAAACAAGTCTGAAGTGGGCATTGTTGCATGTTTTATATGAAGATTTGGGACAGGCCAACAAGGTGGACGGGCTTGGAGGGGGCTTATTTGGTTGTGTGATGATTCTCCAGGCTGGAAGGGTGTCAGGCCAGTTCCCCCAGGTCCATCAGGCCGAAGTATCGTTGTCAGTCACCCAAATAGGCTCAAATAGGCTCATCAGTGTGGAATTATACTGCAACATGCAATATACAATATGAAATCTAGAAGTGGTTTAGTGGTCTTCTTCCTCTAAAATGTGCTATGATGCTTTTGTAATGGGTCCACAGTGAGGTTTTGCATGTTTTTTCACAGCTGCATGGGAATCCCAGATGTCATGTTAGAGCTTAACAGGCTCCATTATCCTCATGTTATTACTATTATTATTATTATTTATTATTATTGTTATTATTATCTTCATGTCTGCACCAGTGCTGCAGTCACTGACGTGTTAACACAACACGCTGGTCAGGATACCTTTGTGCGACAAACGGAGCCCCCTGCATGCCATCGTTTCATGCTAAACTTTGAATTTGTAAAATTTACAAATGGAAATGTCTCCAGATTTACTGAAAACCTTAAACGATATTCTCCTTTTTCTCTGTTTTAAACATTTTAATCATTTTCTCACATTTTTAAACAAACTGGAGATCCTTTTTTATGCTGCTACAATAAAATTAACCAGCTGTCATCACCTTTATTTTTTATACTTTTGCAGCCAAAAATTAGATGAAAGAAATGATATTAATTTGATGAGAGAATAATCAATAACCATAAAGTAGCTGAGTTTCATGTTAAACCTTCTGTTAGCACGGCTCCTATGGAAGCAGGCTGGGATTGGTGTGTGTGTGTGTGTAATGCGACGCAGAACACAGCTGCCGCGGCTTGTTGAGAAGAGAAATCACACAGAATGCTGAACAAACTGCGGGAAATGCATTCCTCATGCAGGATTACCATCCGTCTGCTCATTACACAGTTAAAGGGAGGGAACAATAATTTCACACTTTTTCAACACCACATTCCTCCCTCGCTCTGCTGCTGCTTTCAGTCTGCTGTTAAGCTGCTTTTCAGACTTACAACTTACCTTTGAATATCATGTACTTCCTACAACTACAGCAGGAATCTAGTGGAGATCAGTCATGAATTTTACGCAAAACAGGGTAGCTTGGGGTGTTTTTGTTTCTTACCCTGTAACTTTCACTTTAACAAAAAGACCAGAGAAAATGTGTTTCTATGTTGTTCCCTTTGTTTTAGACAAGAATAAATAATAAATGTTTTTATCAGTAAACGGTTGAGAAGAAGAAGGTAATAATAATGTAACAACAGTGAAGCAGTAGTGTTATAATGAACACTTAGTTTGGGTTTTGCATATCCAAACCAGTTGGTAGAGATGCTCAGACTGGTTTATTTCTGCAATTTTTAAAGAAAACCATCAAAGTCACTGCAAATTTGCCTCTGCCAAATGGTAGAACGGGACCCTTAAAGTGGAACTATTATGTGCATTTCAAGCTAATTTATTTTTATTTCTGAGACCAGAAGGGCTGGGATTGATCGAGTTATTGTCCCAAATCGCTTTATTTACTTCAGACCGACCCTCTCCGTAATATGAACTCAATAAAAACAAAATACAATGTCACCACATAGCATACAGCGCTACATGTTGAACCTGAATCAGAGCCTGAAAACGAAGTGGAAAACAGCAACCCACAGCAACGAATGCAGCAGGATGTCTCTCTTTGGTAAACTCACCAGCCATCATTGGAAATAACTTTATCCCACGTTTTCCACCCGCCTGATGTATTTGTACATGCCCTTGTTAACCAGTAGAAGGTAACCAATCACCGAACCTTATCCCCCGGGACGTCACAAGGATTTCCAAGTAGAAAAAACTCTCTAAAACGACGCGTTTTTCGTCGCCATGGAAACGGAACGGAGAGAGTGCTGGAACTCAAACTCAAACATGTGTTTAGGTGATAAAAAACAGTGTTGTTCACATGTCTGATGAGGATTCAACACTGTAACACTGTAGAAAGCTCAGAAAACTGGAAATACCATCATAGCACCCCTTTAAAGGGTTCTCCATCAGGGTGGATATTAATGCCTTTTCTTTGAGGTAAATTATGCAGAATTTACACATTGTGAGGAACACAGTGCTACTAGACTAACATTGGTAAAGATGAGTTAATCATTTCTCCTAACTCATTGACTAACTGTTCACATGTTCCCTTTGTAACAGTGTAGATGGAGTCTTTAGATATCAGGAGGTTTACAGTAAATTGGCCCTCCAGTTAGCTGAATGGCCTCTGCAGGGAACAGTTACAGTAATAACATTACAGTAAGAACAAGAAGATGGAGCATATGATACATAATAACCATGCAGAACTGTGTCTCTTTTTTAAAAAGCTATTCTAAAGAGCTGCTCTGTATTGTAAAAACGTAAGCAGATATTCCCACACTCAACACTGGCCTTGCATGCAGTGATCTGGGAAAGCAGCTTGCTATTTTAGCCCACATGGTAATCCAGCATCACTCCCAGTATTCCAAGTTTTAACCTTTCAAGCTCCTGCACACCCTCAGTCCAACCACACCAGTGTGTTCAAGCAAACAATTCCTCACTGGCATGCTCCCTACTATATGTATATATATATATATATAATTATATATATATATATATATTTATATATATAAATTTGGGACTTTGTGACTACACTGGAACAGTTGTGTTGTGTTGTGGATGTTTGTGTGTGTTGTGTTGTTGTGTCCTCAAGAGAAAGTTGAATTCTTCAACCCTGTTAAACGTGACCGTTTTAACATGCTGATAAAGAATAGTTTTTTTTATGCTGATTCACTTACAGCACATTACCAGTGGAACTTTCCTGTCTCCAGTTGAAGATCCCCAGAATAGACAGATACAGACGCCAAAGGAGGTCAGAGTCAGAACACAAGACAACAGTGTTCTTCAATTCAGGCCGCAGGTTGCAGTTTTAGCCAAGCTTCTTCTCAGGCTATTTGTTTCCATTTAAATGAGCCATTGTTTGCTTCTCAGTGCAACCGTTGTTTCCAACCAAGGCCTCTGCTATCTTTAAATAGGTACAGATCTTCATGTGGTTTACATATAAAACTGTCCACACCTTCATCTTGTAAAACCACATGTGTTGGATCATGAAATGAAATATTTTGGCAATGATTTTAACTTTTGTTTTGTTTACCAAGTCCACCAAATCACATCCTGTTTTTAGATGTGTGTGCCGAATAAACATGTTTCATGGTATTTTGGATGTTGTCTTACTTTTCTCTCAGCATTAGCCCTACGGGAAAGTTTCAGGTTTGGATGTGTGTGTGTGTGTGTGTGTGTGTGTGTGTGTGTGTGTGTGTGTGTGTGTGTGTGTGTGTGTGTGTGTGTGTGTGTGTGTGCGTGTGTGTGTGTGTGGGGGGGGGGGGGGGGGGGGGGGGGGGGTGTATATATATTGTGTGTTTGTGGGACGTAAATCTGGAGATTTTAAAAAGCTTACAGAAAAATGTCAGGCTTTATATCAACATATCCAAACCTACTTAACTAACTCTGGTATCTGTTTTCTTCATATACTGGTAAACATGGTAAACGATTTCTTATGTATTCTGACTCTAAATGTTCGTGAAATCCAGTTTCTTTCTGGCATGAAAGCTGACATGAATCTGAACACAATTTGTCAGGTTAAACAATGAATAAAAATATCTTGTAAGTATTTTAGCATGAAAGCTGCTGGAACACAGGTAGGAGCATCTAGAACCACCGACAGGCTTTGAGATTGTTGGAATATCAGGTGGAGAGAGCGCTGAGAAACTAAATCTTGCTGCCACACCCAGATTCCTGAGCTCTTTCAGTTCAGCAGACAGTCTGCGATATCTGTTTTAAATGAGGGGAAAGGGGGGGTTCGGGGAGGAATTCAGGAATCTTTCCACAACTTAGAAGGATGAAAAGACTGAAAGAGGAATGTAAGAACTTAAAAAATTACCTCCATCAAGTTAAAAGACAGGGCTTCACGGTGGTGTGGTGGTTACCACTCTTATGTGGCCTCACAGTAAGAAGGTCACCAGTTCAATCCTTGGCTGGGACAGTGGCCTTTCTGTGTGGAGTTTACATGTTCTCTCCAGGTACTCCAGCTTCCTCCCACCATCCAAAGACAGGTTAACTGGTAACTCTACATTGCCCATACAAGTGGATGTTTGTCTCTGTGTGTCCCTGCAATGGACTGGCAAGCTGTCCAGGGTGTACCCCGCCTTTCACCCAAAGACTGCTGGGATAGGCTCCAGCTTCCCATGACCCTGACTTGGATTAAGCAGTTCAGAAAATGAATGAATGAAATTTTAAAGAGAATAAAACTTTTAATAAATCCCAAATATATTGATGTAGCCTCTTATGATTCTAACTACATTTCATCACCGTTAAGGCCTTCACACAACGAGACCGATGCGAATAAACGACACAAAACTGCAAATTATTCAGAGGTGAATTATCAACATTTCTGTCTCTGCACACCAAGTCCGATGTGAAATTGTGAAGAAAATATATAAAACAAATCACAAGGTGAATTCTACATCAAGCCAAAACATCATCATGCTGCAAAAGAAAAGACAAAAGGAGGCGTTGAGTTCATCTTGTGCTAGAAAAGAGAGAATTTAGGGAGTTTCATTGGCCACGTTTACACTGGAGTTTTAATTCCGAATAAAAGTTCATTCCTTTAAGATGGTAAAAAAAAATGGCCGTGTAAACACATAAATCCAAATGACAAAGTCCGTTTGGAATTATACTTTATTCCGAAGTAAGTGGCTGGTCATTTCACATTTTTAATCCGAACTGAGTATTTCCTCTGTCGTGTAAACTTTCATTCTGCTCGAAGTTAATTCCGATCGTTCTGCGCAGTCGCCACTTTCTTCTTCTTCATCATGCTTCTCTGTGGTCGGCAGACGCCACTTTCTTTCTGTTTGCAGGTGAACTGAGACCCCTTTTAAGCAGAGTTTAAGCTTTTTTGGTCCGTGTCGGAGTGCGATTGGTGTTCATTCTGCAGCAAACGAATCGTACGATCCCTGGAAGTGGACCGCTCGGTGTAAAGCGGAACAAACAACAACGTGCCCTTACACAACCACCTTCAGCAGAAACAACTTTATTCCTTTCTGTCCAACGTTGTCAGTCTCCAGCCATGTTGGTCTGGTCTTCGGGTTATCACAACAATTTGATTCTTTTCATCATCAGTCATACTGCTGTGGATCTGCTGCTGTGTTTAGGATCATTGTCCTCCCTCACATTTGCCTCCAGAAGACTCCAGAATAGTTATTACACAGTTTATGGTTGACTAAATGGCTGTAGGGCCACAAATTTACCAACTTCTTAACCTCACATTAACACAGATTCTCTTTCATCAACATAAAAAAGCTTGCTTGTTCTTGCTTGTGTACTGGAGTTGTTACTGGGACACTTTGGGACAAAACGAAAACCTAAACCAGATAAAAGTTGCTGAATTTTTAGGGTATAAACAAATCATAAACATGGAAACTATAGAGGAAGTCAGCATTAAGTTCATTTTGTTCATTGTGAGATCACAGAAACAAAAGGAGAGAAATCACAAAAAGCGATCGTAGATGATATGAAACAAATAATTTATCATTTCTTTGTCAATATATTCTTGAACTCAAAACTTTCCTTCTGGTCAAATCCGTCTCTATTCGGTCCCTACAAGTCCCGTTTGTATTGCACCTTGTGAAAACAGAGCATTAACATCTGAGGACAAGCTCAAACAATGCTTCAGACAAATGCAAATACACAATTTAATCATTATTAAAAGCAAAGATATTCAGCCCATGTTCCTCCATAAAAAGCCAGAACCACTGTCCCTCCATCGCCTTGCCTGGCAGCTGGACCACATTCAGTCAGCATGTTTTTCACACATTGCATTTGCAACACAACACAATGTCATGTTTCGTTTACAGAAACAACTCTGTTGCAGTTATTCAGATGAGGAAACATTTCAACATAAAAAGGTGGATTAGTCTGAATGATCACATTAACAATGAAATAATGAAGACTTTCTACAATGCGTGAAAGAAAAGGTGCCATGTTCGGTGCAAAAACAACATGGAATGATCAACATCTGAGCACAATTTATGACTGCAGTTATGATGGTCTGCCTGGTAAATGTGAAGTTTTGGTGACCGTACTGTTTCTGTCATCAGCTATGGCTGACATGTTGTTTTATACCTTCAACCGTTCCTCCTATCCTTCATCAGCAGTTGGAAAAGGGGATGTTACTGTAAGAGGCAGCACGCTCGAGGTCACTGGAAGATTTTCTGCTCCTCTTTGGTATTTTATTTTACTGGCTGTGTTTCAAGACCGAGAAGACCTGGAATTGCTTACTGCACACATATGTAGCTGAAATCGTAGAAGGGAATCTTGTGTACCAGATTTATGGCATTTGATGTTTGAAAGAAGGCAGATTTAAGCAATATTACTTTTAAGTGACACCAGCTGCTTCTTCAAAAGCACATGGAACACTTAAAAGTACCGTATTTATCCAAATAATCTGAGCTATAATTTAAACAGCATGGACTTTAAAAAAAAAAAAAAGCTTTAATAAATAAAAAATCCCTCTCATCCTTTGTCTTTTCCTTTCTTTTTTTTTGTCCCCGAGCTTCCACCCAGGCAGTGTGACATTTGGTTTGGGACTTATTTTCCTTTCAGCTACAGTCAGCACGGCTCAGCATCTTGTGGCGCTGAGCCGTGCAGATATGATGCATTTCCAGCGGTTTGCATGTGCTGCTTTTAACTTTGGTGGGTAAACCAGCAAGTGCCCTAAGAATGTAAGGTATGTACAGCATATATACTGTACCAGTCAAGAGGCTGGCAGTGGCTCAGGTAAGAGACTTGCATGTCTTTTGACCTGAAGCGTCGGCGGTTCGAGTCCTGCTGCCCGACACTGCTGCAGCCCTAAAAAGGATTGTTCTCTGGTCCCAAGCCCAGATAAATGCAGAGGGTTGTGTCAGGAAGGGCATCCAGTGTAAAACGTGCCACTTCACCTGACAAGCTGAAAGGGAAACAAGAACTGTACCAGTCCAAAGCCCAAATCCTTCCTGTCACACTTTAACTGTCACCCTGCTGCTCAGCCTTAACATGAGACCTGAATGGAACCTCGTCTCTTTCCACATCTACTGCAACCTCCTCCTCTGTCTCCACCTCTAGCCTGTCTGTCTCCAGCAGCCAGGTGAAGAAGCAAATGGAGAAACCAGGACAAGACTGCAGGTCCAGATGGTTTCAGCTCCAGGGTTCTGAAGCTGCCAAGCTTCTGTTAGATTCTTCACACCAGCATGAGTCATATGTGTGTGTGAACATGCTCTGTCCTAACTAAGTGAAAAGGCAGTAAGTTATTGCAGTAAATGCATTTATCAGGCTTTGTTTTTGGTTTTTATTTAAGTAAAACAATACAGACAACTCAGATGGACAGCATTTGTCTTTTTTTTGCTTTAAAATCAGAGAACAAGCAGTGAGCTTGACATTTACCATCAGATGTGTTCTGTGACTGTTCAGTAGTGGAACAATGTGGGAGAATGTGCTCATTTGTTTTGTTTGGTGATGAGCCATGAAGGGGCTGCACGGTGGCGCAGTGGTTAGCACTGTGGCCTCACAGCAAGAGGGTCACTGGTTCAATCCTTAGCTGGTTTGGTCAGTGGCCTTTCTGTGTGGAGTTTGCATGTTCTCCCCATGTATGCATGGGTTCTCTCCAGGTACTCCAGCTTCCTCCCACCATCCAAAGACATGCATGATAGGTTAATTGGTCACTCTAAATTGTCCCTAGGAGTGAGTGTGAGCATGAGTGGTTGTTCATCTCTCTGTGTGTGGCCCTGCAATGGACTGGCAAGCTGTCCAGGGTGTACCCTGCCTGTCACCCAAAGCTAGCTGGGATAGGCTCCAGCTTCCCCACAACCCTGAATTGGAATAAGCAGTTCAGAAAATGAATGAATGAATGAGCTGTGAAGGATACAGTTAGTGAAGCTTTGCATGAATAGTGAAGGCAAGAAAAATCCTCCTGGCCAGAACTTTTCAAGGCCAATTCATGCTATCTTTCTTTTAGATGTTTTGGTTTTTCTAATCCAATATAACCCAATTTAAATAAGATAATGAAAATAATTACTTTGACTTGTCGTTATTCATCTACTGAAGAAAAAGCTAAATGAGCTGTACTCACACAGCACTTAGTCAACACTTCATGCACTAACACACAGTCCTACTGCACTTCTTGGTTTACCTACATACACACATATTCATACTCTCAGAGGTAACATGTGGTTTTTGTGTACAGCATTGCCCAAAGATAGTCCCCTAATCTTCAAGATGATGGGCTCCTCTTCCTCTTAAGCTAAAGCCTCCACAACTCAGAGATAAAACCAACTTTTATGATTGTTTAAAACATCATTTAAGACCTTGTGTTTGTTCAGATTTAACTTTAAATGGACTTTACAGAAGGCCCAGGGGGGACCACACGGTAGCTACTGTATCTAGCTCTGCCTGGTGGTGAGAAATTGCCAGTTTTTACTGTGTTAATCCATTGATTTATTTCCAGAGTTATGGGCAAGAATCTGTTTAAAGCAAGTTTAAAATGCTTATTTAGCAGTCTTGGTACATTACCAGGGTATATGAAGAAGTATCACCTCCACATTCTTGTACTCTTTGGATCTGTAAAGTAAAAATATCTTCAGGAATCACAAAATTCTCCTTTCCCAGTAAGCAGCTGTGGTTTTGTCTCATCTGTTTCCAGCTCCATTCATATTACCATATGGTCTGTCTCCTTACAATGAACAAAAGTAGCACTGAATATTTTTATCCTTGGCTTTATTTTAGTGATCTAGTTGAATTATTAATGTTCTGTAGAGGGAGGGATCTAGAAACAACCAGGGGCTACTTGCATAGTTTGGAGAGTAACAGAAAACCAGATGTGAAGTAAGACAAACTTTGACTCTTTAACTTGAGAACAGAACTTTATGTCAGATAAACTCCATTTTTATCTCTTTTTTCAGGGAGCTAAAGACCAAGATCGAGAAGGAAGACATCAAGCGAGAGTTGTTGGGGAACCAGAGCAGTTTGACTGAGTCTCACTGCATTCGTTGTCTTCAGGCCTTCAAGTTCCTGGTTAACATCAAGCGTCAGTGTTTGGACTGCCAGCTTTATGTCTGCAAGTCCTGCAGCCGGTACAGCAAGAAGGAGCTGGGCTGGGTGTGTGATCCCTGCCATATGGCAAGGTAGGAAATTAACAGATTTAGAAAATAAAACACCATTCAAAGTGGGCTTAGTGTGGTAGCCAACAGGCTGCGCGATGTGAGCAATGGAGGAAGTGTCACTTTCACTTTCAGTGTCTATTTTCTAACTCTCATTAGATAGAATACAACAGAGGTGGGACAGAGTTGCCTTGTAAATGTTTTGACTTGGACTTGACTTGGTCTCAGTGTCATTTTAATTTCCCCCCATCTCAAGTTTTACTGTTGTATTTGATGGAGGTCAATAGTTGAATGAAACTCTGTCTAGCATGTTTAATTCACTTCATGCTAGTGCAATGGCAGCGTTCACATTAAGATCCACAGGGATCATGTCACGTGATTTATAAGTTTCCAACCTCAGGCCTCCAAAAGAAAACCCCAAAGTATTTTTTCTTTACTGCCCTGAATGTTTTCTTCAGGATGATGGCTGTCATGTTTGGATTGCTACAAAGTTATGATACGGTTTGTTGTGGGGCTAGCTAATGGTGGGACCAAGCGGCAACGTCCATTGGACAAAAGTGAACCCAATGCAGAAGTGCTAAAACTTCACAGCAGAAATATACATGTTTGCAACCTGGTAAAAAAAAAAAATCCATTTTAGGTTTAACTGTGGGGGGAGTGATTTTTTTTTCATAACTTAGCCTTTTGGATGTTATCTAATCAAAATCCTGCATAATTGGGTGCACTAAATTTCTCGATCACCAGCTGCTGTTTTGCCTGAAGACAAAAATAGATTTGGCTTTACATACAGGAATAGCTCATTTACAGTCCAACAAAACTCATACCACTGAACCAAATGATCCGAGTGCACGTCAGGTGCTCAACCCTACTTGCAGCGCCAGTTTGTGACCGGGCACAGTAATTTAAGACCCATCCAATGATTCTATGAGTCCAAAGGTCATTATTGGTTCCCAGATTTTTAGTGCTGGCAAGTAGGGTTGCCTGTAAAACATGCAGGGCAGGGGGTCCTGAGGACCGGAACCTAGAAACACTAAACTGGAGTACCAACACACTCTATGGGTCAGATCTACTGAGATCCAAATTTTTCAAAAATGAAAGAATCATGCACTGATGCGAGATATTTGGCACATGGATGCAATCATTTACTCATATTACACTCAGAAATCCATACTGGGGGGAAAAACTCGTCTGGCCCCAGTTAATGACTGCAGAGAGTATAGCGATCTAATAACTGCGACCATCCGGCGACACATGGCGTTTAGGTCTTGGACAGCACACCTGGGGGATCCCAGCTGTGACACACAATATCTGTCACCTGCAGGTATGCGTGACTCCTCTCCACATCCATCCTGAGTTCCTCCAACAGCTCCAAATGGGGGATAAGCCAAATGTTTGGATGATTGTTTTTCCGTTTTTCTAAAAATCTTCACATGTGAAAAATGCTCCTCTTGTTTTGTTTGTGTCTCCTTCTTGTGACCATAACAGCAGCCATGTGCACAATAACGCACACAGACTGTCTGCACCTCCTTTTAAATACGTTAAATATAGATGCAGTTTCTATCAGCAACCTTGATCTCAGGTTTAATAGATCCCATTGCAGGTGCTAAATGAATATATTAACATTTTCTCCTCCCAACACCTGCAGAACAGCGTTTCAACGCCCCATGTTGCGTATTCATTGTGGCAGACGTTATAACTGGATGTAGACGCGGTATCTTACGACTTTGAAAGATGCAGCCCTCAGTGCATGCTGTTAGTAAATCAGTTTGTCCCTTGTTTTGCATGCACAGTGAGTTTGTAGATGTTTTACATGCAAACCTTCAGTAGGTCCGGCCTATGAGTGTGAAAGTCACCAATGTCTGGATTTGTTACTTACTGGCCATTTATTAAGCTGACATGTTTGATTGCTTTTCAGTACAAACAGAAGATTAAAAAGACGTTTGGGAGTCTCCATGTCAGCTCCGAATTCATAATATTAAAAGGGCAAGGCCTAATCGTAGTAAAACCTGGAGCTGTTCAATATCTTGCTCAAGCAGCATCGGGTGCAGAAGTTTTGATACCTGTCATTTTAGGGTTTTTTACTGGTCACAGCGATGCAACGAAGCCTAAGTCCATGTGTAAACCATCTTACTAGTGTTTATTCAGCTGCAAACTAAGTCTCTTAAAGGCAGCTTGACGGGTACCTGGAAAATGTCAAGCTGTAATAGCTTTTACCTTACTTCAGATACTTAGTCCCGGTTTAGAGGAACGGGGAAATCTAATGGAACAAGTTAAAGAGGAATCTTGAGACACAAAAAGTAGGCTAAACGGGGGAGGGGGGGGTGGAATGCCAAAATATGAGACATGAGGAGAGCAGAAAAAAAATATATTACTTAGATGCTTAACACATTAATAGATAAATAAATATTTGCACTTCAAAGTTTTTATTTTTTACTTTTATTCATTTCAATGTTCTCCTTTTTTAGGTATTGTCATGTATTTGCTGACTTGATGTGTCTCCCAGTTATGGATAATATTATGGGACAAGGAAAGGCATGAGAAGGTCTGGGGAACGACAGTGAATTTCTAAGGATGTATCGGAGGGGAGAAACGCGGGGGGGGGGGGGGGGGGGTTGGGGGTGTTAGAGGCTAAATTTGAATGCATGTTATTCCTTTTCTGTTTTATTTGTAGTTTAGATATTTCCTTTTACAGTTATTTCACAGTGTCTGTTCAGAGGTAAAAACTGTTTTCTATGCTCTACATTTTTTTCTTTGCTGTTTGTTGTATGTTTTGTGTGATACATTATAAATGAATGTATAAAAACTTTATTTTACATATAAAAAAAATAAAGTTTTTTGAAAGCGTGTGTGTGTGGGGGGGGGGGGGGGGGGGGGGGGGACCCCCCCCTGTGCATGGACCCTGTTGCAAACATTATTGCTCTTTGTGCTTCGACAGAGTCCTGAAGATCGGTACTTTGGAGTGGTACCACGAGAATGTCCGTTCGCGTTTCAAGCGCTTTGGGAGTGCCAAGGTGATGCGATCACTCTTCAAGAGGCTGAGCGAAGAACGCAGCTGCTCTCAGAGTGACCTGAGAGGTGAGGTTACTTCATCCCCCCCTCCCCTCCCCAGCCTCTTACAGTGCAGAAGTTTATATCTGGAATGTCTCAATAGTTTCTGTTTCTTAATGAACAAATACTGTCATGGCAAAACGATCAAAGTCCACTGACTTTAAAACTAGTTAGTCAAACACAGTAGTCACTGAGTAGTTAACAAGTTAATGCACAGAACAGTAAACAAGAGGTGAGAAATGCAGTAGACTGTCTTTGCTTCGCTTTTAAGTGGCAACCTGGAGATATTTCCATCTGTTCCATTCATTGCTTTGGATCCCCTAAGAGAGATTGATGGTCAAAAGTTCAGTCTGTCAGAGTCAGAGAGCACGAATTTCCAAGTCATGGAAGTCTGCTAGAGCTTAGGATGAGAAATCCCCACTAAATGAAAGGCTTTGGCGACAGCTACAACAGCTGCGTATTGTCCTGCAGCTGAATGGAAAATGTGCTGCAGTCTTTTGACCCACAACTGCTAAAAACTTCACCACCATGATCTCATTTGTGAACTCTGTCAGATAAGAGTATCAGGAGCTAGGTTGTGTCCACACTGCAGCTCAGTCCCCCTTCTTTCACCTATAATGACTGTGTGAAAGGTGCAAATCCTGTCCAGGCTGTTGTCCCATGTGGTCTAAATCAGATTCATATCTGATCTGTATGAAGTGACTTCAGTCTGAATGGAAGTTTTACATCTCACGAGTGACACAAACCTCACATTTCTTCACCAGTGGAAGAATCATGGTGAATAACATTGATGCAGCTTCTTGCAGTTTCACTTGGATATAGTTTCATTGGTTACAACTGTGCAAATACCAGTACTTTAATGTACTTTAATACACAACCACGAAGAATCCTCTCTTTTAGTTGTTTTGCAGTTGGAGCTGGAAGGAATTATGATCCAACATTTTCCATCTTTTGCATAGATGTGATCTTCCCATCTCCTGCCTCCGCTGGTGCAGATTAGTGATGTCTGTCTCACTTCTGCAGCTGAAAGCGTGATCAGGAGCGACGTGACTCTTCAGACTGAAGTCGCTTCGACACAGAAGGGATTAAGATCCGACTGAGGCCTCGTTTGAAAGTGGTCTGGCTTGGATTTTAAAACATTTACTCTTTTCCGTTCAGGTTATCATTAAAAACATCTGATGAGTCACATGTAGGTAAAAACTCAGCATGACTGAGTGCAGTGTGATTGTTGCCTTAGTGAAGAGTGTCAATAAACAGCAAAGTGCATTTTCACATTTATGGAAGAAACATTTAGAAGCTACAAGCTGTCATGTTACAACTCCCACAATGTTGTCCCTCAAAAGCACCAAATCAGAGTATATACCCTCAGAGCAGCTGGCCCCTCCAGCCCAGGATGGTTCCATTTTCATACAGCTGTGTGTCAAGATGTTTGTGATGGTGTGTGATGCGATGCATGCAGTTTGTCTGCTTTACAATGTAGTGGTGTTATTATGTAAATGAAGCATTATTAGTTGTCTCAGTGTACATTCTGCAGGAGCTTCTCTGCTCCTCCTCTGATAATACATCTTCACTAACAGGTTGTTGGTATTTTATTGTAAACAAACAAACACTTAAGTGCAAAAACAATGACTCAACATGTCCTGGAGATACTCAGCTGTCAGACTAAAAGCCCCAACGCAGAGACTACAGGTACATTTAATAACCTTTCTTGTAAAAAAAAAATATATCAGAAGCAACAAGAAGTCTTATCTCATCTTAGGCTTAAGTCAGTTTGTGTGTTCACAGCTTAAGCGGCTTAAACCGGCTCATGTAGGAGGGAAGTAACGTGATGTGACGTCTCCCTTGTCGGGAAAGAAATAATTTGTCTTATTTTATATTTAAACATTGACATTTTTTTTTTTTGCATTTATGAGGCTGAAATGTCCCAGTAACAGTAAGAGGAGCTAAATCTCTGAGAAACGTTTCCAACACCTTGTTGGATCCATCCGACAAGAATTCAAGCAGACATAAAGAAACAAGGAGTCCTGGTTCCTGTAAACCTGATGAAGCATTTTGTCGGAAATATTTATACTTCAAGTTTGCACACATGAGAATCCAGAAAGATCCTCAGACTTGTATGTAAAAATATCTTTGCTGTTTCCCAGAGAAAACCTTACTGCAGCTTATTAATTTATTCATATGATCTTGACTTTTTCCAGCTAAATAACTTTAGAACCAGCCCTCATTTGCAAACAGAGAAAGCTCCAACTTTTTACCACCGCTACATATTCCACATTTCTTCCCCCTGACATCCACACAGTTACGCAACGACACTCTTTATGTGATGACATTAAGCTGCACATGTTGCTCCAGAAAGACATCGTTCACACACGACATCCTGCTGCATGACGACGTTCACACATCACCCTTTGTTGAGCTTGTTGCTTAGAGGGGAAGGAGGAGGACTGCATTAGTTTGTGACTCATAAGAGATTGCTATTTTGAGACTTCTGCACAATATTTTCCACTAAGTTTCTGACTTCACTCCCACTTGGGATTCCTTCCTTTTCCTCCTCACGCCAAACCGTGCACGCTTATGTGGAGATTTTAAGTGCATGGTTGTGTTTAGATGTTAAGAATACATGGTCTGGCTTTGAAAAATGGGCATTGTTAGGAATTACACACTTAAATACCTTCTGATTACGCTTGCTTTGATTACATGATGTCACCCTTGTCCTTCAGTTTGTCAGCCATCTGTTGGTGAGAACTAAAATCTTTGGACACTAAATCACTGGAATGAAGTTTCCGCTCCTTTTCAGCGTCACATGCAGCCATCTGCAAGCTGCCAAATCTGCTCCGAAGAGGGATTTAATATCTTCCATCTTTCCTGTTTTTCCAACTCTGCCTCCTCCAAGCTGCGCCGAGGGATGTCGCAGACCAGCAGCAGCTCCTGTGTCCTTACAAAACCAGTTTCATCAGCCACACATCAACACCTTTGCCAACCTTAATGTCATGTATTAATATGTAGAAAAGTTATGTTTACATAAACAGCTTGTCTGTGCAGCGACGCTTCATCTTATTTTAAAGTTCTTCCTCTGGCCTCGTCCGGACCTTAGAGACCAAGTACTGCTGGAGCCCTCTTTATTTTCAGCTTGAAACTTTTACAATGCACAGCAGATCTCCCGGTGCGAGCAGAGCAATATGAACAGGCAGCCAGGACTCCTGGGACTGCTTACGCTGAGTCAACCATGAGGATTTCGGGAGGAACAAGTGGGACGGCTGGCTTAGCCCAGCGGGCCTTGTGATCATCCAGTCACATGTCTCTCATTCTGAGTTGGAATTAAAGGATCCAGTCCACCAGAGCAGAGGCAGGGAGAGGGGAGGGAGAACAAAACTTTTATTTGTCATCGATGTTTGTGGAATGCAGCAGACAGATTCGCTCAGCTTGGAGTCATGAAGACATTAATGTGCACGTTAGCAGATACATCATGTCTGATGATACATCAAGTCGTCACATGGTCAGATTCATGTGACCACCTGGATTTCAGTCAACACGCATGACTGCACACACACACGCCCACGCGCTCACACACACACACATCTCTTAGCTTCTTTCCTGTGTGCCTCGTGGTCCGTTGGGCTCTCACAGCTCGGAGGGAGTCGCAGTTTTTCTGTTGTGTAAAAGATGAATTGAATTGGAGGATGACCTCTGACCCTGCTGAACTGACTCCTCTCTGCAGGCCCGTTAAATCTGTCAGTGCTGCTGCTGCAAACTCCGCTCTTGGTTTTATTATATCTAAATGTGAAAAGTACAGGCTGCCTAAATGTTCTCCACTCCGGTTGTTTTTCTTGTTCAAATTACAAACATAACGTTTTGCTTCTTTGTCACAGAAGGTCGAAGTGAAAAGTGATTTTTTTACCTTGTTTTCTGTTCCAGAGTCACGAGAATACGACACGCAGAGCATGCCAGACGTCCACAGTAAGTTCATCCATCAGATCACATAATCTGTGTTAGAGGTGTGTGTTTGGGTGTTGCCAGGTTTTTGTTTCTTTATTAAAACAATATTTTCTTTTATTTATTGTGAGTGAGCTGTATTCTAAATGGTCAGTTCAACCTGCAGACATTTTCTCCATAGTACCCTGTTCTAACAGAGACATCTGTAAAACAGAAAACTGGACGTTTTTATGTGCATGACGTCCTCCAGAGATAAAGCCTAGCAGGAATGATCAGGCAGACCGGGTCAGAACAACTCCAGCTGGAGTCAGAGATCCATTTAATATCATTATCCACAACTGATGGCAAGTTTTAACTGCTTATTTATTAGCAGGTGTTCATTATCTCAGCTCAGTGGGAAAATCAGTGTCTGTTATTGTACTGCAGGATAAGAGAAATTACTTTTAGATTAAATACATGGTGCACTAATAAAATCTCACCATCTCTCCAAACTGTTTATATTTCGTGAAGAGGATGTAAAGTTAACTCACCGAAAGGGAAGAAACACTTGATAAAACTTTTGGTTTGGCTGAAAGTGAGTTTTCTCATCATCTTTGTGCTGCACTGGTTTAAGACATGCAGCGTGGGATCGTCCCAAATGAACAGTCATTAATGATAAAATAGCATCTTGTTTGCCACGCAGTGGGGAGTTAATCCCACAGGCTCTGCAGTCTGTCTTCCTCTGCAGCCCCACTGATGCTCAAAGTGTATGAGAGCATTCATGATGCTAATCGTTAGCAGGCTGCGTGATTTGACATCTAATTTAATCTGTGAATGATCTCATTAGACTTTTAAAACAATAGAAATGCTACATCTACCTAATGAAGTCCTGAATACGTGGCTGCAGTACTGTTTCGGTTAGCTTGGCACAGCTATCGGCTTTTTAAGAGAACGAGAGGGGAAGGAGGGACGAAAATAGAATAAACATTTTTCATTAGAAACAGCTGCGTGTAAGTCTATAGTCTGGAGGACGATGGTGAACTCAGGATTAATTTACAGACATGATAACCTTATTGATGCAGCCACTCTTTGTCTCGGCAGATGGATACGAACACAGCATGGATGCAACGGACTCGCAGTACAAAGAGGTAGAACCCCTCATTTTCATCCTTTTCTTCACCTCCACTTACAAGGGTTTACCCATAGACCACATATGAAAAATGGACGGAGCCTCCAGCGGTTAAAAGTGAAGCCTATGTGGTGCATAAAACTGCAGTTCCCCCTTCATCCACTAGGGGCTGCAAACAGAACAAATCCCCATCGACTCCCATGTTAAAAAGGCCAACTTCACAGCAGAAATAAACATGTTTACAGCCTGGTTCAAAAATCAATTTTAGGTTTAATAGGTCAGGTTTACCTTCATGACAACTGTGGGGGGAGTCATTTTTTTTCTAACTCGCCCATTTAAAAGTAATTTAATCTCAAAATAAGCCATATTTAGGGGTGTGTCCTTTTGATTGACAGGTACTCGATCTCCCGCTTCAAGTCAGAAGAACGTAGAACAACCGCGATTTTTAACCGGTTAACAACGTGACTTAGCTTTAGCCCGCTTACCTCCGTTAGCTGGTTAGCTCCTGTTATCGCTGGGTTAGCTCGGTTAGCTCTTAGCTACAGAAAGCTCGGAGTTCCCTCGATGTCAATCATCCCCAATGACGCTCACAGCCCCCCTCTCAGCTCCACCTCTTTGCCCATTTTTGTATTTTCCAGGTGAGACGACACGCATGCCCCTACCAAGATGGTGATGGTAGGAACCGCCCACCGAGGTTCAATTCAGCTCTTCAGAAACCTATGGGTGACGTCACGGAGGCTTCGCCCATCTTTTATATACAGTCTATGGGTTTACCTGAAAACAACACATCTCTTTTTAACACATGCAGAATAGAGGTCAACAAAAGCCTGATCAGTTGTTATTTCCCCAAAACACACCATTTCAGAGTGTAAACCTAAGCATGAAGATTCTGTCTTTAGCTTACCAGGAAACTTTGATGTGATGTTCTGATGCCTTTCATTAATACACCAGCAAGTGAATGAACAGCAGCCTGAATATAAAATCCCCTTGTCTGTAATCAGCAGGTGCTTTGGACCATCATCATTATTTATAGTCCAGATCGGGATTGTGTTCCCACTGCACGGCAAAAAGAGGCAAGAAATTATAGATCTGCATCAGGTCCAGGTCGTCTGGGTTGATCAGATTCTTATGGTCGGGACTGATCATGTCCAGGTGATCTGGGCTGATCACGTCCTAGTGGTCTGAGTTGATCAGGTCCAAGTGGTCTGGGTTGATTAGATCCTAGTGTTCTAGGTTAATCAGGTTCAGGTGCTCTTGGTTGATCAGGTCCAGGTGATCTGGGTTGATTAGATCCTATTGAGCTGGGTTGATCAGGTCTGGGTGGTCTGAGTTGATCGGGTCCAGGTGGTCTTGATCAGAGTTCTATCAGAACTTTTCTTCCACGTCTGACTGTTAGCTGTTTGTCCTATCCAGAGACACCCACCACCTCACACACGTGATGTTTAGGTTGTGTTTACCCATGATGCCGTGCACTAAACCCACAATGTAATCTGTTATGTGGTCCACTTCCTGTATTTTGTATGCTTGAAACTGGCCAAGACTTGTGTTTGTAGGTGGACCGAGTCCACTTTGATCTCAATCAGAATCCGTTTGTGCGTTCATATTTCCCCAAACGAAGCAAACGGAATAGGATTGGAATGAAAACGGCTGCTGTGAAAGTACTCCTACTCTCAGAGCAGAAAAAGCACAAAGTCCTCCTTGGCAGTGTTTCTCAGAAGATGTTCATTTGCACATTTCTAGCGGTTTCAAGTGTTTGTGTTTTCACATTAGAGCGTAACTACAGAGACCCAGCCAGAAACAAACCCTTTCTCCCCATCAAAGCTACACCTTCATATTGATTCTGGAAGTCAAGACCACCACAGATGGCAGTGCACACAACATCGTGAACCATGGAGTCTGAATGTTATCATCAGGTTTAACCTGAAGGCATGCAGAACGGCAATGTCCACTGAGGTGCACAACCAAAGAAAGAAGAAAAAAACCCACAAGACTCCAATACTGAGTTCTGGTTCTTACTTACACTTACATCTGAAAGTTACTTCACTGTGTTTATGCAGACTGTGGCCACCACCACTCGGTACCCAACACAGGAGTGTACTTACAATAATAACCCTTAAAAACATTCAGTATAACCAAACTGTAAACACTTTCCAAAAAAAAAAGACTAAACTACATCACACTTTAACCATCAAAACAACCAATGCTAAGGAAGCAATAGAGACCCCCCCCCCCCTCCCCTCAGGCCACATGGTTGGTGCCAACCAAACTGAGTACCAGGCTCCTGTCAGCAACACTCATGTACATGCCTCCATGATCATGCTGATCTCCCTGATCACTTTAGAGAGAAAGAGAGACGCAAACAGAAACATGCTGAAAATAAACTCCATCACAGTATTAACCCAGTAAGTAGGATCCATCTTCAGGTGATACCATATTTTCACGACCATAAGGTGCACCGTATTAAAAGGCGCAGTCTCAGTTACGGTGCTGTTTCTGTATTTAACACATACAAAAGGCGAACCAGATTTTAGGGCGCAATCATGGTCAAAACATACCGGTACTCTACCTTAAAACTTGCTAGCTTGCGTGTGTTTTAAAAAAGGCACCGAAAGAAAAATTGAATTCAGTTGTACTTTATTGAAGAATTAAACAATGTTTTCATGTTGGTTTTCGATCAATCCTCATTCACAAATCCATCAAAGTCCCCATCTTCTGTATCCGAAATTAGCAGCTGGGCTAGTTCTCCATTGAACACCCCGGGTTCATAAATGACGCATCATAAATGACGCCAGCTTTTGCAAAAGCTTGAGCAACAGTGCAAGCAGACACGTTAGCCCAAGCATCTGCAATTCATTCACAAATGGTGGCGTAACTCGCCGGGCGTTGCCTCCCAGTCTCAGTAAAACTGTGTTTGCCATCTGTCATCCATCTCTGTCATCACAACTTCCCTTTGAACGCCCTGTTCATACCAATGTCCAGCGGTTGGACTTCCTTCGTCAAGCCCAAATCAGTTGGAGTCGGTCTTCCAATTCGGGGCACCTCGCCTTGTTTCCGTGGAAACTCAGCTTCGTGTTCTTGACTTGGCAAAGCTCATTTTCCTGCTTCCTCCACTTGCGAACCATGGATTCATTGATCTTGAATCTCTCACGGCTGCTTGATTCCCATGTTTGTCCGCGTAGCTGATAGTTTGCTGTTTGAACTGTGCTTCGTAAAGGTGTCTCTTTGCAGGTTCCATTTTACGGTGTGTTCGGACCAAACTTGTTTTGAGCGTCAAGAGTGGCAGGTTTACATGTAAAGTCTATGTGGAGGCGCGTCAAGGAGGCGTCAAGCTTTTTCGCGTCACGTTTTGAGCGTCGGTGTGACGAAAATTTAAAAAGTTTTTTAAGGTTGATGCATGGAACGCCAGAAAGCCAGAGATGGAAAATCTGAACTTTCGACACCTGACAACCAAACAAGAGCTGCAGGCTGCTTGCAGAAACTTTGCTGTCCTAACGGCCCTAACTGACCCTGTCAGAATTGCCAGTTTTGGCTGATTTCAGCTGCACCAAACTCCACCAAAGAGCTGCTCCGTCAGTAGCTCCGTATATATATTAAAAAAGAAACGCCCACATTCCGGAGGCATTATTGTATTTCCACCATATACTGTTGCATAAGAATGCCATTACTCCGTGCAATATTTAGGATAAACATTCCTTGCTAAAAAGCTGAATGTTAACGTAGCAGGATACGAAGTGTAGGAAAGCTTTTTTTTTTCTGCTGAGTGCAGCTCTTGTTGCATTAACAGTGACTATCACTGCCCTACAACAACGTTCTCTAGCTTTATTTATTAAATAAAACCATGCCATCTCTCTACTGCACCACCATCATTCAGACTGACTGGAAGGAAAGCTCTGCCTTTCCCCCTCTCTTTTTCGCTCGCTCCAGACAAGCTGCAAACATGGCAGGAGTGTTTTGGGCATTGGACACAAAAGTGACAGTTTAGTGACCAGCGTCGAACGTTCAGCTCAAACCGCGTTTGGTCTGAACACACCATTATTAAAGGGTCATCAGCCACACCGATGTTGTTTTACATAATGCACATACCGGCACGATATATCTACTGAGGACATGCCTTTAGCGTCTAATTTCACGCCCACACTTCTCCCTTTAATGTTCTCATGCTGCCCTCTGTTACGTCCACATTTTATCTATATAAGCAGCATGTCGAAAACGCTCTCAGTCAGTCGAGCGGAGCGCTCATCACAGTCACACAACAACATTCATAGACTTTGGAATTCGGCACACACATAAAGCACATCGCATTGTAAGGCGCTCTGTGTTAGGTTGACGTCAAGTGCGGGGGATTCATATGCGGACTCGGCTTGGAGTTTCAAACAATGCTTTATTTGCTTCCTTCTGATTTCGGTTTCTTTCCCAGGTGAATGAATGAATGAATGAATGAATGAATGAATTTATTTCGAGACAGATAAGAAAGCGTGAACATACACATATCCATATACATACACATACAGACATATATACTCCCATACATATATATACATACACACACATATACATACATATGCACACACACATATATACATATACATATATATACATACATACATACATATACACACACCTGCATATATATATACATACATACATACACCCACGCACATGTACATATACATACATAAACATATACCCATATATAAATACACACATATGTAGATACAATAAGAATAGTATATGTATCTGTGTATGTATTTCATACAGTATACCCATTTTGGGCAACAAAATAAATAAAAACTGTACCTCGAAAAGGAGTGGGAAGAAGAAAACTTATTAATTCCCACCCCTCGTCATCATATGCATATTTAGGTTGCAATAATTAAGTTTTTTAGTTGAAGTAAGTGCATAACATATGTATATTCACATGCTATGATATCAATTAGTCTTGAATTACATATACAATATTAGACAATATGCATACATAAGATATAATTTAATACATTTAGTTGTACTATCAGAATTACTGCCATTATCATATCACCGCCATATATCAACACAATTAGTATTTACTCTATCAACAGTATTAATACTGAATGGTACTGATGGCTAATCTTTGAATTGAATACCCTTTTTTTAATTATTATTTATTTATTTATTAATTTTTTAAAGTACTTTAGCGTGATGTCCCTTCAAAGGGCCAGGTGTTCAGTGGACCTGCTGCCAGGGGGGGTCAGTCCCCTGGCAACAGTACCACCATTGGCTGAGTGTCCTGTACTATGCATTAAAAGAGACAAGATTTGGGGTCTACTACTAAAAGGTGATAACCTCTCAGCAGCAGAACCCCCCTTGCCTGCCCTTCACTAAGAATTATGCTATGTGTGTGTAATTCATTAAGATAGCACCATTCTCATTTACTTATATATATATATATATATATATATATATATATATATATATATATATATATATATATATATATATATATATATATATATATATATATATAATTTTGTTCATATATATATATTAGAAATTTAGATATAGAATATTATATAGATAGAATATTGATACTACATTTACATTATATTAATATTATATTTATTATACATTTATAATATTATAACAATATCAAGGTATTATATAATTTTGAAGATATCATAATAATACTTGTACGTTAATTAATTGAAGGTATTGTATATGTTGATGATATAGCAAAAAAATTATAACAGCAATAATAACAATACATGTATACCATTATATCACTGAGTTATCATTGATCAGTATTCTAGTAATAAAGATATAATACATTATTATGATACAGTAAAACACCTGACTACTTGCAATATAGGTTATGACACTTTTGAAATAACTATACATACTTCACAGTATTTTCTACTACTAACCATTCAATAGACAAGAACACCATTTAATGAGTAAACATACAAACTCAGTTCTCATTCATGTACCGTGACAATATCATGTTTTTGAATTTTGATTTGAACAGATGAATATTTGGGCATTGCTTGAGTTCTGATCCCAGTTGGTTCCAAAGCTTAACCCCACATATAGACACACACAAGCTTTTTCTAGTGGTTCTTACTGCTTTAACTTTGAAATTACCACAACCCCTCAGATTATACTCCCCTTCCCTCTGCCTAAAAAGTTTTTTTAGGCAGAGGAAGAACATTTTTATTAGCTTTGAATAGAAGCTGGGCTGTATAATAGTCAACTAAATCAAAAAATTTTAACAATTTCGATTGAAAAAATAAAGTATTAGTGTGGTCATAATATCCCACCTTGTGTACAACTCGTACAGCACGTTTCTGGAGTATTATGAGGGGATTCAGTGAACTTCTATAGTTGTTTCCCCACACTTCTACACAATAAGTTAAATACGGCAAGACCAATGAACAATATAACAACAGTAAGGCATTATAATCTACATAGTATTTGGCTTTGTTAATGATTGAAATACTTTTAGAAAGTTTACCTTGTATGTGCCTTATGTGCGATTTCCAATTTAATGTGCTGTCAATAGTTAAGCCCAAGAATTTAATTTCCGACACAGCATCTAAATCAACACCATCAATCTTTATCACTGAATCTACATTTACATTGTGGCTTCCGAAGAACATTGCTTTAGTTTTATTTAAGTTTAAAGATAATTTGTTCAAATCCATCCATGTTTTCACTTTCTTTAATTCACAATTAATGATATGAATCAAATCATTGTAATTGTCATTAGAATAGAATATGTTTGTATCATCTGCAAATAAGATTAATTTTAGTAATTTAGACACCTGAAATATATCATTAATATATAAATTAAACAGCCTTGGGCCCAAAACAGATCCTTGTGGGACCCCACACCCAATGCCCAAATACCCTGATGAAAATTCTCCCATTTTCACATACTGTTGTCTTTCAGTTAAATAGCTTTTGATCCAGCTTAGAGCTACTCCCCTAATGCCATATTTTTCCAATTTTTGTAGTAAAATGCTATGATTTAAAGTATCAAAAGCTTTTTTCAAATCAATGAATATACCAACTGCATATTTCTTCTTATCCAAGCAATTTGTTATCTCTTCCACTGCATCAATAATGGCCATTGATGTTGACCTCGCTGTTCTAAAACCATACTGACTTTCATGAATTAAATTGTGTTTATTTATAAAATTCTCTAATCTACTGTTAAACAGTTTCTCTAATATTTTAGAAAATTGCGGGAGCAGGGAGACAGGTCTATAATTAGTGAAAATGTGTTTATTTCCATTTTTATATAGTGGCAATACTTTTGCAATTTTCATTTTGTTGGGAAATGTTCCAGTTTGAAAAGATAGATTACAAATGTACGTTAATGGTTTAACAATACTATTTATAATTCGTTTAATCAATGACATATCAATGTCAAAACAATCAGTAGAAAATTAATTTTTGCATTTGTTCACCATGTCTATAATTTCTTCATCTGTTACTCCCAAAAGAAACATTGTCTTTGGGTTTATTTCTATTAAGGAACCTGTTTTGTTGCTACTACAATGAGGAATATTTGCTGCCAGGTCTGGACCAACATTTACAAAAAAGCTATTAAAACTTTGAACCACTTCCTTCATATTATAATTATCATTATTGTTATCAATAAAATAGTTTGGATATGAATTATTTTTTGTATCTCCTTTAATTATTTTATTAAGTATCCCCCAGACCTCTTTAATATTGTTTTTATTTTTATTTAATAAATCGGTATAATATAATTTTTTGCTAGTTCTTAATATATCAGTCAATTTATTTTTATATGTTTTATATCGATGTTCAGACTCTTCACTTCTTAATCTAATGAATTGCTTATATAAAGTATTTTTTTTCTTACAAGCATTTTGCAAACCTTTAGTTAACCATGGACATTTCACAGATGTACTGTTTATACAAAACTGGCGAACTGGACAACTTTTATCATATGCTGAAGAGAAGATTTCCAAAAAAGTGTCAAACGCACCATTCACATCTTTCTTCCTGTAAACAGCACTCCAATCATGTTCGACCAAGTCATTATAGAGTAAATTGATTGACTCTTCAGTTTGTACTCGTTTGTACCTGTATTTTTTAGGCGATTTGTGTTTATTATCATTATTATTATCGTTATACACTAAAAAGACAGGGAGATGATCAGTTATATCACAGATCAGCAGACCACTGACGTTAGTAGACTCCATATTATTTGTAAAAATATTGTCAATAAGTGTAGCACTGTGCATTGTAATTCTGCTTGGTCTTGTAATAACTGGAAATAAGCTCATAGTATACATTCTACTTATGTAATCATCAGTTGTTTTGTGATTATTTGGATTTATTAGATCAATATTGTAGTCCCCGCAAATGAATATTTTTTTATTGCTTATTGCAGAAAATGTTTGTTCAATCCAATTAGTAAACTTTTCCACACATGAACCTGGAGACCTATATATACAACTAACTATATTTTTATTTTTTTCATTGATGATTTCTATAGATAAACATTCAAGTATGTCATTAATTGTTACGGTCATATTTTTTAAAATTTTGTATTTGTATTTTTTATTTACATATATTGCAACTCCACCTCCTGCTTTGTTTGTTCTGTTTACATAGTTGAGATTATAATTACTTAACTCAAAATCAATACCTTTGTTTTCATTGAACCATGTTTCTGAGACTGTTATAATACTAAATGGATGCCTAATTTGTTGTAAGTATTCTTTGATTGCATTGAAGTTTGTATACATACTTCTACTATTAAAGTGGATAATAGAAAACTTCCCTTGTGAATCAACGAAGGTGTTATAGTCATTCTCAGTGTAATAATTACAATAAATAGGGTTAGCTGATAGAAACATGTTATCCGGGTCTATTTGGTCTTCCAAATCACATGAACTATACTCAGTATACTCAGATAATTTCAATTCCATTAATTCATTTTCCAGAGTTCCTAGAGGTGTTCTTAAATGTGTACTATCCAAGGAAATGTAACTGGATGACATATACACAGTTTTTTGTTTTTTTGTTTTTTTTTTATCTCATTGACTCATACTCACTAATGTCACTCATATTTATTCAGTTCCTCTAAGTCTTTAATAACCAGTACTTTAGCCTCTTCAGGTGATCCATTCAATTTTATGTATATTTTACAGTTCATCACCCAAGTATTCTGTATTTTGTTCTGTTTCCTTAAGAATCTTGCCTTCTTGGCGATTTCTGCATTCCTTTTGATCAGATGATCATTCAAAAAGACATTCGTACCTTTTAACTTTTTTCCTTGCTTCATCAATGCAATCTTATTTTTCCTATTTGCAAACCTTAGTATCACAGCCGGTGTGTCGTTCTTCTTCCTGGGGAGCGGATGGCAAGCTTCAATTGAGTCCTCATCCAGATGTATGTCCCTGGTGGCGAGAAAAGCCACCACCTGTTGTTCCGCAGAGCTCACCTCTAGCTCACCGGGTTCCTCCTCTCTGCCGGTAGACACTGCATGCGCATATGATCTAGGTTTTATCTTTAGTCCAGTCACAATCACGTCATTTAGTCTGGAGTATTGTTCAAGATCTTCCACTTTCCTCTCTAGGGCCGCAATTTTCTTGTCCTTCTCCTCGATGCGAATACGTAGCTCCGCCACTTCCTCCACAAGTTTAAGAATCTTGTCTTGTTTCATCTTTATTGTAGAAATGTCCTGTGAGAGAAAATCGAGTGTCTTTTTTATGTCCTCCGTCTCCTCCATTAGTGGGCTTTTCTTCGCTGGCATATCGATGTTAGAAAATTAATACGCTGTACACAAGCCAAAATACAATCTCGATGTTGCTCGAGCCGCAGCTAACGCAAGTTAGCTTGCGACCACAATCTATGCTTGCGACGTATCCACTATCACCGATCCGGTGCTGTGGCTACAATGTGTCTGGGACTCAGCAATTGAGCTTGGTTGCTAGCTGCTAGCACCAGTCCACACCTTGTCAGATGGTTGTCAGGCTAGCTCTTCAAGCTAGATAGCCACAGCCCACAGATCGCCGTTGTTACAGCCAGCGGGCTAGCTCCTTGGCTAACCGCTAGCTCCTGTCCAAAAATCGCCAACGGAGCGCAGTAAATGTCCCAAGATCTCCCCAAGATCTGCAGTGACTCATGCCCATAATCACTATAATAATAGCCTGCAAAGCTCCCACAGGTAAGAAGTGTGCCCTTTTCACAAATTATAGGCTGTTATTCAGAATGATAAAGGAATATGAATGCGATAAACTGCAAAGACAGAAGTGTGGTCAAAGAGAGCTCCTTTTAAGAGCGCCACATATGTAACTGCAGAGCAAAAGTTTCAGTTTAACTTGAGATACTCTTGCAAGTTAAGAATGCGACAACCATGTAGACATTGTCAGCGGACATCTTGAGGGTATGAAAAGGCTTGTCCTTGCCGTCAGATGTTGATTAGCCGTCCAGTGCGATGCAGACATGGCTGTCTACCTGTTTCAGTGGGAGGCCCTAGGTGGATGCGGAAAATAGGTTAGTCGGCAGGCAGACAAGCGGGGAGGGAAACCTGGCGGACAGAGAGGCGGGCAGGCAGGCGGGCAGGCAGGCAGGCAGGCAAGCGGTAGGGCAGCAATCGGGCATGCAGGCAGGATCTCTGACGGGGAAAAAACACACAGGTTAACGATCAGGAAATCACACTGGGAAGAATCCTTCAGGCCGAGAGTTGTACCAAAGGCGTTCAACTATCTGGCGATGAACAGCAGGCTGGGCAGATCTTAAATAGTGCTGCTGCTGATTGCCAAGATGCCGATCAGGTGCTGATCCAGGTGCCAGGATGCCAGACACGCCCACCAGGGAACAGGATCACAACAGTACCCCCCCCTCAACGGGAGCCACCAGGCGACCGAAACCGGTCAGGATGAGCCCGGCGAAAGTCACGAACCAGGGAGGCATCCAAAATGAACGAGCGAGGGACCCAGGCACGCTCCTCAGGACCATACCCTTCCCAGTCAATTGAAGGCCCCAACCACAACGGCGCACATCCAGGAGACGTCGGACCGTGTAGGCCGGGCGACCAGCCACAAGCCGGGCGGGAGGAGGGGGCCTGGAAGGAGGGACCAGAGGACTGGATGAAACAGGTTTAAGTTGGGAGACGTGGAAGGAGGGATGATCCCGCATGGATTGGGGAGCTTAAGTCGAACCACAGTAGGGTTGATGATCTGTTGAATTTCAAAGGGGCCCAAGTAACGAGGAGTCAGTTTCTTGGCATCGGTCCGCAAAGGAATGTTCCTGGATGAGAGCCAAACCTTCTGACCAGGGGAATAACCGGGCGCAGGAGTCCAGTGACGATCCGCCTGGCGCCGATTCTGTTCCCCAGTTCGGAGAAGCGCAGCCCGAGCCTTCTGCCAAACCCGTCGACAGCGGCGGATGTGAAGCTGGACAGAAGGCACAGAAACCTCATCCTCCTGGGCGGGGAATAGTGGCGGCTGGTACCCTAGGGAACATTCAAAAGGGGACAATCCAGAGGCTGAGGAGGTGAGGGAATTGTGCGCATACTCAACCCAGTCCAGATGTTCACTCCAAGAGGATGGGTTAGTTTCTGCCACACACCGGAGGGCAGTCTCCAAGTCTTGATTCGTCCTTTCAGCCTGACCATTGGTTTGGGGGTGAAATCCTGATGACAGACTCAGAGTGGCTCCAATTGACTGACAAAAGGCTCGCCATACCTGGGACGTGAATTGGGGCCCTCTGTCAGACACGATGTCGGCGGGCAGTCCGTGGAGCCGAAAAACGTGATGAACCAGTAGGTCAGCCGTCTCCTTGGCCGAGGGAAGTTTGGGGAGTGCGACAAAATGCACGGCCTTGGAAAAGCGGTCAACAATGGTTAAGATTGTATCTTTACCTTTGGAGACGGGTAGGCCGGTGACGAAGTTCCAGGGCAATGTGGGACCATGGCCGGCTGGGAACAGGCAGGGGTCGTAGAAGACCGGCTGGCGGTCTATGAGAGGCCTTACTCCGGGCACAGGTGGTGCAGGCCGCTACATACTCCCGAGCATCCTTCTCCATTGTGGGCCACCAAAACCTACACCTAATGAGGGATAGGGTGCGTGTGGATCCAGGATGGCAAGCCAGACGGGACGAGTGACCCCACTGGAGGACCAAGGAACGGACGGCATCTGGAACAAATAGGCGGTTAGGAGGACCTGTACCTGGGTCAGGTTGCTGTTGCTGGGCTGCGAGGACCCTATCCTCTACTTCCCAGGTAACTGCGGCAACAATGCGGGTAGCAGGCAGGATTGGGTCCGTGGAGGAAGTGGATCCTGAAGTGAACTGGCGGGAAAGGGAGTCTGGCTTCTGGTTCTTGGACCCAGGTCGGTACGATAAGGTGAAGTTGAAGCGGTTAAAGAAAAGGGACCAACGGGCTTGACGGGGATTTAGCTGTTTGGCTGACTGCAGGTATTCCAAGTTCTTATGGTCTGTCCAAATGAGGAATGGCTCCCTAGATCCCTCCAGCCAGTGACGCCACTGTTCGAGAGCCAATTTAATGGCTAGGAGCTCGCGATCACCGACGTGGTAATTTTGTTCAGCTGGGGTGAGGCGTCGAGAGAAATAAGCACAGGGATGGAGTTTCTGAGTCCTAGATGATCGCTGAGACAGCACAGCTCCAACTCCTTTGTCTGAGGCATCGACCTCAACCACAAATTGACGACTGGGATCAGGGTGGAGAAGAACAGGGGCTGTGGTGAATAGATCCTTCAGTCTACGGAAAGCCTGATCTGCAGGTTCAGACCAGGTAAAGGGGATTGATGGAGAGGTAAGACGAGTGAGAGGGGCTGCAATCTGGCTATAGTTACGGATGAAACAGCGGTAAAAATTAGCAAATCCCAGGAAGCGTTGCAGTTCTTTCACAGAGGTGGGGGTAGGCCAATCTACCACCGCCTTGACCTTCTCCGGGTCAGCTCGGACTTGCCCAGTCTCAAAGATGTAGCCGAGGAACGATACAGTACTCTTATGAAACTCACATTTCTCAGCCTTGACAAATAAGCGGTTCTCCAAGAGTCTCTGTAGGACCAGTCGGACGTGTTGGATGTGCTCAGACTCGTTCTGGGAGAAAATGAGGATGTCGTCTAAATAGACAAAGACGAAGCGGTTAAGGAGATCTCGTAACACGTCATTAACCAGGGCCTGAAACACGGCAGGAGCATTACATAGTCCAAACGGCATAACACGGTACTCAAAATGGCCCAAGGGTGTCCTAAACGCTGTTTTCCATTCGTCTCCCTCTTTTATCCTGACCAAGTGGTATGCGTTGCGAAGGTCGAGCTTCGTGAAGATTGTGGAGCCATGAAGGGAATTGAAAACTGACTCCAGTAGGGGTAAAGGGTACTTGTTTTTAACTGATTGCATTTAAGCCCCGGTAGTCAATGCAGGGTCTAAGTGAGCCATCCTTCTTGGAGATAAAGAAGAATCCAGCTCCTAGGGGTGAAGAAGAGGGCTTAATTAATCCAGCTGCTAGGGAATCTGAGATGTACCTCTCCAAAGCCTCCGTCTCAGGTCGGGATATGTTGTATAGTCGGCTGGTAGGCAGTGGGGCACCTGGGAGCAAATCAATGGTGCAATCGTAAGGTCGATGAGGTGGCAGTGCTAAAGCCTTGTCCTTGCTGAAGACCTCCATTAAATCATTATATACTGTCGGTACTGCAGACAGGTCTGGGGTAACGGGTTGAAGACCAGAAACGGATGAGGTCGAGGGAATGGCCGACAGAAGACAGGTGGCATGACAAAAGGAGCTCCAATTGATAATTCTCCCAGTCCGCCAATCTAGGTGCGGGTTATGACAGCCAGGGGTGACCCAAGACCAGTGGAGACTTAGGTGATTCAACAATGAAGAAAGGTATGTATTCCTGGTGGTTGCCAGAGACTATCAGTCTAACGGGGATGGACTGTCGGGTTATGGAATAAAGATGGCTTCCATCCAGAGCCTGTGCTAATACAGGGGAAGAAAGAGCCTCCAGACATAACCCAAGAGTGGTGGCCAAAGTCTCATCCAGAAAATTAGCCTCAGCTCCAGAATCCACTATGGCCTCAACAGAATGGGGGGTCTTATCTACGAACAGGGTTGCGGGGATAAGTGTCTTGGTGTGGGGGATCTCATTGGATGATGTGGTCATCAGTACTCCCGCCGCTACTGACGACCCTGGTCTTTTGCTCGGTTGGGACATAGAGATATCCGGTGTCCAGATCTTCCGCAGTAATAGCAATCTCCAGAGTCCCTTCTCCTCTGCCGCTCCTCTGGGGAGAGGTGAGCCCTGCCCAGTTGCATGGGCTCCTCCGTAGGCGGGGTAGTGTGAGACAGAGGGGAGGAGTTTGATCCCGAGAGATTGCCCGAGTCTTGGCTGGATCTGGACCGCCGTTCCCTGTCCCTCTCCCGTAGCCGGTTATCTATTCGTATGGCAAGAGAAATTAGTTCGTCCAGCGAGCCCGGTGTGTCTCTGGTTGCCAACTCATCCTTTAGCCGACTGCTTAACCCGTTGGCGAAGATGTCGCGGAGAGCCTCGTTGTTCCAGCCTGAATCAGCAGCTGCTGTCCTGAAATCAATCGCAAAGTCCGCTACACACCGATCTCCCTGACGGAGATTAAGGAGACGCTTGACTGATTCACCGCCCCTTACTGGGTGATCAAAAACTTTTTTCATCTCCTCGACAAATGAGGAATAGGAAGAGTGTCTAAAATCCTGCTGTTCATATGCCGCTTCCGCCCACGCCAGTGCCTTTCCTTCCAGCAGTCCAATTATATATGAAACCTTGGATCTATCGTTAGCATAGGTGAGTGGTTTCTGGTCAAAAATAATGGAGCATTGGAGGAGGAATCCCCTACATTTTCCCAAATCCCCAGCGTAGGGCTTGGGATCTGGGATGTGTGTCTCTCTTACTGTGACTGCTCGATCGGGTTGAAGCGCGGGTGCGTCGGGATCCGGCGGCTGGGAAGGTGCAGAAGGGATCAATCCAGCGATATGTGTGGTAAGTTGGGCCAGCTGAGAGAGTATGGTGTGGTAATTATGATCCAGAGTCAACATCAACTGTTCATGTCGAGCGAGGCGAGCATTCAGACCTGAGAGGGCTTGTGGTAGTGGGTCTGAGGCGACTTCCGGGTTTGAGTCCGCTGAATCCATTTGTGGCCAGATAGTTCTGTTAGGTTGACGTCAAGTGCGGGGGATTCATATGCGGACTCGGCTTGGAGTTTCAAACAATGCTTTATTTGCTTCCTTCTGATTTCGGTTTCTTTCCCAGGTGGATGCGGAAAATAGGTTAGTCGGCAGGCAGACAAGCGGGGAGGGAAACCTGGCGGACAGAGAGGCGGGCAGGCAGGCGGGCAGGCAGGCAGGCAGGCAAGCGGTAGGGCAGCAATCGGGCATGCAGGCAGGATCTCTGACGGGGAAAAAACACACAGGTTAACGATCAGGAAATCACACTGGGAAGAATCCTTCAGGCCGAGAGTTGTACCAAAGGCGTTCAACTATCTGGCGATGAACAGCAGGCTGGGCAGATCTTAAATAGTGCTGCTGCTGATTGCCAAGATGCCGATCAGGTGCTGATCCAGGTGCCAGGATGCCAGACACGCCCACCAGGGAACAGGATCACAACACTCTGTCTCTTTTGGAGAAAATAAAAGATTTTTATGTCACAACACAAACAGATGGCATTGGGGTGGATGTGCAAGTTGGAGTTTGTGTAACGTGAAGCTGCACATCTGCTTGGTGAGGGGGTGTCTGCTTCTCCCCCACAGTTACGTTTACAATCAGACAGACAAGTGTTCCTCTCACACAGCTTTAATTAATCTCATATTACAAGCTGCAGCGGAGATTAAACTAAAATAACACACTGGGAAAAACCTGGGAGTGCTCAACCAATCAGTAACGTTTTCGTTTCAAATCTCAACGTGACTTTTCTGCCAGAGTGATTTTATCAGTGAAAAGTCTCTCACAACTCTGTTTTCCACCTGAAATCGAACCACAGCTGGTGATGCTTTGCAGCTTCGCTTGTTGACCTCCACATGAGCCCTGCAGACTGGAGCAAGTAAACATTTGATGTTTACATTTGAAGCATTAGCTGACTGTGTTTTTAACCAAAGAGCACCTCGTGTTACAGTAACACTACTGAACTGGCAGACTTTCAATCTTTGCCCCCCCCTCCCCAACAACAGCTAATCCAGCAGTTGTCTTGCAGTCTCTCTTCTATCCCTTTATTTTTGTCCTTGCTTCTTTTCATAATGTTCTCTTGAGTTTTTTACTGAATCAGCCTTGATACATGTTCAAAAAGAGACGTCAAGGATGTCTGTAAGGATGTTGGAGAGGATGATGATGAGTGACAAGCATGTTTAAGAGCAGTTATTGTTATGACCTCTTGTTCTGTTATTTTAGACACAAAGCTCTTTGGGACATGGGGGGAAGCTACCATGAGCTTATGCTTCTGCAGTTCTTCTGGATAAAAAAAAAAACCCACAGCCTCATATTCCACTTCCTTTTAAACAACCTCTGTCACAGATTGTGTAGGAGTGGAGTGGACCCAAATGCAGAAGGCATCAATACAATTGTTTTCATACCACACAGAAAAGCAACTAACACATAATATACCAGTAAGCAACCAAGAGACAGATACACAGAAATCGTAACAAGACACAGGTGGAATGGATAAACTAACTTAATCCATGTGAATTAATGGACAGAAAACAAGACTAAAAAAGGAAAAACAAGGAAAACTACTAAATAAGATGGGAAACCACCACACTATAACATCATTAGGTTTATTTACTAATTAATATAGTATATAGAGTTAATAGAGCAAAGACTGTAAAAGATGTGTGGGCATCTGGCCAGGATGCCTCCTGGACATCTCCCTACAGGAGGAGACCCCGGGGAAGACCCAGGACACGCTGGATTTTACCTCTTGACTGTCCTGGGAACACCTTGGGATCCCCCCCGCAGAGTTGGTAAATGTGGCTGGGGAGAGGGAAGTCTGGGTTTCCCTGCTTAGGCTGCTGCTCCTGCAACCCAATGGTTGGATGAATGGATGGATGATTGGATGGTTGGATGGATGGATGGATGGTTGGATGGATGATTGGATGGTTGGATGGATGGTTGGATGGATGGATGGATGATTGGATGGTTGGATGGATGGATGGATGGATGGTTGGATGGATGGATGGATGGATGGATGATTGGATGGTTGGATGGATGGTTGGATGGATGGATGGATGGTTGGATGAATGGATGGATGATTGGATGGTTGGATTGATGGATGGATGATTGGACGGATGATTGGATGGTTGGATGGATGGTTGGATGGATGATTGGATGGTTGGATGGATGGATGGATGGTTGGATGGATGGATGGATTATTGGATGGTTGGATGGATGATTGGATGGTTGGATGGATGGATGGATGATTGGATGGTTGGATGGATGGATGGATGATTGGATGGATGGCGCAACAGGTGGAAACTACAAACTCATCTTTTAAAAAACTTCCTGTTTCAGTCACAGACTCACGGTGTTACAAGCAGCTGCAGTTGAAGTGGAAGTTGGGAATGAAAATGTGGAGCTGTGGCGGGACAGATTTGGGAATGGGAAACTTCACTGCACTGTGGCAGTGAAGGGGGGGACAAGCAGAAAAGAGGTTAGTTGCCGCTGCATGTTTATTCTTCAGAGGGACAGGTTTTTTTCCCTCATAATTGTTTATTTTCTCCCTGTATGAAAAATATGGGAGAATGAAAATACGGGACGACGTTGGAAAACAGGCCAAAACTACGATAGATACATAACACCTATGTGCCCCACATGCTGAACACAGCTCAAACTGCCAATGATGAAATGAGATAAAGTTAGTGTGATTTCCGGGGGCTTAAGAACATTTTAGGGAAGCTCCAGACCCCTAATGTAGGATCAATAAGACTTTTGAGATCGACTAAGTGGAGGTGCAGTAAAGCAAAAGCAGCTGTAATGTGATGCTTTGTGAGAGTAAAGAAGTAATGAAGGCGGTTTTTTGGTCTCTGGAAGCTGCAGGGCGACAAGGTATTCAGGATTACACACAACAAATATCGGTGTGGCATCAAAAGGAGGCAGAATCACAGAGTTTCAGAGTTATGTTGCTTTAAAGAATCAGTACTTAACTTTGGAAGATTTTTGGACTCTGGTGACCCTCTAACCAGGGTTTGAATTAGCTTTTTTTGGTGGGGGATATGGTTATTGTTAAGTACGTTGTGCTGCTCCTCTATGTAACCAATCAGAAACACGTCATAAAAGACAGAAAGTTTTATTAACAACCACAGAAAGTAGCGTATTAGCTGTTTGCCATCTGGGTGGCGTGTGACCCAAGACAAACTGCTGCTGCCTGCAGTGCTGAAGGAAACAGAAAATGTCTCCCCTTTTACTTTAGATTATTATATTCATTCATTAAATTTAAAACATAAATGAAAACACAACACACTGAAAAGTTCCTCCTATTTAAGAAACATCAGGAAACTTATGAAAAAATTCAATATAAACTGGTTGTGGACTCTTTTTGCGCTCCTCTTAAGGTGTCAGTTGAATGTCTTTAGTGAAGCTCTTCTGCTTTTCGTAATTTGATCTGTTCTAATGGCAGATACTCTATCATCCATATTGCATCCTGTCTCTCCTCCGAGCACTCTCCATCCAGTACAAGTCAGTCCGTTGTGCATCAAAACAAGTCAGAAACACAGAGTTTTAAGGTTGGAAAGTTCTGTAGTGCTGCCTGGAAAAGCATTAAAGGATGTGACTTTAAAGACACTTTGTGTGAATCTTAGAGAGAAAATGTCTTTGAAAAGGTTTTGATGGATAAATACAGGCTGAATTATTACAAAGTGGTCTGCAATCATCTTTCCACGCAAGACTCAAAATATCTTCTATTTCCTGACTTTAGTTGTTCTGTTTTTAATTTTTGTTTTTTAATTTTTTTGTTTGTTTCAGTCAATGTTTGTTTTTGTTTTTGGTTAGCTTGTTAGATGAATAAATAGATTAATTATTAGAAAGATGCTAATTAAAAAGTCTTTCCTGAATGAGGCTCTCTGATCCTCGTAGCCAAGCAGGTCAGCAGAGGGACATGACGAGTTCTTTGGGTCATTTCTGCGCTACACGGTTTGTGTTTCCACTACAAAAAACGCCGTTAAAAATCAAACAGATGTTCTTCTTTTCTCATAGCAGGCTGAAGGCCTGGTAGTACGTTTATTTGTTTCCCAGATGTCAGTTTTTTTTATGGAGTAATTACAGTTTGCTTGTTGAGCACATCGGTTTTCCAGCTATTCTGTAGGTAGTCATCGTGGGCCAGTTTATGCCAGTGGGAAGCACTTCAGTACATCAGCACATTTTACACAGATGTTTCCTGGTGTTTCTCTGCAGACTCGTGTCAGCGCCTTGGAATGTGGAAATGCACAAACAATACAGTAAAAAAAAGCCTTTTCACTGAAAACAACATCCTGTTTGCAAGATGTTACTTTCAGAGCGACCAGTCCAGCTGCAGAAAACACCAGTTTCTACAGTTAAAATCAGCTCTTTTCAAACCAAAGTTTTACTTTTTTGTTGAGCATAACAAGGCCTCCTGTTGTCAGCGCTGCTATTCATCACACTGACAGGTCATTCTGTTGAACAGTCTGGCTGCTCATCCAGTGTAATGTAGGTCACCCAACAGCTGCTCATGCAGCGTCTGGCGGAGCAGGTCACACACAAACGCTCACAGAACCTCAGCGCAGCTGAAACAGATCACTACTCAGGACAACAGCGATCCCACTGGAACTAGTCATAGAACGTAGGCGATACGGTTTATACTAAAGTCTCTGTAACGTAGAAGTTTTCAGGCAGAGCATCCGTTGGCCTGGAAATGTCAGGAATCTGGGACTCTGCAGGCTTTTTTCCCTGATTCTGGCTGGTTTTACATCCTGCATGATCACACTTTTTCCTGGCGTCACCAGGAAGTCCGAGTGATGTCTGCAGCAGCCATTCAGACAGAGCCCTCTTCTGTCTGACACAGAGTACTGTAGGGACCTTTTCACGCTCCTGTCGGCGCCCACTGAACGAAGCTGACATGCAGTCAGAGCCGTTTCTGCGACGTGAAGGGACGTAGCCACAACTTTTAGGGGCTTTTTCTTTAGTTTGTTCTCAAAGCAGCGTCTCTGTTGTAGCCAAAAACATTATGAATGTTTTCACAGCACTTCTTATGAAGTCTGACATTTCATATTCATAGAGCCGCATGCGGCCTGGTGCAGGGGACTGGGATTGGTCTGGGGGGGCACGGGGTTGGTGGCTGGGTTGGTAGGTGTGGGGGCTTTGTCTTTGCCTGTGTGTGTGTGAAAGATAATGATTGAATGATTTTTGTTTTTAATGTGGTTGCGTTGTATGCTTGGACACGTGAAGGCATATTATTGCTGATGTGTAGTTGTGATTGCTGGTGTGTAAAGTCCTGTGTACTGCTCTACTGTATGAAAAGTGCTGTAAAATCCTGATCAATCGATTGATTGATATGAGCTCAAACAGCTTTAAAAAATGAAAAATATTCTTCAAACTGTCTAAATTAAAATAATGTTTAGTTTTCTGATATAAAATGATTATAAACACACAAACTGACCACTGACAGGTGGATAGCAGGTATCTTACACCATATGAGGCATTTAGTGCAGCTTCTACACGCTGTCCTACCACCTGACCAGAACCACCTTGGTACCAGGTTGGACCACTCTGTCCTTCAGAACTGCTTCTTGGTGTCATAGACTGCTTCCAGGCTGGATGTGTTCAGAGGTGATATTCTGCGTACCTTTGTTGGGACCAGTGCTGATTGGACTTCTATCATCTCCAACCAGTCTGACCATCCTACCTTCTTCAGACCTTCTCTGTAAAGTCTGGAGATGGTTGTGTGGGAAATTCCCAGTAAGACCAACACGCATTAGTGAGTCGGACTTCAGCAAGTCGTCTTCATCGTGTCTATGTGACTAAACGCACACTTGCTGATGTGTGATTTGCTGATTCTAATTAACTTTTTGAAAAGAAAGAAGGTCTTAGTTTGTGCTTGTTAACACAAACAGGTGGTTTTGTGTCGACAAGCAGGTGGACCAGTGAGTTTTCATGAATAAAGTTTCGTTTTTATGTGAAGTTTGATGTTTTTTGCCATTTTATGTCGTCTGCTGTGTGTTTTTCTCTCCTCTGATTCCTGCTGCTGATGGTGTTTTCCTTTCTGATTTCCAAAGATGAAAAAGACCAAAAGGCGGTTGACGGTTGATCCTTATGATTTCATCCTGGGCTGTGACTACGCCAACAACTCAAGGGGAGGAGACAACCAGGTAGAAGCTTTCCCATGCAAACCCATTTCTGTCTGCATCACATTCAAAGGGCTTTTTTCTCCTCGTGTCTCCACGTGTGTCTGCTCTGGCTGGCTTTGTTTGACTGCTTAGATGGAAGCAGACATTAATCTTCCACTGGTCGACAAAACATGTCGAGCCACCATGTAACAATATATTTACACCCAGTTTGCACAGAAGCCCCTGAAGCTGTCTCGATCAGTGGGTTTTGGTTCAGTTTCTCTTCATGCTGGTCTGGTGTTAGAAGAAAAACTGGTTCTGGTTTATTTTATATTGAAGTTAAAGCTGCTTCCTGTTTTTCCTGTCATAAATTAAACCAAACAATCGAGAATCAAAACCAAAGACTGTGAAGCACAACCAAATGGAGAGAAGAGAGAAAGAAGAAGAGGAAACTGCAAATAAAACTACTGAATTTAACCAAATAAAAACCTAATAGATTTCATGATGATTGATAATCTTTGATTTTGAGATCATTTGTTATACTTAAGTTTTAGAAAGTCTTGGTTTTAATTGTTGTTTTTTGTTTGAGTTTTAAAAAGTTTTTTTTTCTTTTTAGAGATTCTGAAACAAATTTGATTCCATAGAATCAGAACAAGTGGTTGAGAAAGTGGATGGAAATCTTATCCGATCCGCATGTAGTATCAGCTGGCGTGAATTTGCTCTTCCTACAGAGCAAATATGTGACTAAATGCTGTAAAGAGTTCTGCAGAATACCTGACAGGACATCACTCAGTCTGAAATGGAGTATTTCTGTCTCATTATTTCTGTTCTCCACCCTCAGCCCCGGGCCCTGGAGCCCCCAGACGCCCTGGAGCCCCCAGACGCCCTGGAGCCCCCAGACACCCTGGAGCCCCCAGACACCCTGGAGCCCCCAGACGCCCTGGAGCCCCCAGACACCCTGGAGCCCCCAGACACCCTGGAGCCCCCAGACGCCCTGGAGCCCCCAGACGCCCTGGAGCCCCCGGACACCCTGGAGCCCCCAGACGCCCTGGAGCCCCCAGACACCCTGGAGCCCTCAGAAGTCCCAGAGGCTCATGACGTCATGGACACAGACATAAGGAGAAGGGAGTCGCTGCTTCCTGAGGCTGACATGGATGACGTTTTTCACCCGATGGGCCATGAACAGCGCAAGGCTCTGGAGCTGGAGATGGCGCCACAGCATGGTAGGATAGTAAACAGCATGCACAAGAGATTTCCTCAAACATTTCAGTGTGCTGTTGTGTGATATGAGGTGCTGCGATAACCAGCAGTTCAACCGGTGGCAGGTGAGAGTGCCAGGACCAGCACAGGCTGGGACTGCTTTGGACCAAACCCAGTGAGAATAAATGCTTCTCTGGAGTGGAGAAAATGTTGGTTTGTCAACATGGGCAGTGCAGAATGCGACACGATTCAGTGAGTCTGTAGAAATTTACGGCTCCTTTCACACCAGGAGAGTCCAGGGGTTTGATCGGATGGAGAATTCTGAGAAATGTTCCATCTTCATTAGATTTGCTTTCACTCTGCACTTTACTAAGGTAGACGAACCACCTGGACATCGTCACACAGCTGCTGGTTTTATTGTGGTTCTTGTGAGTCCTCACTACAGCAGACACCTCTGGCCTAAAGCTAAACATGAGTCAGCCAGAAGCTAAGCCAAGTTAAACTAGTACTAAAGGACTAAATATTGTGAAACAGTACATTGTTCTGCCTCCAGTTGATATCTTGTTGTAAGCGTGAAGCGTATGAAGGCATGAACACAGGAACTGTGACAAGTTGTCATTTCTGGGAATCCCTGCCCGTCTCTCTGAGTCTCCTAGACTACTCCCTGAAAACACACCCTGAAAAGGATTTCCTTGAACATTTTTCTGCTAAATAAAGGTTCAGGAGTTTGACTAATTACAGGTTTTATGCTGTTTTAGAAAATCTCCTGATAAGGTTTGTGTGTTCCCATCAGACGCCTGGTTCTAGTTTTATCTGAGTGCATGGAGCCGATGCAATGACTGGACGACGCATTTCCATTCACTTCCATGTTTGCTTGCAAACCAGTGATTATCTCCTCCCACGCAGCCGCGGTGGCTCCGCGGTGCTGCAGGTTGAAGAAAGGTTCAGAATGTTTTAGTCATTCCTCCTGTCTTATTCCAGATGATCTTGCATATGCAGAGAGCCGAACCGCCCTGTCTCGCTCCACATCTCGTCTAAGTTACTCGTCGTGTGGCAGCGGCAGCATTGGAGGGCCTCATAGGTGCAGCAGCTATCTCCCTGGCCTGGATGACTCGGAAGCAGAGGATGACCACTGCCACCAGTACCCGATCTACCAGTCCCATCCCGGCCCCAGCAGCCTGACATCTCAGGAGAGCCTGAATTCATCCCACGTCCCGCCTCAGGTCTCTACCGTTCTGTGTGTCAATCCTCCGTTCACTGCATGAAACCTCACTGCAGCCTAAATATGTTCACAAATCCTTCATGTGTGGTGTCTTTGTGTGGGTCGAGGGAAAGTTTTAGGCTTTATTATTTATGTTTGTCTTCATTTCACATTAGAAGTAAAGACTGTGATGTTCATAGATGACACTGTCAGACACCTTTATGTGATCCAGAAGTCAGTCAGCTTTGCCCTAACTGATGACTGGAAATGTAAAAGTTAAATATTTCACATGTTTTACTGATTAAAATGCTTCAGGACGTCTGTGGAACAGTCGGAGGATCTGCTTTAAGAAGCAGAGAAGAAATAAGAAAGACGCTCATCATGATGATACAAAGATTGTTGCTGATCTATCAGTCCTCATGCCTTCTCTGATTGGTCGATTATATATCTGTCGGATGCAAATATTTTTAAAAAAATCAACCTCAGTTCAAACAAATAAAAGTCACAAAATTACACAGATCTGATTAAATATATCGCAGATTATTCGGATAAGATTTATCGGGGTAGGTTTGTAAAGACCTTAAGATGGTTGTTGGTTTGAGACTCCACCGCAGGACATCTTTCTCTTTCTAACTTTCTCATAGAACTCAAAACGTACATGAGAACCATGAATTATGTCAACAAACACGATCTGTTGGGAACACCTCGCAGTTTTCTACACAACAGTTTGAATCGGTCTCAGAAAGCAGGAATCTGGTGCAGATTTCAATCAGTACATGAACAACAGACCTGCACACTAGTTTTATTCAGAAACTGGTCCCATTTCATCAGGAAAACGTGTCCAGTATGAACTTATAGAAATTACAATCTGACATCATGCAATAATATTTTCATCTTTCACTATTTTAAGCAGAAGAATAATTATAATCCTTAACAAAGTTTGTAACTCACTGTAGCAAGTATTTAATGTCCTACAGTGGAACCAGATGTCTTAACTCAGTGGATTCCCAAAACCCAAAAAGACCAACCCATGAAAAATGTAGATAAGTCCAGTTTTTGGAATATGATGTCTTTATTTGTCCCTTTAACAAAATGTAAAATGAAAAAGGACAAATGGGTTTTTTTTTACTATTTATTACCATGTGATAAGTCAACATTTTCAGAACCTTCTGCTTTCTGGTGTCCATTAAGGGGCTGAAGACTAAATTCAGATCATTTTCCACCGGATTTTGAGCAAACTTTGTGTCATAAAGTGATGCTAAATGTTTCAGAGACTGTGTGGATCGTCTATGTCCCGCTGGGTTCATCTGCCGTCTCAGGTTTCAGAGCTGTCAAACTGTACAAACACTGACAGGCTGATCTGCAGCGTGACGTAGACGAGACAGCTTCTTGATCAGAGGGAAGTCACGGCATTACACAAGTGTCTATTTAGGAGATGGCAGGCGACCTGACTCCAGCGAGGACTCGCAGTAACCGTCGCTTCTCCGCTCGCGTGAAGCACATCAACAGACTGTTGATGATGAGTCTGGAGTTTTGGTTTTTTCTCTGCTGCCAGAAAGTCACAACATGTCCTCATGTGTCCTTCATTTCCACAATTACATGTCTTATAGTTCATTCATTCATTCATTCATTCATTCTTTCATTCATTCATCATCCTAACAGCTAAGTCCGATGAAGCTGGAGCCTATCCCAGCAGTGTTTGGGTGAAAGGCAGGGTACACCCTGGACAGCTCGCCGGTCCATCACAGGCCATGTCTTATAGTTAAATAATCTATGTTCCAATGTACTCATGGTGTATACTTAACAAAGATACAATAACAGTGAATATATTTATCACTACTCAACAAACTAAAAATGACTTTTCAGTTGATTAAGCCAATGTGGATGAGCTCAACCCTTTGCTGATTTCCACAGTTTGACATGTTGTGATGTGGCAGGTTTGTCCTGCAGCTGGGCAACGCAGCACAGGCGGACACACACAGGAAAACACACAGGCCAGACATCAGGCAGCCGTGCGTTTCGGTCTCAGATGACAGAAACTCTTTCTGCATGCAGCTGCTGCTCTCTGCTCCCTGCATGCTCATTAGGAACACATTCAAGCCAAGACATAGATCCACATGACATCCGCTATTTGATCATGTTTGTTGAACAAGACATGTAGATGAGTAAGCACAGACTCCATTTAGGCCCACGGCACATGTGGGGGGGAGTTATCGTGTGTTTACATGTTCCATCTACAGAATAGCAACAAATCAAAGGGAATGCCTAAAAAAAGCTGCAGAGAGACAAAACAAATGTTCATAATCCTAAACATGGAACTCATCAGACTTATTCACTCCAGAGCCTCCCAATTTCAAACTATGTATGCAGGATGTTGGACTACCATGCCATCCGATCTACTCAAATCATCCAGAACTAAACCTGTTCATGTGTCTACTCTACCCAGAAGCCCTGAAGTTCAGGAGATCTCTGACATAAATAATGATTTGGTTCTGCAGACTGCTGACTCATCTCATGCCAGGTCTGCAGCATCCACCAATACCAGTGTTTTTCTTTTCATAACTGGCGTAAGATGAGTTTCTCTTTATGAACTCAACTCAGCTTTATTTATCCATTTATAAAACCAACCAGAAATGAAACAAAAGTGCTGCACACAATCAGCCAAAATAACAACAGAATAAAACATGGCAAAAAACAAATAAATAAATAACACAATATTTATTTATATTTATAAAATATTTATATATTTATAAAATTTTATTTACATTTATAAAATGGATGGATGGTCCATCCATCCATCCATCTTCTGCTGCTTATCGGGGTCGGGTCGCGGGGGCAGCAGCCTAAGCAGGGAAGCCCAGACTTCCCTCTCCCCAGCCACATTTGCCAACTCTGCGGGGGGGATCCCGAGGCGTTTCCAGGCCAGCCGAGACATATAATCCCTCCAGCGTGTCCTGGGTCTTCCCCGGGGTCTCCTCCCAGAGGGACGTGCCTGGAACACCTCACCAGGGAGGTCCAGGAGGCATCCTGACCAGATGCCCGAGCCACCTCAACTGGTTCCTCTCGATGCGGAGGAGCAGCGGCTCTACTCTGAGCCCCTCCCGGATGACTGAGCTCCTCACCCTATCTCTAAGGGAGAGCCCGGCCACCCTGCGGAGGAAACTCATTTCAGCCGCCTGTATACGAGATCTTGTTCTTTCGGTCACGACCCACAGCTCATGACCATAGGTGAGGGTAGGAACGTAGATCGACTGGTAAATCGAGAGCTTCGCCTTCTGGCTCAGCTCCTTCTTCACCACGACAGACCGGCGCAGAGTCTGCATTACTGCAGACGCCGCACCGATCCGTCTGTCGATCTCACGCTCCATCCTTCCCTCACTCGTGAACAAGACCCCGAGATATTTAAACTCCTCCACTTGAGGCAGGACCTCACTCCCGACCCGGAGAGGACAATCCACCCTATTCCGGCTGAGGACCATGGTCTCAGATTTGGAGGTGCTGATTCTCATCCCAGCCGCTTCACACTCAGCCGCGAATCGCTCAAGCGAGAGCTGGAGATCACGACCAGATGAAGCCAACAGGACCACGTCATCCGCAAAAAGCAGGGACCCAATCCTGAGGCCACCAAGTCGGATCCCCTCAACACCTCGGCTGCGCCTAGAAATTCTGTCCATATAAGTTATGAACAGAATCGGTGATAAAGGGCAGCCTTGGCGGAGTCCAACCCTCACCGGAAACGAATCTGACTTACTACCGGCAATGCGGACCAAGCTCTGACACCTGTCGTACAGGGACCAGACAGCCCTTACAAGGGGGTCCGGTACCCCATACTCCCGGAGTACCCCCCACAGGAGCCCCCGGGGGACACGGTCGAATGCCTTCTCCAGGTCCACAAAGCACATGTAGACTGGTTGGGCAAACTCCCATGCCCCTCTTCACCCGACTGTTCAAGGCATGTGGCCGCAGGTCCGATGATACGACTACAAAATCCATCATCGAACTGCGGCCCAGGGAATCCTGATGCCAGGTGTACAAATGGACACTCTTATGTTGGAACATGGTGTTCGTTATGGACAATCCATGACGAGCACAGAAGTCCAATACACCATTTGGGTTCAGAGGGGGGGGACCATGCCTCCCAATCACTCCCCTCCAGGTCTCACTGTCATTGCCCACGTGAGCATTGAAGTCCCCAGAAGGAGCACCCTCCAGCACTCCCTCCAAGGACCCCAGAAAGGGTGGGTACTCTGAACTGCTGTTCGGTGCATAAGCACAGACAACAGTCAGGACCCGTCCCCCCACCCGGAGGCGGAGGGAAACTACCCTTTCATCCACCGGGGTAAACCCCAACGTGCAGGCACCAAGCTGGGGGCTGATGAGAATGCCCACACCTGCTCGGCGCCTCTCACCATGAGCAACTCCAGAGTGGAAGAAGGTCCAGCCCCTCTCGAGGGTACTGGTTCCAGAGCCCAAGCCATGCGTCGAGGTGAGTCCAACTATATCTAGCCGGAACCGCTAAACCTCGCGCACAAGCTCAGGCTCCTTCCCCACCAGAGAGGTGACGTTCCACGTCCCTAGAGCCAGCTTCTGCAGCCGGGGATCGGACCGCCAGGGTCCCCGCCCCTTGCTGCTGCCCAGCTCACATTGCACCCGACCCCTACGGCTCCTCCCGCAGATGGTGAGCTCACAGGAGGTGGGGCCCATGTAACCCTTTCGGGCTGAGCCCGACCGGGCCCCATGGGCAAAGGCCCGGCCACCAGACGCTCGCTCTCGTACCCCACCTCCAGGCCTGGCTCCAGAGGGGGGTCCCGGTAACCTGCATCCGAGCAAGGGAACATTCATGCCCAGGTTGGTCGTCATCGTAGAGGTCGATGAGCCGTGCTTGGTCTGACAACAGGTCATACAAGGAATGAGAAAATTATATATAAATTACATTTTTATATTTCTTTGCAAGAACAGACTACCATCTATTGGCTTAAAAACTCCATCAAAACATCTGAAAACAAACATTGACTCAACTATTTATGGTCAGTATGTTACATATATCTTATAATGGTGCAAATCTCATCATTACGTCAGGGGTGTTTAGTCCGTAAGGGCCGCTGTCCCGCAGGATTTCCTTGTATCCCTGCTCCAACACACCTGACTTCCGTTGAATGGATCCAACTGATCCAACTGATGAAGTTCTGCATAACGACTGATTAATAAGTCAGGTGTGTTGGAGCAGGGATGCATGGAAAACCTGCAGCACCTCCAGGACCAGAGATGGACACTAGAAAAGCTCTCTGGAGGAATCTGGAAATGACAAACTTGTCCTCATCTGACAGTAGTTTCTCTGTCCTCCTGCCTTTCTACAGATCACTGACCTGAACATCAGGATGTCCGCCATTGAGAGCCTTCTGAACCGCTTGGAACAGAAAGTCATCCCAACAAATGATGAGGTAAATCCATGACAGTAGGTGTTCCGGCATGTTAGCGATGGCCGACAGCGTCGCTGGGAAGCATATGGAGGAGAAGAGACCGTAGCCGCCATGGCATGTGACAACACAGCGACATGTTTAGCATACTGGAGCCGCACACCATCACTTCTTCCTGAATCAACTTAAAATCATTTTCATACTAACATGTTTCCTGGTGTTTTTTCCTCGTCTCATGCTGGCTTGTGTGGGTTTGGTCTGGTTTTGATTGGAGCCCTAAAATCCACACCAGTATTATCAGAGCCTGCACCAAGCCCTAAAACCAGCTAACCCTAAACCACAGCAGAGCCGAGGCTCTTCCAGTAATTAGTCGTAACTCGGCTTCAAATGGGAAAAAGGTTTTAAACAGTTTACAAACAGATGCTCCATCAGCTTTAGAGAAAAGAATCTGCCAGCAACATGTCTGTATTACAACTCTATCTTTCGCACCTTTATGTCCTGATCCATGAACTGGTTCCAAGGCCTGCTGAGGAAAACACGCTGCTGCTCTGGCAGGTTGAACGGGTTTGTCAGCATACACCGAGTCAGCAGTGGGGTCTGGTTTTCAAGAGTTTGGACTCATTTTTCCATTAAATATAATGCTGTATATATATATGTCCTCCATCATATGACAGTAGCGTGTCATTTTACAACACTGTGTCACATGGCAGCAACTGGAAATAAACACACACACACATCTGATTCAGCAAATAAATGCAAAAGGACTGTGTGGCTAAATAAATGTATGTATACACAGCTTCTTCTGAAGGGAAACATTTCCTGTGTTGGCGCGACCAGGTTCTGACTGCACACAGCACGTCTCCTCCTCGGTGGGAGGAAGTGGACCTGGAGGAGCAGCAGCTCAGGCTGAAGCTGCACAAGATGACAGACAACATCAGCGATCACAGCCTGACGTCTGATGAAGACGAACCCCACAGACCATACTCTGCCTCAGACGTCTCAGCGTGGACAAGCCCAAAGGTGGAGCCCAGGCCCTCCAGGATACCCACCAGACCCACATCTACAGCAAGTACCACTAATTCCAGGCTGGAGGACGAGATGCTTCAGCAAAGCGAGTCTCAGAAGGTACCCCTGTTTTATCATGTAATCACACACCAGCATCCACCAGTTTGTTTACTGGTTAAAAACTGCTAACATCTGGCCTGCTGCTCATTCTGAGCTCACTAAAGAAAACCACCATGTCTCATGAAATTCCACACTACCACTGGAATCCAGTCATAAATCAAGTCACTGTGCCTTGGAGTTTATTTGTCTCCTACATTTTTAGACACCGGGTGGACGTACGAAAGCGCCAGAACTGCTTTTACTGAAGCAACTCGATCTGGTCGAGTCCGCTAAGTCAGGATACGTTTTCTACATCACCCTCTGTTGGGTTTGCTTGTGCCTTTTCCTCGTTTGGAGGATAAAAACCAGCCGGTAACTGCAGGGAAAAGGTTGCTTGTTACCTAACTGGCTTTCAGTCTTTGTTTTCCTGCTCCAGCCGTACCACTAGACCACTGGTTCCCAACCCAGGGCTCCCCAAAGAGCACAGGGGTCCCGAGGCTTTGAACCATTCAGAGGCATTCTCATTAATGTCCACAAGGTTTATTTAATCATCTGGACATCTCGTTCACGTGGAACTGCTGTTTTCTTAGCCGGAAAACGTGAACTTTGTAAACCTGATCCCAAAATGAATAAATCAGGGTCATCAAAATCTTCTACACATTATTTTAACATGTGTGTTCACTGAAAAACAAAAGAAAAAAAATGCCACAGGCAACGCTACAACTTGTGCTCCCAATCAGTTCTCGTCCTCGCGGTTCAGTGACCTGCAGTAGCAGAGAACTTCGTGTCCGGTTACCTTCGGTTTTCCTGCTGCAGGTAGACATGAGGAACACCACAGAGCAGAGGATTTGTCCCATCTAAAGAAAATAGAAATAATAGATGCTGTTAAGTTAACTCTGGCTTTATGGAAGGACAGAACTAATAAAACCTTTAAACATACAAACAACAACTTAAAGCCTGTTGTCAGCATGCAGTGGGGGTGGGGGTCCATGGCTTTGGGGTCCTGAAGGAAGATGGTTTGGACCACCGCACCAGGCTGTAACTGGCTGCCAGGATTTAGATCAGGGGTGCCCACACTTTTGCCTCCAAGGGCCAAACTGAAAATGATCCCGTGAGCCAAACACTGCAGTTTTATACACAATAAGTGTATAAAGTTATTTCAATCATTGTTCAATAGCAAATACAGTGTTTTTTCCTATCTGGCAAATAAAATGTTGCATAAAAAATCAATATGGCAATGGAACAACACAGCCATAGTTGGAGGGGCAAGAAGTAATAATCACAGCCACTAAACAGCACCGAAGTGCAGCATGTCAACATGAAGAAACAGTGCATGTTGAACAAGGCAAGCTGCTGATACTTAGTGCAGCTGATCTTTGGACAGCACCAGTCTCTCCATGTTGGGTTGCACCTGGCTCAGTGACAAGGTGAGACGTCACTGAGGTGGATCCCTCAGAGTCTGGACTTATTGGGGTTCATGACACTGAGAGTATTGTCTTTTCATCAAGCTCTGTAGGGTATTATTATAAACAGCGACTAGCGGGCCAAAAGCAAAGTGCTGATTTTGGCCCGCGGGCCCCACTTTGGGCTCCCCTGATTTAAATGAAGAAGTGAAGCCGTTGCTGAAGTGTAAACAGTAACACCTTGTTTTCTACATGTAGCTCTACTGATGTTTCTTTACTGAAAGGTGACATGAAGGTTAATCCCGAATATTCAGCAGTTGAAAAAACAATCCATTAAACGGCAAACAAACATTTTGTCCCAACGAACGGTTTGAGTCAGTGGTTTACGGACTGAGGTCGGGGAAGACTGTGGTGACGGTTAACTGTTGGAAGGAAATGCAGTGTGACAGAGCTCTCCTACTGAAACGGATCATGTTTTTCTCTCAGCCGTCCTCTCTTTCCGTCAGCGTGTTATATAGCTGTTGTGCTTGTAAAAAGCTCTGCAGGGTTCCAAAAGCCACGGCCCACACCAAAGCCAGGCCTTTTCTACCACAGAGGACAACACCAGACCTGCCGTAAATACCTCGGCTCTTGTCTACGCTCGCTTCCTGTTATTTCAGTCATCTTTAAATCATGTTGAAGTCGTCAGCAAAACAAAAAGTTGTATTTTTATTATTCCTTTCCCCTGCGATATCCTGCCGGTATGGGTGGAACAGTGATGAAGAGGCTACATTCCTCTATCTCAGCCATGTTCCAGGCACAGAAACGTATAAGATCTGCTTTGTGATGGAGGGAAACCAAGCCTTGTATTATTACATTTTCCCATGCTGTTCCTTTCACCTGCGTTTCTTTGCTGTTTATCCTTTTGATGCCTCATCCACTCTGTTATGAATCCCGTTGCTACCAGTTGGTCTGTCAGGCCGTCTCAGCTCAAACCAGTCCAAACCAGCTCAGCCTGTCAGTATTTCACCAACACACGTCGGTTATGGCTCCAAGCGCTACGCAGTCTTCTGTTTTTGGGTTCGTCTTTAAAACATGTCCAGGTTGAGTGTTCTGTGCTCATCGTGTTGTTTGTTTTATTTATTTATTTATTTTATTGTTATAATGAGCTTGTTTGTCTCAATGACATTATAAAAAAGGTTATAAGGTTTTAAAAAGGGTTATTCTAAAAGAAGAGAACGTATACTAGGTCCTAAGGTTGTAAAAAAGGGTTATTATAAAAGAACTGGGAACTTAATATAATGCCTGAGAGCAGATAGATGGTCTCATGTACCAGAACAAGGCAGAATGTCTTCATCAGAACTAAGTTTATTTGGTAAAATATTAGAACAAATAATACATGAGCAAATTAGGGATTACTATGGTACAAATGGGCTAAACTCCAAACATAAACACGCTTATAGAAAAAGCAACTCCACAGCTACAGCAGTGTCAGGATGAAAGATGACTGGATGATGGAAATAGATGACAAAAAGATCTGTTGTTGGTTCTAAGTGCAGCTTTTGATGTTGTTGATCATGAGGTCGTATTGGAAAAGTTGAGGTTTGAACCAGCTGCTACTCCATGGATAAAGAGTTATCTGACAGACAGGAATACCCCGGTTTACTTTAATGGCAGCTATTCTGAGCTGTGAGTTGTGGGGGGGGGGGGGGGGGGGGGGGGGGTGGGCACATGGGAGTTCTTTGGGTCCTCTCTTATTCTCAGTGTTTATTATTGGTCTACCTTTAGTTTTAAATCATGCAATGTGTTTAAATCATGCAATGTGTGCTGATGATTGATGATTTATGCATCGGCACGCACACCAGCTGAATTTAAATGCAGATTTAGAGTTATTGGAGAACAGGTTAAGTAGAAACAAATTAGTTTTGAATAAGGAAAAAAAAAACTAAATATTGTTTTGGGATAAAAGAAAAAAAAGTGCTTAGGGAAGATCCTAAGCTGTGCTTAACTATGGGTGAGGTAGTAATCTATCTATATATTGGGGTTATTGTGGAATAGTCAAGTTGACGAGAGCAGAAAATGGGTAGAGGTGTGGCTGTGATTAACTTTATATCTACTCATTTAATTACATTAGTTGTTCAAGCACTAGTCTTGTCATACTTGGACTATTGTTCGGTAAGTTGGTCGAGTTCAACAAAACGTAACCTCGGCAGGTTGGAGGTCACTAGGAGCAAAGCTGTTAGTTCTGCGTTGTCCTCATCAGACCAGTGTTGGTGTAATGAATCATTGCCTGTCCTGGTTAAATGTAGAAAGTAAGCTGTAATGACCAAAACACCAGAAATATTGCATGGAAACTGTCATTTTTCTCAGACATACATAATTACTTCAGCATCTTCTTCTTGTTGCCTTCATGTAGATCTGAAGACAGTAAATTACAGGGCAATGGTGGCACGGAATACATTACCAGATTCTTTTATTTTAGAAAACAATATGGTGAGCGTTAAAAAGAGGCTAAAATTAATTCTGTGGGTTCGACAAATATAATACTGTGGTGATCTTTGTTCTGTAACGTTTATGCTGAGAGCGATGGAATCATTTCTCAACAGAAACAGTGGAGAGTAGATATAGTGCCCTTGTGTTGGCTGTGACGTGTTAAACTGTGAGCAAGTGTTTTTGTGTTTGGTGTCTGGGCTGTTGGTGGGGGTTTGTATGTAAATGTGTTTTAATCTAATGCTGTGATAAGATGTGGAGACCCCAGCAGGAGTAGCCGCTGTGAATCGACTGCAGCTCATAGGGATCTGATAAATAAACCAAAAAGAACAGAAATGGAACTTGACCTGAAAAGGTGCCGTAACCCTTTACGTCTGCAGAGGCCTTTAGTACCACTGGGGGGGTTATGTGGGCCTGCAGTTCAGTCTCTGCAGCCGCCTGACAGCTGGAGTCCGCAGGTCCACAACATACTGGTGTCACAGTGACCAAGCCGTAGAAACTGATAGTAAGGTTCCACATTGCCAGCTGCTGTGCACAACGTGCACAACGTATACACTCCTACGTCATATGAAGGCCTGTGTGTCCTCATCTGTTTCTTATTCAAACTGGGGGTAAAAAGAAGCCGACATGTTAATCACTGAGCTGATTAACTGGACTTTAGCAGTTTTCATTCATTCTGGAAAACATCCTGTAATAAATGAGAAGTTCCACAGATATAAGTAAAGACTTGTTAACCATTTCACTTCTAATCTTTATCAGTTTCATATCTGAGTCGATCCATTCCTTTAAGATTTCATCCTTTTGTATTTGTAAAAAGTCAACTCTATGTTTTTCTATGTAGTTTATTCCTTCATTTTGCTGCCAGATTTGGACCTTTATTCCTGAAGACATACTGGAATTCATTTTGCTATTTTAAATAAATCTCTAATTTCCAAATGATTTTTTAATTAAGAGTTTTGGAATCGTTGCTTTTTCATCCGTCAGTCTATCAGTTTTCTGTGGCTTTTGTTCCAGTTCAGGCTGGCTGGGAAACTGGAGCGAAAAGCAGGCGAGAGGCGGCGTACACCAGTCTGTCATAGCGCTATGTCATCATTTCCATTACAGTCGTTATTATTACCCATGTAGTCGTAAGGTTACTTTTATTTTCACCATTTTTTCTGCAACGGCCTGACAACCTGTCAGGGTGTTCCTGCCTCTCACCTGATGGCTGCTGAAACAACCTCCAGCTTCCCAGAGAGACCCGGACTGGACTGAGTGGTGAACGAATGAATGAATGAATTTTTTTAATTCGATGTGAAAAATGAGGAGAAAAACACAGGCAGTGACAGCAGATGTCATTTCCACATAGAACAGAAACATTGTTTTGTTTTCAGGTTGTTGTTTATTTGTTTCATCAGTGGGAAATATTCTGCGTTGTGCTCTAAAACTTTGTCCCTTCTGCATCTCCGCTGCCACTTCATGCTTCAGAAAGGTAAAAAGAAATGCATTTACGCAGCTCTTCGTCTTCGTCTTCATAAGGAGTGTGTTTCTACATGTTTACACACCGCAGAGCACATCAGACACGGTGTGTTCAGCGTCGTTGGAGGGGAGCGAAGTACAGACCTGTGAACATCCAACCCAACTCTCCTTTCTCTGCTTTGGTTTTTCTCTCTGAACTCTTTTGTTTTACTTCTTGTACTGGATTTTCTTGGACCTTAGCTGAACTCTAACCAGCAGGTTTCTGAACATTTAGTTTCCCAGCATTCTTTATCCGGGGTTTCCTCTGACACACAACAAACCCCGGCAGCCTGCGACACATTTACCTGTGAAAGTTAAACGTGTCTCGCCGCGCATGCTGCTGGTCCTCGTTGAAACTCACATCAGTGTTCTGTATTGTAGTAAAAGCAGTGAAAGGAAAAGGCCTTTTAAACACACACACACACACACACACAGCTCTCATGTGAACGTCTTTATCTGGCCTTTAACTGAGAATCTCTGTTTGCAGATGCACAGCTCATCAGACAGCTTGGAGAGGAGGGAGCCCCCCCTGCAGGAGGCATCTGTGGCCAGCTTCAAAGGCTCAACGGCCTTACTGGTTGAACTGGAAGATAAAGTGGCGCAAGCAGCTGCCAGTGTTCAGAACGCTAAAAGTGAGGTAAGAATGAAGCAGACAGAGTTAAGCTGAGCTGCTTGGTAGCTTTTAAAAACGACCCTGAAGTCAAGTGGTAAGCTGTCCTCTCCGTTGTTCTCAGGACCAAACCACAACGCTGACACTGTAAACAAACATTTTGTTGCCTCTTGTTTACGTGGTAACAGAGCTGTAAAATCAAGCTATTTGTGTGGACACTCAGAGCTTCATCAGCCGGTGTGATGACGACTACCTGACGTTTGTACTTCCTCTCATCCAGGTGACTTCCCAGTTAATCCGGGTTGTCTGCACCACCACGCTGGTTAACTTCTGACCGGCGTAACTCGTGGTAACCTACGCTGTGTGTCTAACCTGCTCTGGAGCAGGTCATGCAGTGAATAAGAGATCAATGAGTATAAAAGCACCACAACCCAACCAATCAGCTCTCTTGGAAAATGGCTTGTCCTTTCTGTGGATGCTGGATCGTGGGAGGAGGGAGGCTTTAGGGACAGATGCATCCTTTTGATGCAGAAATTAAACCTTTTCACTGATGCTTTGAAGCTTGTTTTAGTATTTGTTATTGGCTTACTCTGAAGTCCGTTTAGCTGCTGTAGGAATGTGAAATATTGATAATAATAATGGTCACATGTGGCAGAGCTGCAGAACCATGAAGTTACGGAACACGCAGCTACTTTTACTTTTCTCAGTAAAATCCGCCGACAGACAGTGTTGGAACCACCGCGTTACCATCTGGATCACACTTTATCAAATCAAACTTTATTTATAAAGCACTTTTCCTACAATAAAACGCAACACAAATGGCTACATGAGATAAAAACACAAGAAAATGCATCAGCCCCTCCCTTCTAACACAAACACACTCATACACACACACCCAACCAGCATCAGTTTCCAACACTTGACTTAAACATCACTCACACACCTACCTACCTACATGTTGCTGAGCACAGATGAGCCCGGTCAGGAAACACCGTCGCAGGAGCCGTCAGGAGTCGACCAGACCACAGTAACAGTACTATCAATAACATTAAGCGCTATCACATAAAAAAAAATCCCCTTTTTAAATGTGGGTGACATCTCTACGCTTCTGTACAACATCAGACGTTTATCTTTGTCTTTTTCATCTGCTGTGTTACATTACCGTTCTTATCACCTCCCTGGTGGCATTGGGTGAGGGAGGGGTGGAGGTGGACCAGAACCGTCCCCACAGTGGAGCTCTGCAGACAGACAGTGGACTAAATATAAAACAGAAACATCACATTTATCCGTCTATCTGTCCTTCTCCCAGCTAAGCTGGCACTGAGTCACGCGTGCTCCTAAAAGCAGTCATTCCTTTGTTTTCGCAGTGTATAAACGTGTGTTTCACTGTGTCTTTTTCACTGTTTGCTGTAAAAGGATCATTTAAGAAGAAAAAACAGTAAGAACTGTCCTTTCTCTCTCTGTTTCCTGTTTTCTGTCCAGGTGTTTTACATTGAGAACCGGATTGCTGCCCTGAATGCTGCTGGAACACCTGATAAGAAACGACGGGTAATCCGCTTCAATTCCAGTCTGAATATTATCTTTGCTTTGTAGATTTTATTATTTAGAATAAAAGCAAACAAGAGTTTACCAGGGTTATTCTGTGGCACATCAGGCTGGTTGACAGCAGGACATCGTCTTGGACTGAACATGCATTTAGTAATCCAGTTTTCTCTGATTTAAATCCACTAATAAAATTGTTTCTCTCCTCTGAGCTGTCTTTGATAAATGTTGCAACGAGATACCAAAAGAACTTCACCGGCCACATGTTTTCCCTTCTGCTAACATTTGGACTTTATCTTTGCCTCCCGATTTGGTGTTTAGCAGTCAGCCATCCCGATCCAAGCAAGAAGACTCTCCCACAACTTTCCCACAAGTAAGTGCCACCCCTGCTGCACGCTCCCCAGGCCTGTCGCTGACTCCACGTCTTAACCTTGTTAAAGCTGGAGAACATGAAGCTCTGTGCAACGTGAACACTGTGTGCTGTCTTTCTCCCAGTAGGATGGCACAGACCCAGATTGCAGAAGGAATTTAACATCTTTAGTTTATCCAAACAGTTACTTGAACCTCAAACGTCAATGTTTTTTATCCTGATGGGGATTTTTTATCTGAGTACAGCTGTTAAACAGCTTTTAGTGGGCAGAATGAGAAGGCAATGAAATGATAAAGAATTTTCACACGAGAGACGAAGAGACAGGGGGCTGCAGGATCTCTGAGACTAATTCAAGAGCTTTTCTGAAATGAAGCATCATTTGTTTTTTTCAGGGCAACATTTCTATCAGGAAAAACAAATCACTTACTCAGCAACACAAGCAGGTCACATACACGGAAATTTATAGCAAAACTATGACATTAGTAAAATGGAGAAATTAGAACATTGTTCTTGTTCTGGATGGCAGCTTCTAAAACGTTGTTCTTGTTCTGGATGGTGGCGTCCAGAACGTTGCTCTTGTTCTGGATGGCAGCTTCTAAAACATTGTTCTTGTTCTGGATGGTGGCGTCCAGAACGTTGCTCTTGTTCTGGATGGTGGCGTCCAGAACGTTGCTCTTATTCTGGATGGTGGCGTCCAGAACGTTGCTCCTGTTCTGGATGGTGGCGTCCAGAACGTTGTTCTTGTTCTGGATGGTGGCGTCCAGAACGTTGTTCTTGTTCTGGATGGCAGCTTCTAAAACGTTGTTCTTGTTCTGGATGGTGGCGTCCAGAACGTTGCTCTTGTTCTGGATGGTGGCGTCCAGAACGTTGTTCTTGTTCTGGATGGTGGCGTCCAGAACATTGTTCTTGTTCTGGATGGTGGCGTCCAGAACGTTGTTCTTGTTCTGGATGGTGGCGTCCAGAACGTTGCTCTTGTTCTGGATGGTGGCGTCCAGAACGTTGTTCTTGTTCTGGATGGTGGCGTCCAGAACGTTGTTCTTGTTCTGGATGGTGGCGTCCAGAACGTTGCTCCTGTTCTGGATGGTGGCGTCCAGAACGTTGTTCTTGTTCTGGATGGTGGCGTCCAGAACGTTGTTCTTGTTCTGGATGGTGGCATCCAGAACGTTGCTCTTGTTCTGGATGGTGGCGTCCAGAACGTTGCTCTTGTTCTGGATGGTGGCGTCCAGAACGTTGCTCTTGTTCTGGATGGTGGCGTCCAGAACGTTGCTCTTGTTCTGGATGGTGGCGTCCAGAACGTTGCTCTTGTTCTGGATGGTGGCGTCCAGAACGTTGCTCTTATTCTGGATGGTGGCGTCCAGAACGTTGCTCTTGTTCTGGATGGTGGCGTCCAGAACGTTGCTCTTATTCTGGATGGTGGCGTCCAGAACGTTGCTCTTGTTCTGGATGGTGGCGTCCAGAACGTTGCTCTTGTTCTGGATGGTGGCGTCCAGAACGTTGCTCTTGTTCTGGATGGTGGCGTCCAGAACGTTGCTCTTGTTCTGGATGGCAGCTTCTAAAACGTTGTTCTTCTTCTGGATGGTGGCGTCCAGAACGTTGCTCTTGTTCTGGATGGTGGCGTCCAGAACGTTGCTCTTGTTCTGGATGGTGGCGTCCAGAACGTTGCTCTTGTTCTGGATGGTGGCGTCCAGAACGTTGCTCTTATTCTGGATGGTGGCGTCCAGAACGTTGTTCTTGTTCTGGATGGTGGCGTCCAGAACGTTGTTCTTGTTCTGGATGGCAGCTTCTAAAACGTTGTTCTTGTTCTGGATGGTGGCGTCCAGAACGTTGTTCTTGTTCTGGATGGTGGCGTCCAGAACGTTGCTCTTGTTCTGGATGGTGGCGTCCAGAACGTTGTTCTTGTTCTGGATGGTGGCGTCCAGAACGTTGTTCTTGTTCTGGATGGCAGCTTCTAAAATGTTGTTCTTGTTCTGGATGGTGGCGTCCAGAACGTTGTTCTTGTTCTGGATGGTGGCGTCCAGAACGTTGCTCTTGTTCTGGATGGTGGCGTCCAGAACGTTGCTCTTGTTCTGGATGGTGGCGTCCAGAACGTTGCTCTTGTTCTGGATGGTAGCGTCCAGAACGTTGCTCTTGTTCTGGATGGTGGCATCCAGAACGTTGTTCTTGTTCTGGATGGTGGCGTCCAGAACGTTGTTCTTGTTCTGGATGGTGGCGTCCAGAACGTTGTTCTTGTTCTGGATGGTGGCGTCCAGAACGTTGCTCCTGTTCTGGATGGCAGCTTCTAAAACGTTGTTCTTGTTCTGGATGGTGGCGTCCAGAACGTTGTTCTTGTTCTGGATGGCAGCTTCTAAAACGTTGTTCTTGTTCTGGATGGTGGCGTCCAGAACGTTGTTCTTGTTCTGGATGGTGGCGTCCAGAACGTTGCTCTTGTTCTGGATGGTGGCGTCCAGAACGTTGTTCTTGTTCTGGATGGTGGCGTCCAGAACGTTGTTCTTGTTCTGGATGGTGGCGTCCAGAACGTTGTTCTTGTTCTGGATGGCAGCTTCTAAAACGTTCTTCTTGTTCTGGATGGTGGCGTCCAGAACGTTGTTCTTGTTCTGGATGGTGGCGTCCAGAACATTGTTCTTGTTCTGGATGGTGGCGTCCAGAACGTTGTTCTTGTTCTGGATGGTGGCGTCCAGAACATTGTTCTTGTTCTGGATGGTGGCGTCCAGAACGTTGTTCTTGTTCTGGATGGTGGCGTCCAGAACGTTGCTCTTGTTCTGGATGGTGGCGTCCAGAACGTTGTTCTTGTTCTGGATGGTGGCGTCCAGAACGTTGCTCTTGTTCTGGATGGTGGCGTCCAGAACGTTGTTCTTGTTCTGGATGGTGGCGTCCAGAACGTTGCTCCTGTTCTGGATGGTGGCGTCCAGAACGTTGTTCTTGTTCTGGATGGTGGCGTCCAGAACGTTGTTCTTGTTCTGGATGGTGGCGTCCAGAACGTTGCTCTTGTTCTGGATGGTGGCGTCCAGAACGTTGCTCTTGTTCTGGATGGTGGCGTCCAGAACGTTGTTCTTGTTCTGGATGGTGGCGTCCAGAACGTTGCTCTTGTTCTGGATGGTGGCGTCCAGAACGTTGCTCTTGTTCTGGATGGTGGCGTCCAAAACGTTGCTCTTGTTCTGGATGGTGGCGTCCAGAACGTTGCTCTTATTCTGGATGGTGGCGTCCAGAACGTTGCTCTTGTTCTGGATGGTGGCGTCCAGAACGTTGCTCTTATTCTGGATGGTGGCGTCCAGAACGTTGCTCTTGTTCTGGATGGTGGCGTCCAGAACGTTGCTCTTGTTCTGGATGGTGGCGTCCAGAACGTTGCTCTTGTTCTGGATGGTGGCGTCCAGAACGTTGCTCTTGTTCTGGATGGCAGCTTCTAAAACGTTGTTCTTGTTCTGGATGGCAGCTTCTAAAACGTTGTTCTTGTTCTGGATGGTGGCGTCCAGAACGTTGCTCTTGTTCTGGATGGTGGCGTCCAGAACGTTGCTCTTATTCTGGATGGTGGCGTCCGGAACGTTGTTCTTGTTCTGGATGGTGGCGTCCAGAACGTTGTTCTTGTTCTGGATGGCAGCTTCTAAAACGTTGTTCTTGTTCTGGATGGTGGCGTCCAGAACGTTGTTCTTGTTCTGGATGGTGGCGTCCAGAACGTTGCTCTTGTTCTGGATGGTGGCGTCCAGAACGTTGTTCTTGTTCTGGATGGTGGCGTCCAGAACGTTGCTCTTGTTCTGGATGGTGGCGTCCAGAACGTTGCTCTTGTTCTGGATGGTGGCGTCCAGAACGTTGCTCTTGTTCTGGATGGTGGCGTCCAGAACGTTGCTCTTGGTCTGGATGGTGGCTTCCAGAACGTTGTTCTTGTTCTGGATGGTGGCGTCCAGAACGTTGTTCTTGTTCTGGATGGTGGCGTCCAGAACGTTGCTCTTGTTCTGGATGGTGGCGTCCAGAACGTTGTTCTTGTTCTGGATGGTGGCGTCCAGAACGTTGCTCCTGTTCTGGATGGTGGCGTCCAGAACGTTGTTCTTGTTCTGGATGGTGGCGTCCAGAACGTTGTTCTTGTTCTGGATGGTGGCGTCCAGAACGTTGCTCTTGTTCTGGATGGTGGCGTCCAGAACGTTGCTCTTGTTCTGGATGGTGGCGTCCAGAACGTTGTTCTTGTTCTGGATGGTGGCGTCCAGAACGTTGCTCTTGTTCTCGATGGTGGCGTCCAGAACGTTGCTCTTGTTCTGGATGGTGGCGTCCAGAACGTTGCTCTTGTTCTGGATGGTGGCGTCCAGAACGTTGCTCTTATTCTGGATGGTGGCGTCCAGAACGTTGTTCTTGTTCTGGATGGTGGCGTCCAGAACGTTGCTCTTATTCTGGATGGTGGCGTCCAGAACGTTGCTCTTGTTCTGGATGGTGGCGTCCAGAACGTTGCTCTTGTTCTGGATGGTGGCGTCCAGAACGTTGCTCTTGTTCTGGATGGTGGCGTCCAGAACGTTGCTCTTGTTCTGGATGGCAGCTTCTAAAACGTTGTTCTTGTTCTGGATGGTGGCGTCCAGAACGTTGCTCTTGTTCTGGATGGTGGCGTCCAGAACGTTGCTCTTGTTCTGGATGGTGGCGTCCAGAACATTGCTCTTGTTCTGGATGGTGGCGTCCAGAACGTTGCTCTTGTTCTGGATGGTGGCGTCCAGAACGTTGCTCTTATTCTGGATGGTGGCGTCCAGAACGTTGTTCTTGTTCTGGATGGTGGCGTCCAGAACGTTGTTCTTGTTCTGGATGGCAGCTTCTAAAACGTTGTTCTTGTTCTGGATGGTGGCGTCCAGAACGTTGTTCTTGTTCTGGATGGTGGCATCCAGAACGTTGCTCTTGTTCTGGATGGTGGCGTCCAGAACATTGTTCTTGTTCTGGATGGTGGCGTCCAGAACGTTGTTCTTGTTCTGGATGGCAGCTTCTAAAATGTTGTTCTTGTTCTGGATGGTGGCGTCCAGAACGTTGTTCTTGTTCTGGATGGTGGCGTCCAGAACGTTGCTCTTGTTCTGGATGGTGGCGTCCAGAACGTTGCTCTTGTTCTGGATGGTGGCGTCCAGAACGTTGCTCTTGTTCTGGATGGTGGCGTCCAGAACGTTGCTCTTGTTCTGGATGGTGGCATCCAGAACGTTGTTCTTGTTCTGGATGGTGGCGTCCAGAACGTTGTTCTTGTTCTGGATGGTGGCGTCCAGAACGTTGTTCTTGTTCTGGATGGCAGCTTCTAAAACGTTGTTCTTGTTCTGGATGGTGGCGTCCAGAACGTTGTTCTTGTTCTGGATTGCAGCTTCTAAAACGTTGTTCTTGTTCTGGATGGTGGCGTCCAGAACGTTGTTCTTGTTCTGGATGGTGGCGTCCAGAACGTTGCTCTTGTTCTGGATGGTGGCGTCCAGAACGTTGCTCCTGTTCTGGATGGTGGCGTCCAGAACGTTGTTCTTGTTCTGGATGGTGGCGTCCAGAACGTTGTTCTTGTTCTGGATGGTGGCGTCCAGAACGTTGTTCTTGTTCTGGATGGTGGCGTCCAGAACGTTGCTCTTATTCTGGATGGTGGCGTCCAGAACGTTGTTCTTGTTCTGGATGGTGGCGTCCAGAACGTTGTTCTTGTTCTGGATGGCAGCTTCTAAAACGTTGTTCTTGTTCTGGATGGTGGCGTCCAGAACGTTGTTCTTTTTCTGGATGGTGGCGTCCAGAACGTTGCTCTTGTTCTGGATGGTGGCGTCCAGAACATTGTTCTTGTTCTGGATGGTGGCGTCCAGAACGTTGTTCTTGTTCTGGATGGCAGCTTCTAAAATGTTGTTCTTGTTCTGGATGGTGTCGTCCAGAACGTTGTTCTTGTTCTGGATGGTGGCGTCCAGAACGTTGCTCTTGTTCTGGATGGTGGCGTCCAGAACGTTGCTCTTGTTCTGGATGGTGGCGTCCAGAACGTTGCTCTTGTTCTGGATGGTGGCGTCCAGAACGTTGCTCTTGTTCTGGATGGTGGCATCCAGAACGTTGTTCTTGTTCTGGATGGTGGCGTCCAGAACGTTGTTCTTGTTCTGGATGGCAGCTTCTAAAACGTTGTTCTTGTTCTGGATGGTGGCGTCCAGAACGTTGTTCTTGTTCTGGATGGCAGCTTCTAAAACGTTGTTCTTGTTCTGGATGGTGGCGTCCAGAACGTTGTTCTTGTTCTGGATGGTGGCGTCCAGAACGTTGCTCTTGTTCTGGATGGTGGCGTCCAGAACGTTGCTCCTGTTCTGGATGGTGGCGTCCAGAACGTTGTTCTTGTTCTGGATGGTGGCGTCCAGAACGTTGTTCTTGTTCTGGATGGTGGCGTCCAGAACGTTGTTCTTGTTCTGGATGGTGGCGTCCAGAACGTTGCTCTTGTTCTGGATGGTGGCGTCCAGAACGTTGTTCTTGTTCTGGATGGTGGCGTCCAGAACGTTGCTCTTGTTCTGGATGGTGGCGTCCAGAACATTGCTCTAGTTCTGGATGGTGGCGTCCAGAACGTTGCTCTTATTCTGGATGGTGGCTTCCAGAACGTTGCTCTTGTTCTGGATGGTGGAGTCCAGAACGTTGCTCTTGTTCTGGATGGTGGCGTCCAGAACGTTGCTCTTGTTCTGGATGGTGGCGTCCAGAACGTTGCTCTTGTCCTGGATGGCAGCTTCTAAAACGTTGTTCTTGTTCTGGATGGTGGCGTCCAGAACGTTGCTCTTGTTCTGGATGGTGGCGTCCAGAACGTTGCTCTTATTCTGGATGGTGGCGTCCAGAACGTTGCTCTTGTTCTGGATGGTGGCGTCCAGAACGTTGCTCTTGTTCTGGATGGTGGCGTCCAGAACGTTGTTCTTGTTCTGGATGGTGGCGTCCAGAACGTTGCTCTTGTTCTGGATGGTGGCGTCCAGAACGTTGTTCTTGTTCTGGATGGTGGCGTCCAGAACGTTGCTCTTGTTCTGGATGGTGGCGTCCAGAACGTTGCTCTTGTTCTGGATGGTGGCGTCCAGAACGTTGCTCTTATTCTGGATGGTGGCGTCCAGAACATTGCTCTTGTTCTGGATGGTGGCGTCCAGAACGTTGCTCTTGTTCTGGATGGTGGCGTCCAGAACGTTGCTCTTGTTCTGGATGGTGGCGTCCAGAACGTTGTTCTTGTTCTGGATGGTGGCGTCCAGAACGTTGTTCTTGTTCTGGATGGTGGCGTCCAGAACGTTGCTCTTATTCTGGATGGTGGCGTCCAGAACGTTGTACTTGTTCTGGATGGTGGCGTCCAGAACGTTGTTCTTGTTCTGGATGGCAGCTTCTAAAACGTTGTTCTTGTTCTGGATGGTGGCGTCCAGAACGTTGTTCTTGTTCTGGATGGTGGCGTCCAGAACGTTGCTCTTGTTCTGGATGGTGGCGTCCAGAACGTTGCTCCTGTTCTGGATGGTGGCGTCCAGAACGTTGTTCTTGTTCTGGATGGTGGCGTCCAGAACGTTGTTCTTGTTCTGGATGGTGGCGTCCAGAACGTTGTTCTTGTTCTGGATGGTGGCGTCCAGAACGTTGCTCTTGTTCTGGATGGTGGCGTCCAGAACGTTGTTCTTGTTCTGGATGGTGGCGTCCAGAACGTTGCTCTTGTTCTGGATGGTGGCGTCCAGAACATTGCTCTTGTTCTGGATGGTGGCGTCCAGAACGTTGCTCTTATTCTGGATGGTGGCGTCCAGAACGTTGCTCTTGTTCTGGATGGTGGAGTCCAGAACGTTGCTCTTGTTCTGGATGGTGGCGTCCAGAACGTTGCTCTTGTTCTGGATGGCAGCTTCTAAAACGTTGTTCTTGTTCTGGATGGTGGCGTCCAGAACGTTGCTCTTGTTCTGGATGGTGACGTCCAGAACGTTGCTCTTATTCTGGATGGTGGCGTCCAGAACGTTGCTCTTGTTCTGGATGGTGGCGTCCAGAACGTTGCTCTTGTTCTGGATGGTGGCGTCCAGAACGTTGTTCTTGTTCTGGATGGTGGCGTCCAGAACGTTGCTCTTGTTCTGGATGGTGGCGTCCAGAACGGTGTTCTTGTTCTGGATGGTGGCGTCCAGAACGTTGCTCTTGTTCTGGATGGTGGCGTCCAGAACGTTGCTCTTGTTCTGGATGGTGGCGTCCAGAACGTTGCTCTTATTCTGGATGGTGGCGTCCAGAACATTGCTCTTGTTCTGGATGGTGGCGTCCAGAACGTTGTTCTTGTTCTGGATGGTGGCGTCCAGAACGTTGCTCTTGTTCTGGATGGTGGCGTCCAGAACGTTGTTCTTGTTCTGGATGGTGGCGTCCAGAACGTTGTTCTTGTTCTGGATGGTGGCGTCCAGAACGTTGGTCTTATTCTGGATGGTGGCGTCCAGAACGTTGTACTTGTTCTGGATGGTGGCGTCCAGAACGTTGTTCTTGTTCTGGATGGCAGCTTCTAAAACGTTGTTCTTGTTCTGGATGGTAGCGTCCAGAACGTTGTTCTTGTTCTGGATGGTGGCGTCCAGAACGTTGTTCTTGTTCTGGATGGTGGCGTCCAGAACGTTGTTCTTGTTCTGGATGGCAGCTTCTAAAATGTTGTTCTTGTTCTGGATGGTGGCGTCCAGAACGTTGTTCTTGTTCTGGATGGTGGCGTCCAGAACGTTGCTCTTGTTCTGGATGGTGGCGTCCAGAACGTTGTACTTGTTCTGGATGGTGGCGTCCAGAACGTTGCTCTTGTTCTGGATGGTGGCATCCAGAACGTTGTTCTTGTTCTGGATGTTGGCGTCCAGAACGTTGTTCTTGTTCTGGATGGTGGCGTCCAGAACGTTGTTCTTGTTCTGGGCGGCAGCTTCTAAAAGGTTGTTCTTGTTTTGGATGGTGGCGTCCAGAACGTTGTTCTTGTTCTGGATGGCAGCTTCTAAAACGTTGTTCTTGTTCTGGATGGTGGCGTCCAGAACGTTATTCTTGTTCTGGATGGTGGCGTCCAGAACGTTGCTCTTGTTCTGGATGGTGGCGTCCAGAACGTTGTTCTTGTTCTGGATGGTGGCGTCCAGAACGTTGTTCTTGTTCTGGATGGCAGCTTCTAAAACGTTGCTCTTGTTCTGGATGGTGGCGTCCAGAACGTTGTTCTTATTCTGGATGGTGGCGTCCAGAACGTTGCTCTTATTCTGGATGGTGGCGTCCAGAACGTTGCTCTTGTTCTGGATGGTGGCGTCCAGAACGTTGCTCTTGTTCTGGATGGTGGCGTCCAGAACGTTGCTCTTGTTCTGGATGGCAGCTTCTAAAACGTTGTTCTTGTTCTGGATGGTGGCATCCAGAACGTTGCTCTTGTTCTGGATGGTGGCGTCCAGAACGTTGCTCTTGTTCTGGATGGTGGCGTCCAGAACGTTGCTCTTGTTCTGGATGGTGGCGTCCAGAACGTTGCTCTTGTTCTGGATGGTGGCGTCCAGAACATTGCTCTTATTCTGGATGGTGGCGTCCAGAACGTTGTTCTTGTTCTGGATGGTGGCGTCCAGAACATTGTTCTTGTTCTGGATGGCAGCTTCTAAAACGTTGTTCTTGTTCTGGATGGTGGCGTCCAGAACGTTGTTCTTGTTCTGGATGGTGGCGTCCAGAACGTTGCTCTTGTTCTGGATGGTGGCGTCCAGAACGTTGTTCTTGTTCTGGATGGTGGCGTCCAGAACGTTGTTCTTGTTCTGGATGGCAGCTTCTAAAATGTTGTTCTTGTTCTGGATGGTGTCGTCCAGAACGTTGTTCTTGTTCTGGATGGTGGCGTCCAGAACGTTGTTCTTGTTCTGGATGGTGGCGTCCAGAACGTTGCTCTTGTTCTGGATGGTGGCGTCCAGAACGTTGCTCTTGTTCTGGATGGTGGCGTCCAGAACGTTGCTCTTGTTCTGGATGGTGGCGTCCAGAACGTTGCTCTTGTTCTGGATGGTGGCATCCAGAACGTTGTTCTTGTTCTGGATGGTGGCGTCCAGAACGTTGTTCTTGTTCTGGATGGTGGCGTCCAGAACGTTGTTCTTGTTCTGGATGGCAGCTTCTAAAACGTTGTTCTTGTTCTGGATGGTGGCGTCCAGAACGTTGTTCTTGTTCTGGATGGCAGCTTCTAAAACGTTGTTCTTGTTCTGGATGGTGGCGTCCAGAACGTTGTTCTTGTTCTGGATGGTGGCGTCCAGAACGTTGCTCTTGTTCTGGATGGTGGCGTCCAGAACGTTGCTCCTGTTCTGGATGGTGGCGTCCAGAACGTTGTTCTTGTTCTGGATGGTGGCGTCCAGAACGTTGTTCTTGTTCTGGATTGTGGCGTCCAGAACGTTGTTCTTGTTCTGGATGGTGGCGTCCAGAACGTTGCTCTTGTTCTGGATGGTGGCGTCCAGAACGTTGTTCTTGTTCTGGATGGTGGCGTCCAGAACGTTGCTCTTGTTCTGGATGGTGGCGTCCAGAACATTGCTCTTGTTCTGGATGGTGGCGTCCAGAACGTTGCTCTTATTCTGGATGGTGGCGTCCAGAACGTTGCTCTTGTTCTGGATGGTGGCGTCCAGAACGTTGCTCTTGTTCTGGATGGTGGCGTCCAGAACGTTGCTCTTGTTCTGGATGGCAGCTTCTAAAACGTTGTTCTTGTTCTGGATGGTGGCGTCCAGAAGGTTGCTCTTTTCTGGATGGCAGCTTCTAAAACGTTGTTCTTGTTCTGGATGGTGGCGTCCAGAACGTTGTTCTTGTTCTGGATGGTGGCGTCCAGAACGTTGTTCTTGTTCTGGATTGTGGCGTCCAGAACGTTGTTCTTGTTCTGGATGGTGGCGTCCAGAACGTTGCTCTTGTTCTGGATGGTGGCGTCCAGAACGTTGTTCTTGTTCTGGATGGTGGCGTCCAGAACGTTGCTCTTGTTCTGGATGGTGGCGTCCAGAACATTGCTCTTGTTCTGGATGGTGGCGTCCAGAACGTTGCTCTTATTCTGGATGGTGGCGTCCAGAACGTTGCTCTTGTTCTGGATGGTGGCGTCCAGAACGTTGTTCTTGTTCTGGATGGTGGCGTCCAGAACGTTGTTCTTGTTCTGGATGGCAGCTTCTAAAACGTTGTTCTTGTTCTGGATGGTGGCGTCCAGAAGGTTGCTCTTTTCTGGATGGCAGCTTCTAAAACGTTGTTCTTGTTCTGGATGGTGGCGTCCAGAACGTTGTTCTTGTTCTGGATGGCAGCTTCTAAAACGTTGTTCTTGTTCTGGATGGTGGCGTCCAGAACGTTGTTCTTGTTCTGGATGGTGGCGTCCAGAACGTTGCTCTTGTTCTGGATGGTGGCGTCCAGAACGTTGCTCCTGTTCTGGATGGTGGCGTCCAGAACGTTGTTCTTGTTCTGGATGGTGGCGTCCAGAACGTTGTTCTTGTTCTGGATTGTGGCGTCCAGAACGTTGTTCTTGTTCTGGATGGTGGCGTCCAGAACGTTGCTCTTGTTCTGGATGGTGGCGTCCAGAACGTTGTTCTTGTTCTGGATGGTGGCGTCCAGAACGTTGCTCTTGTTCTGGATGGTGGCGTCCAGAACATTGCTCTTGTTCTGGATGGTGGCGTCCAGAACGTTGCTCTTATTCTGGATGGTGGCGTCCAGAACGTTGCTCTTGTTCTGGATGGTGGCGTCCAGAACGTTGCTCTTGTTCTGGATGGTGGCGTCCAGAACGTTGCTCTTGTTCTGGATGGCAGCTTCTAAAACGTTGTTCTTGTTCTGGATGGTGGCGTCCAGAAGGTTGCTCTTTTCTGGATGGTGGCGTCCAGAACGTTGCTCTTATTCTGGATGGTGGCGTCCAGAACGTTGCTCTTGTTCTGGATGGTGGCGTCAAGAACGTTGCTCTTGTTCTGGATGGTGGCGTCCAGAACGTTGCTCTTGTTCTGGATGGTGGCGTCCAGAACGTTGCTCTTATTCTGGATGGTGGCGTCCAGAACGTTGTTCTTGTTCTGGATGGTGGCGTCCAGAACGTTGCTCTTGTTCTGGATGGTGGCGTCCAGAACGTTGCTCTTATTCTGGATGGTGGCGTCCAGAACATTGCTCTTGTTCTGGATGGTGGCGTCCAGAACGTTGCTCTTGTTCTGGATGGTGGCGTCCAGAACGTTGTTCTTGTTCTGGATGGTGGCGTCCAGAACGTTGTTCTTGTTCTGGATGGTGGCGTCCAGAACGTTGCTCTTATTCTGGATGGTGGCGTCCAGAACGTTGTACTTGTTCTGGATGGTGGCGTCCAGAACGTTGTTCTTGTTCTGGATGGCAGCTTCTAAAACGTTGTTCTTGTTCTGGATGGCGGCATCCAGAACGTTGTTCTTGTTCTGGATGGTGGCGTCCAGAACGTTGCTCTTGTTCTGGATGGTGGCGTCCAGAACGTTGTTCTTGTTCTGGATGGTGGCGTCCAGAACGTTGTTCTTGTTCTGGATGGCAGCTTCTAAAATGTTGTTCTTGTTCTGGATGGTGGCGTCCAGAACGTTGTTCTTGTTCTGGATGGTGGCGTCCAGAACGTTGTTCTTGTTCTGGATGGTGGCGTCCAGAACGTTGTTCTTGTTCTGGATGGTGGCGTCCAGAACGTTGTTCTTGTTCTGGGCGGCAGCTTCTAAAACGTTGTTCTTGTTCTGGATGGTGGCGTCCAGAACGTTGTTCTTGTTCTGGATGGCAGCTTCTAAAACGTTGTTCTTGTTCTGGATGGTGGCGTCCAGAACGTTGTTCTTGTTCTGGATGGTGGCGTCCAGAACGTTGCTCTTGTTCTGGATGGTGGCGTCCAGAACGTTGTTCTTGTTCTGGATGGTGGCATCCAGAACGTTGTTCTTGTTCTGGATGGCAGCTTCTAAAACGTTGCTCTTGTTCTGGATGGTGGCGTCCAGAACGTTGTTCTTATTCTGGATGGTGGCGTCCAGAACGTTGCTCTTGTTCTGGATGGTGGCGTCCAGAACGTTGCTCTTGTTCTGGATGGTGGCGTCCAGAACGTTGCTCTTGTTCTGGATGGTGGCGTCCAGAACGTTGCTCTTGTTCTGGATGGCAGCTTCTAAAACGTTGTTCTTGTTCTGGATGGTGGCGTCCAGAACGTTGCTCTTGTTCTGGATGGTGGCGTCCAGAACGTTGCTCTTGTTCTGGATGGTGGCGTCCAGAACGTTGCTCTTGTTCTGGATGGTGGCGTCCAGAACGTTGCTCTTGTTCTGGATGGTGGCGTCCAGAACGTTGCTCTTATTCTGGATGGTGGCGTCCAGAACGTTGTTCTTGTTCTGGATGGTGGCGTCCAGAACATTGTTCTCGTTCTGGATGGCAGCTTCTAAAACGTTGTTCTTGTTCTGGATGGTGGCGTCCAGAACGTTGTTCTTGTTCTGGATGGTGGCGTCCAGAACGTTGCTCTTGTTCTGGATGGTGGCGTCCAGAACGTTGTTCTTGTTCTGGATGGTGGCGTCCAGAACGTTGTTCTTGTTCTGGATGGCAGCTTCTAAAATGTTGTTCTTGTTCTGGATGGTGTCGTCCAGAACGTTGTTCTTTTTCTGGATGGTGGCGTCCAGAACGTTGCTCTTGTTCTGGATGGTGGCGTCCAGAACGTTGCTCCTGTTCTGGATGGTGGCGTCCAGAACGTTGTTCTTGTTCTGGATGGTGGCGTCCAGAACATTGTTCTTGTTCTGGATGGTGGCGTCCAGAACGTTGTTCTTGTTCTGGATGGTGGCGTCCAGAACGTTGCTCTTGTTCTGGATGGTGGCGTCCAGAACGTTGTTCTTGTTCTGGATGGTGGCGTCCAGAACGTTGCTCTTGTTCTGGATGGTGGCGTCCAGAACGTTGTTCTTGTTCTGGATGGTGGCGTCCAGAACGTTGCTCCTGTTCTGGATGGTGGCGTCCAGAACGTTGTTCTTGTTCTGGATGGTGGCGTCCAGAACGTTGCTCTTGTTCTGGATGGTGGCGTCCAGAACGTTGCTCTTGTTCTGGATGGTGGCGTCCAGAACGTTGCTCTTGTTCTGGATGGTGGCGTCCAGAACGTTGCTCTTGTTCTGGATGGTGGCGTCCAGAACGTTGCTCTTGTTCTGGATGGCAGCTTCTAAAACGTTGTTCTTGTTCTGGATGGTGGCGTCCAGAACGTTGTTCTTGTTCTGGATGGTGGCGTCCAGAACATTGTTCTTATTCTGGATGGTGGCGTCCAGAACGTTGCTCTTATTCTGGATGGTGGCGTCCAGAACGTTGCTCTTGTTCTGGATGGTGGCGTCCAGAACGTTGCTCTTGTTCTGGATGGTGGCGTCCAGAACGTTGTTCTTGTTCTGGATGGTGGCGTCCAGAACGTTGCTCTTATTCTGGATGGTGGCGTCCAGAACGTTGCTCTTGTTCTGGATGGTGGCGTCCAGAACGTTGCTCTTGTTCTGGATGGTGGCGTCCACATCTACCTTTGATATCTTGGAAAACCTGGTGGTAACTTCTCCTGGATGTTCCCACCAATTATTGTGGATTTATTTGCAGATATACTGAAAATCTCACAATGAGGAAGAATCCTTTTCAACATTCCTACGTCCAGATAATGATCTGGAACAATCCCAACATTTAATGGGTTTTGAAGGAAAAAAAAAAAAGAAATGATCTAATCCATTTTGTAGTTTTTGTGTAAAATAGCAAACAGAAAGACTGATAGATAAACACTGGTTGAGGTAACAATAAAACCAATCAGAGTAAATATAAATACACACAGTAGTGCTGCAAACTAAAAGCTCAGCAGGATACTGGAAGCAGAGCAGCCTGGGTGATGCATGATAATCCACCAGTCTAACAGCCTCTGACTTAAAGGCCTTCATGCCTGGTGGGAAGGCGTCAAACAGCCCACTGGCTGGGTGGGAGAGCTCCCTGCTGGTCATTCTCTCTGTGGTTTCCACTGCAGCACCGTCTGCCAGCGGCAGAGCATTTCCTTACCAGGCGGTGACGGAGGAAGCAGGGACTCTCCATCACACACATGTAGAAAGCTTCCAGCACCGAGGTGTTGCTGCCGGTTTGCCTCGGATGGCGCCAGTTCGCCAGCTGGCCACATTTCTAGGGATTTGAACTGATGGCCAGCCATCATGGAAGAGCTTGTGATCCAGTTCAAATCCCTAGAAATGTGGACTTCAAAGGAATTAAAGCTTTAGTCCATTTCCACAGTTATTCCGCTTATCATTTATTATGAGTGACTGATTAGTGTGTGTGTGTGTGTGTGTGTGTGTGTGTGTGTGTGTGTGTGTGTTGTTCCGATAGATGGATGGATGTTATAGTACTGTATACAGAGAAGCAGAAGTTCCTAAAATAACATAAAGCTCAGACATTTTAAGGTCATTGCCACTGTCACGTAGTTCCTAAACATCAACATGGACCAGATTCCATTCTTTTTTTCTAAAGAAAACTGAAATCTGATTTCCTAGCTGAGCTTTAAACCACAGATGTGGAAGATCGTGCATTAACGGTGCAGTCCCTGTGTGTTTTCAGACCAGTCGGACAGGTTTGTAAGGAACTCCCACTACAGGGGCTCCCTGACACAAAGGAACCCAGTGACAAAGCCCAAGACGCGGGCGACCTGCGCGGTACGACCCACGCTGCGGTGCTGGGTGCCATGAACAGTTCACTTCCAACAGTACACAGCTGCCTTTTGCAAAAAGAAACACTTGTTCTTACATTAATATTCAGAGGAGAAAACAGAATGAAACAATGGCACATTGTTCCGTCTGGAAGCCTTTACATCCTGGCAACTATTTTTATACGAGTTATAGGACTGATTCCAGATTCAGGATTTCTACTCCTCTGGGGTTCACTGTTAGCCAATGTCCACCCCCTGGTAGTTAGGAGTTTGTGTTACAGTATGACAAAATACCACATGGAGACAAAGTTGTTTCATGTGAATGCATATAAATCAGTCAAACCCAAGGTGGTATTGATTAAACATTTTCAGTTCGGAGCAACGTTAAAGTTACTCATCTAATTCCCAGCAAAGAAAGAAATGCCTGAAGAAGGATTAACGATGAAGATCATTTCCCAGAATGCCAGTTGGTAAAGTTAGAAGTGAGCTCTTCATTCATCAATCAAGTGGGCTTTGACTTCTTTCACTGAACATCTGCTGATGATTTCTTCCCAATCACAATTTTACGCTAATTTGATTTTTCTATTCTTTCTTTTATTCACTTCCACTGCTGTAATCAAATAAATAATGTCTTTAAATGGAAAACTGTGGTGTGAGGTGTCATCAGGAGTGCAGGACCCAACCAAATGAGGCTCCTTTTAGGTTTTTATTAGATATTATCAAGTTATATACCTGGAAAAAGATGTCAGCATATTTTTATTACTTGTTATAAAATGTTCATTTATTTGGCACAAAACGTGTTTGCCCTCATTTCACCCGTTTAAATGTTGAAACGGATAAATCACACGTAGATTTCAGTACTGTCATGATGCATCGGGGTTGAATTAGCTCATCCAAGTATCCTGCCAAGACATTTAAGATCGACTTCAGGCCAAATGAGATAGCAGAGAGAAGTAGTGGATAATGAGATATGGAGGTTTTGGCTTTACTTTTGGAAACTCAAGTCTGCATTAGAAACAGACAAAGTCTGACTTTTTCAACTCCTGAGATATCTGAGATTTAAGTTCTTAAAGAGAAGAAACAGTCATGCGAGTTATTCTTTATCCGATGTCTTTTCTTTTTACAAAACCAAACAAAAACTATTGATCTGATGGCAGCAAGCCTTCTCTGAAAAGCTGGAACAGGATCAACAGAAGGCTGGAAAAGTCATTTAGTAACAAAACTAGGAATGAAGGAAGCATTTCAGAGAGGCGGCAATCTCAGAAAAATGTTCTTCAGTGTAAAATAATGAAGATGTAAAGATCCTCAGTGTGTCATGAAACGATTACAGATTCAGAGAATCTCTGTTCACATGCAGACAAGACTGAAGGTCAAACTCCATGCTGCTGCTCTTTCAGGGGGAACACAGTTCAGTCTGCAGCTTAAAGCTCCATCATACGTGAAGAGGATCCAGAAACACGCCGTCTTCTCTGGACCAAAGCTCATCTAAAAGGTTGAGTGGAAACCTGGATGAAGATGTGGAGTAGTTTGTGGACAGCATGGACGGCGTGTCCTGCAGACTAAAGAGGAGAGGGAGCATCCAGCTTGTTATCAGCCTGCATCTCTGATGGGATGGGGTTGCATTAGTGCCGATGGCGTGGGCAGCTTCCACATCTGGGAAGCTCCATCAATGCTGAAACATCTGCTCCCATCCAGACAACGTCTCTTTCAGGGAAGACCTTCCACCATGCTGGACCACATCCTGATGGTGGAACAGGAGAACTGGTCTGCTGCAGTCCAGTTCCACCAGTACAAAACATCTGGAGCATCATGGAAGCAGCTGGAATCCTGCATCAGACCAGAACGGGACGACATCCCTCTCCTGAAACTCCAGCAGCTGCTCTCCTCACTTCCCAGATGTTTCCAGATGTTAGAAGAAGAGGAGATGCTAACGATGCTAAACATCGTCCTGGAACAACTTTTTACAGACGTGTTGCTGCATCAGATTCACAATCAGCTCAGATTTTACATGAAATGATTAAACTTCTCAGTTTTAACATCTGACATGATGTTTATGTTTATTAGAGAATAAAAGAGGGATTAGTTGGTAACACTTTGCAGTGAAGGCTTCACCATCTGCTTGGTTACCAGGTAACACCTTCAGAACCAACCTGATAAGATTATCTTGACTCCTCCGCGTGTTTTTCTAACATTAAAACATGAAATGCCACCTCTTGTTATCCACATAATGATTCCTTAATTCCTTCAATCCAAACATGATCAATCTCTGCTTTTTGCCTCTTTCATGCGCTGCAGTTATTTCTACGGTTTCTTTTTCTTTCTTTGAGATCAACGACACTGACAAATCAACAGCTTTATGTTCGCATGCACCTTGCACATCTTGTCTTTTGCATCAGAGCGATTACTTTATTTATTAACAACTTGATGTTTTCATTGTCTCTTTTTCTGTGTCTTCTTGCAGAAACCAGTAATGACTCAGGGCTCATGAGGAGGAGGCTGAGTATTATGTGACAAGTTTCATCACTGCTTTATTCACACAGAGGAAAATCAGACGTCTGCTGAGGATCAGAATGTAAAATCTGTCTTTATCGTTTAGTCAGCAGCAGGAGTAGATCTGTACCATCTGACAGCATGTGTTGTACCTGCCGTGCACTAACTTTGATCTGGTAAACATGTGATTTTCAGACATTAACATGCATGTAAATGCAGTTACAGTGAGGTGTTAAAAGGAGAAAGCTAGCCGGTTATTCAGCACAGATCACAGATAGATGCAAACTCTGGTTTCAGACTGGGTAATAACAAACTGCAGGTCACTCCCACAACAGCCTTTTTTTACACTTTATAACTTATTCATGTCTTCATGTGACAGCTTTGAACTGGTTAATAAAAGTAATTGTAGATGTTAAGTGATAATCATTTTAATATATGATGAAAATCATTAAAGAATTGATAGATTGTGAACATTAATGCCTGCGTTAGTTTGTAAATTCTTGTCTTTAATCTGTAGTTTCCTGCTGACTGTGTTTAAATATTCCACTATAATCTGTTTAAACACATTTCTTATGTTTTGCTGCAGCATCATTAAAACTCTTTAATAACAGTTTACAACATTTACTCGTGTTTCACTGACAGCTGCTGAACCATTAAAGCTTTTTCTTTTCACTTACATGTGCAGAAGTCTGAATTACTTTATTCTCTTTTCATCTCCGTGTTTTACATGTTGCATTTACTGGATCCAGACGCCCAAACCATCATAGTTTCACCTCCGTGCTGAGCCCTTATCTCCCCTTCTCGCCTTCTCCTGACAAGTCTGAACTCTTCTGCAGGGTCACCTGAAAGCTGCTTGGATTGAACGTTCTGTGCTGTTTTGCTGTCTGATTTCCATTTGCAGAGCCGTTCTCAGGGTTTCACCTCAGACTGTTTTCAGCTGCAGGTCCAGTTTTCTGCGTTTTATTAAAGCTTCCCATTTATTCTGTAGTGGTTACAACACACTCAGATGGACACATTTTTACCCGTAAGGGGAAATCTGCCTTCACATGGCAGAGGTGATCCTGGCCATGTGAACGATTTCTGATCATCTATATTTACAGGGAGGAAAAGTTAGTTTACGGATATAGAAGAAATATGAAATAAGATGAAAATATGTACAAACACAAGAAAAATATGTTTAACAAACTGATTTTATTTCTATCACATAATTTAAGATGAAAGCATATCTGCTTCCCGAATCAGTTTCTGGAAAACCCTGCAGCTGCATCCCTCGTCTTCAGTAGAGCCTTATATCTAGCATCCACCTCCTGTCTCACAGTCCCGTCTCTGGGTCAGTCCTGTCCTCTTTCCAAACACAAAGCTGTTTTAAAGTGCTTCAACTGAAAAAAGGAGAAAAATAATGAAAGAATAAAAATAAAGTGAAGGAAATTCATTACATTGCAAACAGTTCTTGCGCAGCTGCAATGGGAGAAAAAATAAAATGAATTTCCATCTGAATAGCTGAGTAGAAGAAATGTAACCCCGCTGAAACATGATGATCAGCTCCATCACTTAGTATGGGGGGAGAATGTGACCTTATTGCGCTCGGGGTTGGTGGCCGGTTGGGGGTCTCTGGAGGCTGTGGGTCTGTGGTGGGCTCCTGGGGGGGGATCTTGACTGCTCCACTGCTGGGGTGGCTAGGTTTCTAGCCCTACTGTGGACCTGGATGGGCCAGCGGCTGGAGTTGCCACACGGCGGCGGGGCGAGGTCGCTGGCGGGTGATGGGTTGGCGGGCTTTGATTCCGTGACGGGCGCCTGTGCCGCCGCGGGGTGGGCTGGGCGGGGTCCCTGCGGCAGCGGGCAGGTACATGCTCTGGTGCCTGGTTGCGACCCTGGGACTTGGGGAGTGGGGGGTGTTTGATAGTGTGGATGGGATGTGTGTGTGTGTGGAGGGGGTGTGTGTTGAGGACTGGTGGCGGTACATAGGTGTGTGGATGTGTGTGGGTGAGTGTGATGATGTGTGTGTGGGGGGAGTGGCAGTGGTGCATGTATACGGGTGTGTGTGTGGGGGGGGGGTGTCTGTGGGGGGGGGTGTATGGGGGAGTGGGTGGTGCATGTATACGGGTGTGTGTGGGGGGGGGTGTCTGTGGGGGGGGTGTATGGGGGAGTGGGTGGTGCATGTATACGGGTGTGTGTGGGGGGGGGTGTCTGTGGGGGGGGTGTATGGGGGAGTGGGTGGTGCATGTATACGGGTGTGTGTGGGGGGGGGTGTCTGTGGGGGGGGGTGTATGGGGGAGTGGGTGGTGCATGTATACGGGTGAGTGTGGGGGGGTGTCTGTGGGGGGGGTGTATGGGGGAGTGGGTGGTGCATGTGTGTGGTGGGTTGGTGGATAAGTGTAGATGTGGGGGTTGGGGGATGGGATGGAGATGGAGATGGGGGATGTGGTGGGGTGGGGATGGGAGTGGGGGAGATTTGGATGTGACGTGGGGGTCAGGAGGATGGTTTTGAGGGTGGGCTGAGTGTGTGTGTGGGTGGACCTGTATGTGTCAGGAAGTGTGTGTGTGTGTGTGTGTGTGTGTGTGTGACTGTAGGTGTGTGTGCTGAGACAGTGGCAGATGTGCGTGAAAGTGCCGATGTGTGGACAAGGGGGGACTTCATGTCCCCAGGTGGGGGTGTCCTCTGTGAGTGAGGGGGCGGTGGACAATCGGTCTGGGATTCCCCTTCTGCCGCCCCGCCTCCTCTTTGTCCTCGTGCCCCCCTTCTGCATGTGGTGAGTTGGTCCCCTCTTGGGTCAGTGATGACTCTCTTGTTAGAGCCGCCGAAGGCTCTGGTTACAGGGATGGCTGTCCCCGGCTTGTCCTGGTCCTTGGGGGGCCCTGGGAGTAGGGGGCATGCCCAGTGCCGCGGGCGGCTCACCTTCTGGAGGAAAGCTCACTTTCCTCCAGACTTAAATCCCTCAACCCCTCTTCCTCCCCGCTCCCCATCACACACAGGCAGGGTATTGGGAGGTGTGCACGTGGCGCTGGGTGGTGAGAAAGGCCATCAAGGTGGTCTTGATCGCTGCACCCAGCCTCGGCTCACCTCCCAGTTTTAATTACACTTAGACATCAAAACACCAAAACACTGACGACTCACATGATTAGGGGAAGAGCATGCGGTGTATGGTGGGCGGGGCTGCTTAGGTGGTCCCTCTCCCAACACCGCGTGGCACTTCCCTCAGTTTTAATTGCAACTAATACATACTTCACAATCAGTCATAAGCGGGGGGGAGGCAGGGACGATAGGGTCTTCTCATGCCCCTGCTCTCGGGGCTTTACTGGGGGGGGGTACGGGTGGGGGAAGTGTAGGCTGGCCTGGCTGTAGGGGGGTTGTCACTGGCCCTGGGGGGGGTGCTGGGTCAGCTGCATCTGTGGGGTGGTGGGGGGGGACGCTGGGAGTGGTGGGCGGTCCTGATCGGGGCCATCCTGTCCTCTGCCCCCTCTGGGGCATCTCACATGGGACATGATGGAGGGGTGAGGTGAGGATATGTGGGAGTGGGTGTATGGGGTTACAGATGGATGGTGGGATGGCTGGGGGGGAGATTAGGGTTGGGGATATAGGTGGGTAGGGGGGTGAGGGAATAGGGATGTGTGCGGATGGGTAGATGTGTGTGTGTGTGTGTGTGTGTGTGTGTGTGTGTGTGTGTGTGTGTGTGTGTGTGTGTGTGTGGAGGGGTATGTTGGTGGGTGGGTTGTTTGTAATGGGATGCGCCTGTGTGGGTGGGGTGATGGTGTGTGTGTGTGTGGGGGGGGGGGGGGGGGTGTATATGTTGAGTTGGATGTGTGAGTGATGGTGAAGTTTGGAGGGGGGGGGGGGCTGTGGGTGGTGGAGGGGTGTTTGGTGGGGCATGTGTGGTTGGGTAGAAGTAGAGGGATGGGGTGGCGGGGTGTGAGCGTGTGTGGGGGCGGGATCGGTTGGGGTTTGTGTGACTTGGTATGGGTGAGTGAGTAGGGTTGGGGTGGGGTTGTGTATGTGATGGGAGATGTGTGTGGATTGCGGAGGGGTGTGTGGATGGGGGCTGAGAGGGGAGTGCGTGTTGGGGGAGGGAGGGTGTGCACATATATGTGTGTGTGTAGTTTGGTGGTGGGGGGGGGTGGTGTCCTGTACCCGGGGAGCGCAGCTGGTGCGCTGGGGTGTGACCTGGCTGCCGCTAGGTGGCGGTCTGGGGATCCTGGTCCTCCGTCGGTGTGGGCTGTACCCTCTGCCTGCGGGGGCGGGGGGTTGCTTCTGGGCTCTTGGGGCCGGGGGGCCCTGGGGCCTGCGCTCTGTCTGCCCTGGGTGGCCGGTGCCCGGCGGGGTCGGCCCTTGCCGTCCTGGGCCTGCTTGGGCCTGTTCCCCCTGACTGCGGGGGACTCTGGTTGGGGACCTCCTTCGCCACCTCCTGGGTGGACGCATGGCTGGCTCCGGAGTGGGGGGGTTGGGGTCTGTGCGTCTCTGGGTTCTCCTGGCTTGCCTCTAGCCGTGGGTGGACGGGGTCACATTGGCATGATCACTCTTCTCTGAACACGTTCCACTTCAATTATACGGGACAAGTGGTAACTGGACGCTATAACAACACTGAATATTGAGAAACAAGTTTGCAGAAATGTTGTTTTTTTTATTGCATGTAAAGTTACTGAGAACAGTGAGTTTAATTCACCGCTCGGCCTGTTTTTAAGCAGAAATATCACAAAGAACCAGAAAGAAACTGTTTAATTTGTAGAACCTTCTAAACATCATGTAATCACAGCTCAAATACAGCTCCATCCCAGCAAAAAAAAAAAAAAAAAGAAACATGATGTTTAATGGTTCATGGCTGTTAAAGTCTGAGACTAAGAGGCTGGTCGAAGTAAAACATTTTATTGTGTTTAAAAACTGGTAAATTCATTTTCAAATGTTTTATTCCATGATGTGAAAAAGAACAGAAATAGTGTGAATTCTTTTAAGATGAATGGCCTCGGGTCTGGGTTCGGGGTCTGGGTTCGGGGTCTGGGTTCGGGGTCTGGGTTCGGGGTCTGGGTTCGAGGTCTGGGTTCGGGGTCTGGGTTCGAGGTCTGGGTTCGGGGTCTGGGTTCGAGGTCTGGGTTCGAGGTCTGGGTTTGAGGTCTGGGTTCGAGGTCTGGGTTCGGGGTCTGGGTTCGAGGTCTGGGTTCGGGGTCTGGGTTCGGGGTCTGGGTTTGAGGTCTGGGTTCGGGGTCTGGGTTTGAGGTCTGGGTTCGGGGTCTGGGTTTGAGGTCTGGGTTTGAGGTCTGGGTTCGGGGTCTGGGTTTGAGGTCTGGGTTCAGGGTCTGGGTTCGGGGTCTGGGTTTGAGGTCTGGGTTCGGGGTCTGGGTTTGAGGTCTGGGTTCGGGGTCTGGGTTTGAGGTCTGGGTTCAGGGTCTGGGTTCGGGGTCTGGGTTTGAGGTCTGGGTTCGGGGTCTGGGTTTGAGGTCTGGGTTCGGGGTCTGGGTTCGGGGTCTGGGTTTGAGGTCTGGGTTCGGGGTCTGGGTTTGAGGTCTGGGTTCGGGGTCTGGGTTCGGGGTCTGGGTTTGAGGTCTGGGTTCGGGGTCTGGGTTCGGGGTCTGGGTTTGAGGTCTGGGTTCGGGGTCTGGGTTCGAGGTCTGGGTTTGAGGTCTGGGTTTGAGGTCTGGGTTCGGGGTCTGGGTTTGAGGTCTGGGTTCGGGGTCTGGGTTCGGGGTCTGGGTTCAGGATTCAGAGTCTGGATTCAGGAATCAGGGTCTGGGTTCGGGGTCTGGGTTTGAGGTCTGGGTTCGAGGTCTGGGTTTGAGGTCTGGGTTTGAGGTCTGGGTTCGGGGTCTGGGTTCAGGATTCAGAGTCTGGATTCAGGAATCAGGGTCTGGGTTCGGGGTCTGGGTTTGAGGTCTGGGTTCGAGGTCTGGGTTTGAGGTCTGGGTTTGAGGTCTGGGTTCGGGGTCTGGGTTCGGGGTCTGGGTTTGAGGTCTGGGTTCAGGATTCAGAGTCTGGATTCAGGAATCAGGGTCTGGGTCCGGGGGGGAACTGGAACTGGTCTTCTGGACAGTGATCCAGCTGCACTTTGTTTCAGTGCTAAGTCATTCTGAAGATGATCAGCCAGACGATCCTCTGAAGAAGAAGTGTTTGTGAGCTGCGGACAGTTTGGTTCCGGTCCCTGACATGCAGACGCTGCTTCACTGGCTCAGGGAGGCTAAAGGCTGCAGACCGTGTGCATGCAGCTGATCATTCCCAGACGGAGACAACCCAGAGAGAGCCCAAGCTGCCGGGTGAAGCTCAGAGCTCCTCTGGCAGCGTTGGACAACCATCAGAGACAGTGTGGACATCGAGCTGGACATCAAGCTGCGGTGGCGACACTTTGCTGGTTAAAAATAACTTTCTGCTGAGTTTTATTTCGCTCTGTTGAATAAAATGACCGCCTGGTTTTGGGTCCCCACGTTCCCGACCCACGACTCAGACCTGCCACGTGTTTTATATAAAGTTTGCCTGCTTTATTGTGGTGAACTGTAAAAATATATGAGCGACGGAAACAGAGACTGATTTGATCACATCCTTTATTTTGTTTGTTAACTTCACTGGTATTTAAAGTGTGATTTTTACACTGGTGTTTTATTCACTAAAAATGGAACATACTTTAGTTTTATTATGGTTTGTTGTTCACTATTACTTTGTTTAATTAAAGAGGGAACTTTACTGTTACTGCTCCTTTTTAAAAAACTTTTCAACTGTGTTTTTAAGTAAAAAGGTGTCACTTATTCAGGTATTTATATAGAAAATCACATTTATGCGAGAGTATAACTGAACCGAACCAAACCTAGGGCCCATCCTCTTAAAGCAGTGTGTCTCAATTCTTGTCCTCTGGACCCCCTGCCCTGCATGTTTTCTAGGCAACCCTACTTTAATACACCTGAATGAAATAAAAGGCTGCAAAGAACTTGATGAGGAAGTTCAAGTATCTGACTCAGTTGCTTTGGAGGATGAACAGGTCTAAAACAGGCAGGACAGGGGGCCTGAGGACTGGAACTTGGAAACACTGTTTTAAGATTAAATGAAATGAAACGTAAAATACTTTATTAATCCCAAAGGGAAATTCAATATTGTAGTATATAATCATAATGAATTTGAGGAGGTCTTGTTCCGGAGGCTGATGAATGCTGGCAGGAATGATCTTCTGTATCTTTCAGTCTTACATCGGACCTGAAGAAGCCTCTCACTGAACACACTTTGTTGTTTCATCACTGTGTTGTGGAGAGGGTGTGAAGAATCCTCCATCATCTTCATCAGCTTGTGCAGCATTCTTCTTTGGACAATCAGCTCCAGCGGCTCCAGAGTTACTCCAAGCACAGAAGCAGCTTTCTGGATCAGTTTGTTGATTCTCTTCAAGTCTCTGGTTCTGATGCTACTACCCCAGCAGATGCTGCAAAGCTGACTGCACTCTCCACAACAGACTTATAGAAGATATGCAACATCTTGGTGCAGACGTTAAACCATCTCAGCTTCCTTAAGAAGTACAGTCTGCTCTGACCTTTCTTGTAGATGTAGTCAGTGTTGCATTTCCAGTCCAGTTTGTTGTCCAGCTGAACTCCAAGATACTTGTATTCCTCCACCACCTCCACCTCCTCTCCCAGGATGGAAACACTGCTTTGTTTATTCTTCTTCCTCCTGAAGTCAACAATCATCTCTTTTGTTTTGCTGCTATTTAATATGAGATGATTGTCACCGCACCATTTAACAAACTGACTGACCAGTTCTCTGTCCTCTGCTTCTTGTCCATCCCTGATACACCCCACAACTGCAGAGTCATCAGAGTATTTCTGCAGATGACAGGACTCAGAGTTGTACTGGAAGTCTGAGGTGTACAGAGTGAAGAGGAATGGCCAGAGTACAGTTCCTTGTGGTGCACCAGTGCTGCTGACCTCCATCTCAGACACACAACCTTTCAGTCTCACAAACTGGGGTCTGTTTGTGAGGTAGTCATAGATCCAGGTGGTTGTGGAGGTATCCACCTGGAATTTATGGAGCTTCTCACATAACAAAGCAGGCTGAATGGTATTAAAAGCACTGAGAAATGAAAGAACATGACCCTCAGAGTGCTGCCTGAATGGTCCAGATGAGAGTGTGCTCTCTGGAGCAGGTATATGATGGCATCTTCAACCCCAAGTCCATTACGATATGCAAACTGGAATGGGTCCTGAAAGGTGTTTACTTGCTTGTTGAGGTGAGCCAGTAAGAGTCTCTCCAGGACTTTCATGATGTGAGATGTCAGGGCAACTGGTCTGTAGTCACTTGGTTCAGCTGGTTGTGTTTTTTAGGCACTGGAACAAGGCAGGAGGTTTTCCACAGCACTGGGACTCTATTTTGTCTCAGACTGGTGTTGAAAAGGTGCTGGAGAATCGGACATAGTTGTTTTGAGCAGGTCCTGAGAACTCTGGGACTGACACCATCTGGACCTGCAGCCTTGTTCTGGTTCAGTTTCTCAAGTTGCTTCTTAACCTGATTGCAGGAGACAAACAAGGTGGAGGTCTCAGGATGTCCTGATGTGGAGGGAGATGAAGCTGTGTTCTGGTCCATGACTGAGCTGCAGGGTGACAGATTGGAGGCGTGACAGGAAAGCAGTGGGCTTATGGAGGGTGTGTGGTCTGTTGGGCTGGAGGTAGGAGGTGAACTGAACCTGTTGAAGAATATGTTCAGCTCATTAGCTCTGTCCAGACCTCCATCAGGCTGGTCCCCCTTTAACTTGAAGCCGGTGATCTTCTTCATTCCAGACCACACATCCCTCAGGTTATTCTGCTGGAGCTGACTTTCTAACTTCTTCCTGTAGTCCTCCTTGCACTTCTTAGTTTGTGTTTTAAGTTGTTTTTGTGTTGCCCTCAATAACTCCCTGTCTCCATCCCTGAAGGCTTTCTTTTTGATGTTCAGCAGCTTTTTCAGGTCACTGGTGATCCAGGGTTTGTTATTGGGGAAGCACCTGACTGTTCTTGTTGGGACGATGCTGTCCACACAGAAGTTTATGTAATCTGTCACACACTCAGTCATGGCGTTGATGTCGTCTCCATGAGGTTCACAGAGGACGTTCCAGTCTGTAGCCTCAAAGCCTCCTCTAAGAGCATCTTCAGCTTCAGCAGACCAGATTTTGATAGTCTTTGTGATGACTGGTTGCTGCTGAACGATGGGCTTGTAGGTGGAGGTGAGAAGAACCAGATTATGGTCAGATCTTCCTAAAGGAGGCAGGGCAGAACAACTGTATCCATTATTCATATTTGCATAAAATAAGTCCAAGATCTTATTTTCTCTGGTGGAGCAGCTGACAAACTGCTGGAATGTTGGTAGAGTTGCAGAGAGGGAGACGTTGAAGTCTCCGGAGATCGCCATGAATGAGTTTGGATGCTGTGTTTGTAGCCGAGCAACGACGGAGCTGATGACGTCACAGGCTGTGTCTGGTGCGGTACCAGGTATTATATAAACCACTTCCAGAATAACACAGGTAAACTCTCTGGGTAAATAATATGGACAGAATCTCACAGATAACAGTTCCATGTCCCTTGTGCATCTCTTCTCCTTGACAGTAACATGTCCAGGATGACACCAACGCTGGTTAACCAGCACTGCAATTCCACCATCCTTTAGCTTTCCGCTGTGTTGTCTACTGCGGTCTGCACGGACCGTTTTAAAGCCCGGTACAGACACATTACAGTCAGGGATGTGTTCATGCAGCCATGTCTCGGTGAAGCACATAATACTGCACTCTCTGTATTCTTTCTGAGACCTTGTTAGCATCTCGAGCTCGTCCGTTTTGTTAGCTAGCGATCTCACATTACCCATGACGACGGTCGGGAGAAATGGTTTAAATCTCCATCGCTTTCTCCGTTGTCTCATTCCTGCTCTGCATCCTCTACTCTTTCTTTTCAACTCCATTGGGAATTGATGTGTTGTTTCGCTAATCCTGATTTGGGAGAGTTTAATCAGTTGATCCCGATTGTAAACAAGTCTTTTGTTGCCATGGAGACTCATCATAACAAGTCTTGAAAGAGCCAAAAATATGCAGAAAAATCTTCCTTGCAGCACACCCTCCAAACCGGCATGAAATCCTCAAAAAAAAAAAAAAAAAAAAAAAAAAAAAAAGACCTAATTTGAGGTAGTATTTATGTGAGTTGAGTTTGTACTTTGAAAAAATCAAGATAATTTGCTGCCATCAGATGGCGCAATCTAGAATGGAATGCAAAAGAAAAAAAGCAGGATAGGAAGGGCTACAGACAGACCTCCCAAAGGAGAAACAGTTTAGTGCTTGTTAGTTGTTTTGTTTTGGAGCTTTATGGATGACCCAAGAGATCTGAGAGGTCAGATCATTTCCAACAAGATGTCAGACCACATTTCACATGTCTGGACTGGCTTGTTGAAATCCCAGATTAGATCACTCATAACTTCGCAGTCACACTGACTGTGCAGACATTTTACCAAGTAGAAGTCAGATAATTAAATGCTTCTCATAAAATAGTGAAGATTTTCTCAGTTTGTAACCATGGAAAAAACTTAAATAAAAAGAAGAGGTATTGAGTTGGTCTGAATGACAAAGAAGCTCAAATGTTTGAACAACTCTGATGTAATAAACAGAAGTAAATTAGAAGACAAATGTATTACAACAAATGAGTTATAATCAACAAAATCTGATATTGGAAGGACCATTTTTCCTTCAGACCTGCCTGAATGTGGCATCAGAAGATGCTATGTTGTGCTCATAAAGGGATGGACATGGTCCAGCAACAATCAAGTAGGCTGTGGTGGTTAAACCATGACATGTTGGTACCATAGCCCCAAGCTGTGGCAAGAAAATATCCCCCACAACTAGGGCTGGGTGATATGGCCGACAAATAAAATCCCTGATTTTTTTTTTAAACCAAATCCAATTTCCGATTTTAATCAATTTTTTTTCCCTACTGTAAAGAAGGGAAAAAAATTACAAACATCAAAAATTATTCTTTTTCAAAAATGCTTTGATTGCAGTCAGCCGAGGAGTTTATCTGAATTTAAAGTGCAACTAAACAAGCTGTTAAACAAGATTGTAAAAAGTGGGGCTGCAACGATTACTTGGGTAACTCGAGTAATCCGGGCAAATTATCTGCCTCGAGGCTCCGTTTAATTAATGTCACGTGATGAAATATTTTAATTTATGCATCACCGCGGCAATCTCAGACCACTGCGTTGTTCAGAGGGACTACATCACTGTTTCAGGAAACATATAAAATATTTAAACATTAATAAAATATATAAAAACAGAATCTGTCACCTACGGTGTATCTGTACAGTATGACCATTTCACCCGGACTGATGACGGATGTTTCAAACAGCAGCGGCGAGCGGTTTGCTTTCTGTCTGAAGATTTTCCTTGTTTTGGTCTCTAATGGCAGAGAATGAAGAAGAGGGGAGGAAAAAACCAAAAAATTCGCAAGTGTGGGACCATTTCACACTGAAAAGGGCAGAAAACGTAGCATTGAAAGGAAATCACCCCCACTTCCCCGCTCCAGGTGGAGATTCAGCTTTCTGATTTATATCAACAGCAGCAGCGGCTGGTAAAATGTACAGTGTTATAACCTGTGATATTAGTCAGCAGAGACGAGGCATGGCGAGGTGTCGGCTGCTCACTCACGTGAACAGTCTTGTTATCCATCCCTCATCTGTCTCTCCCACGCACACGCAGAGTCAAAGCACATGGTTAAGGCAGGCGTCGCCTCTGTTCCTGCAGCATGTGACAACGCCCCCTCCCACACTGAAAACCCTGCGTTTCCATTACACCTAGAACTGTGCAAAAACTAAATATCGCCATAAAAACCCACGAAAGGAAACATCTACATTTTTTAAAAAAGTCTCAAATATTGCTAAAAAATTTTATGATCTCAAGAGGTGGTTTTTTGCAGACATTTTGAGATAGAAATATATTGCAAAAGTGTAGTGGAAGCACTTTTTCTGCGTTTACGTGTCCCCAGACATGACGTGGGGGGTTACGGCTGTCTATGGTCGTGACCATAGACTGTATATAAAGATGGACGGAGCCTCCGTGACGTGACCCACGTTTCTATACTAAAATTAACTATTAACTATAGTTAATAGAATTAACTAATAAAATTAACTATAAAATTAACTATTTAATTCCTCTGTCATGTAAACCTTCATTCCGCTCTAAGTTAATTCCGGTCGTTCTGAGCATGCTCGTTACCTTGTCCTGTCCTGATGACGCACGTTGTTTTGCCTCCCGTGTTCGGTGGTCTATCTTTCTTCTCCTTCTCAGTTGCTGCAAAAAGTGATCTGGCCAAACAGAAGCTGGAAAAGTTGACAGCGGAACGGGATGCAGTGACTTTCCAGGTGCACAAGCTGAGGGCTCAGCTGAAACGGGGCCTCTGCAAGAGCCGCCCAGCAAGGGCTCCTTCTGAGGAAAAGGTGAGTTTGAGCAAGTTATTGGATAAACTACATTTCATGTACAATACAAGTGTTTCAAGATAGGAGCAGGCACGCATGTAGGACAATGTGCCTCTGACTTTAACCGCTTGTTATTCACTTTGCTGGCTAAGCCTGTGGATGCTGGTGTTCAACCTGCTGGGCTGAGACGAGAGGTCCACACCAGGAGCCAGGGAAGAGCAGGAAGAAGACCAAAGCGTCTCCTCTCAAAGACTATTCTCCAAGGAGCAAAGGGTCCGACAGAGGGAACCAGATACGAATGATCACACCGACCCCTTGTATCGATTTATCTTATCTCTGATTATTCCTGATCTGCGTGTGCGTCATTCCTAAAAAGAAATATGTTGTTTCTTCCTTTTTTAACTTGCCTTGCCGAGGAATACTCAAGGAGTTCCATGTTGGCATGAACCCGCCTTAAAGCAGGCTTAAAGTGTTTCTTTTTGTACACAAAGGGCAAAGGTTCCTGCAAGGACCTCAACAGTTATCTGAGGATCGCGTGGAAGTCCATGTGCCTGCCTGGTGCCATTACCTTCATCCTCATAAGGACCGCTATCACCACATACGCAAGTAGTCACTTTATCTGACTCATTCCTCACAGGTGTGAAAACGCAATGTATGACAAAGTTTTCAATTTCCCTTTTTTTGTCATTGTCTTTGTGTTTTAGACAAAGCAGGCAACCGCCGTCACATTCTGGAAAAGAGCTGCAGACTTTATGTGCCGTGATACCGCCACAGCTGACAAATTTTGCATCTGTAACACAGATGTTGGCAGCGTGGCGCACATGAGGGATGTTATTGCCTCGGCCCTAAGAGCCACGCCGGCACACCCAAACCCCTGGACCTTCAGGTTTGCCAAAAAAGACAAAGCAACAAAGAAAATGGGACAGCAGCAGTGGCGAGGAGGAGGAAGACTTCCCCCTGCAGGAGTCTTTTCACTCAACTCCTATTAAAGCCGCTCTCACCATACAAAACACAGCAGATACAGCCAAACACAGAACCAAGAAATGTCTGTATTATAGAAAATTTCTATTCTTATTTCTTTTATTTTTTCATGTTTGTGTTCTCACTGCATAGTTTTGTGTTTTTGTTAGGTTAATACCTTTATCAGTTTGTGCTTTTTTTTTTTTTTTTTTTTTTTAAAATATATATATATATATATATATATATATATATATATATATATATATATATATATATATATATATATATATATATGTTTGATGTTGTTTGATGTTGGTGTTTGATGTTTCAGTAGTTTGTGTTCACAGGTAGAAGGAACACTTTAACTCACAAAGATGAATAAAATCTTTTTGGCAGTGGAAAATGTGACTCTCTCTCAATATGAAGGTCAAACACTTAAGGACATCCTGATTGCCCATGAAAGTACAAGTGCAGATTATATGAGAGTTGTTTTTGTTAAGAGGTGGGGTCAACTTATGTCCATTATGTTGAGAAAATTGTGTCACCTGCGCTCAAATATATTTTTTTATTTGATGTTAGGTCCCTGAGCCGTCTCCCCTCTCTGAGCCGTCACCTTATCGTGGTGGAGGGGTTTGTGTGTCCCAAAGATCCTAGCAGCTATGTTGTCTGGGGCTTTATGCCCCTGGTAGGGTCACCCATGGCAAACAGGTGTCTAGGGGAGGGACCAGATCAAGTACGGCTCACAAGACCCCTATGATGTACACAAACTCGGGCAGAAATGTTCCCTTGCCCGAACGCGGGTTACCGGGACCCCCCTCTGGAGCCAGGCCTGGAGGTGGGGTACGTGAGTGAGCGTCTGGTGGCCGGGCCTTTACCCGTGGGGCCCGTTCGGACTCAGCCCGAAAGGGTTACATGGGCCCCACCTCCTGTGGGCTCACCATCTGTGGGAGGAGCCGTAGGGGTTGGGTGCAGTGTGAGCTGGGCGGCAGCAAGAGGCGGGGACCCTGGCGGTCCGATCCCTGGCTGCAGAAGCTGGCTCTGGGGACGTGGAACATCACCTCTCTGGTGGGGAAGGAGCCTGAGCTTGTGCGGGAGGTTGAGCGGTTCCGGCTAGATATAGTTGGACTCACCTCGACGCATGGCTTGGGCTCTGGAACCAGAACCCACGAAAGGGGCTGGACTTTCTTCCACTCTGGAGTTGCTCATGGTGAGAGGCGCCGAGCAGGTGTGGGCATTCTCATCAGCCCCCAGCTTGGTGCCTGCACGTTGGGGTTTACCCCGGTGGATGAAAGGGTAGTTTCCCTCCGCCTCCGGGTGGGGGGACGGGTCCTGACTGTTGTCTGTGCTTATGCACCGAACAGCAGTTCAGAGTACCCACCCTTTCTGGAGTCCTTGGAGGGAGTGCTGGAGGGTGCTCCTTCTGGGGACTCCATTGTTCTGCTGGGGGACTTCAATGCTCACGTGGGCAATGACAGTGAGACCTGGAGGGGAGTGATTGGGAGGCCTGGTCCCCCCCCTCTGAACCCAAATGGTGTTTTGTTATTGGACTTCTGTGCTCGTCATGGATTTCCATAACGAACACCATGTTCCAACATAAGAGTGTCCATATGTACACCTGGCATCAGGATTCCCTGGGCCGCAGTTCGATGATCAATTTTGTAGTCGTATCGTCGGACGTGCGGCCACATGCCTTGGACACTCGGGTGAAGAGGGGGGCGGAACTGTCAACTGATCACCACCTGGTGGTGAGTTGGCTCAGATGGTGGGGGAGGAAGCCGGTCAGATCTGGTAGGCCCAAATGTGTTGTGAGGGTCTGCTGGGAACATCTGGCTGAGTCCCCCGTCAGAGCGAGCTTCAACTCCCACCTTCTGCAGAGCTTCGAACATGTCCCGAGTGAGGCGGGGGACATTGAGTCCGAAAGGGCTGTGTTCCGTGCCTCTATTGCTGAGGCGGCCAGCCGGAGCTGTGGCTGTAAGGTCGTTGGTGCCTGTGGCGGTAATCCCAGGACTCGTTGGTGGACACCAGCAGTGGGGGATGCCGTCAAGCTGAAGAAGGAGTCCTATCGGGCCTTCTTGGCCTGTGGGACTCCGGAGATGATGGGTACCGACAGGCTGTTATTGCCTCAGCTGTTGCTGAGGCAATAACTTGGGCATGGGCGGAGTTCGATGAGGCCATGGAGAAAGACTTCCAGACAGCTTCAAGGAGATTCTGGTCCACCATCCGGCGACTCAGGAGGGGGAAGCAGTGCTCAATCAACACTGTGTACAGTGGAGATGGGGAGCTGCTGACCTCAACTCAGGACGTTTTGGGTCGGTAGGAGGAATACTTCGAAGACCTCCTCAATCCTACCAACACGTCTTCCCATGAGGGAGCAGAGCTGGGGGACTCAGGGGTGGACTCTCCTATCTCTGGGGCTGAAGTTGCCGAGGTGGTCAAAAAGCTCCTTGGTGGCAAGGCCCCGGGGGTGGATGAGATCCACCCGGAGTTCCTTAAGGTTCTGGATGCTGTGGGGCTGTCCTGGCTGACCCACCTCTGCAGCATCGCGTTGACATCGGGGGCAGTACCGCTGGATTGGCACACCGGAGGGTGTGTTCCAATTACAGGGGAATCACACTCCTCAGCCTCCCTGGTAAGGTCTATTCAGGGGTCCTGGAGAGGAGGGTCCACCAAATAGTCGAATCTTGGATTGAGGAGGAGCAGTGTGGTTTTCATCCTGGCCGCGGAACAGTGGACCAGCTCTATACCCTCTTTGGGGTCCTGGAGGGGGCATTCGACCGTGTCCCCCGGGGGCTCCTGTGGGGAGTATGGGGTACTGGACTCCCTTGTACGAGCTGTCCGGTCTCTGTACGACAGGTGTCAGAGCTTGGTCCGCATTGCCGGTAGTAAGTCGGATTCGTTTCCGGTGAGGGTTGGACTCCGCCAAGGCTGCCCTTTATCACCGATTCTGTTCATAACTTATATGGACAGAATTTCTAGGCGCAGCCGAGGTGTTGAGGGGATCCGGCTTGGTGGCCTCAGGATTGGGTCCCTGCTTTTTGCAGATGGCGTGGTCCTGTTGGCTTCATCTGGTTGTGATCTCCCGAACGCGGGTTACCGGGACCCCCCTCTGGAGCCAGGCCTGGAGGTGGGGTACGTGAGTGAGCGTCTGGTGGCCGGGCCTTTACCCGTGGGGCCCGTTCGGACTCAGCCCGAAAGGGTTACATGGGCCCCACCTCCTGTGGGCTCACCATCTGTGGGAGGAGCCGTAGGGGTTGGGTGCAGTGTGAGCTGGGCGGCAGCAAGAGGCGGGGACCCTGGCGGTCCGATCCCTGGCTGCAGAAGCTGGCTCTGGGGACGTGGAACATCACCTCTCTGGTGGGGAAGGAGCCTGAGCTTGTGCGGGAGGTTGAGCGGTTCCGGCTAGATATAGTTGGACTCACCTCGACGCATGGCTTGGGCTCTGGAACCAGAACCCACGAAAGGGGCTGGACTTTCTTCCACTCTGGAGTTGCTCATGGTGAGAGGCGCCGAGCAGGTGTGGGCATTCTCATCAGCCCCCAGCTTGGTGCCTGCACGTTGGGGTTTACCCCGGTGGATGAAAGGGTAGTTTCCCTCCGCCTCTGAGTGGGGGGACGGGTCCTGACTGTTGTCTGTGCTTATGCACCGAACAGCAGTTCAGAGTACCCACCCTTTCTGGAGTCCTTGGAGGGAGTGCTGGAGGGTGCTCCTTCTGGGGACTCCATTGTTCTGCTGGGGGACTTCAATGCTCACGTGGGCAATGACAGTGAGACCTGGAGGGGAGTGATTGGGAGGCCATCACTTAAGCGATTCGCGGCAGAGTGTGAAGCGGCTGGGATGAGAATCAGCACCTCCAAATCTGAGACCATGGTCCTCAGCCGGAATAGGGTGGATTGCCCTCTCCGGGTCAGGAGTGAGGTCCTGCCTCAAGTGGAGGAGTTTAAATATCTCGGGGTCTTGTTCACGAGTGAGGGAAGGATGGAGCACGAGATTGACAGACGGATCGGTGCGGCGTCTGCAGTAATGCGGACTCTGCGCCAGTCTGTCGTGGTGAAGAAGGAGCTGAGCCAGAAGGCGAAGCTCTCGATTTACCAGTCGATCGACGTTCCTACCCTCACCTATGGTCATGAGCTGTGGGTCGTGACCGAAAGAACGAGATCTCGTATACAGGCGGCTGAAATGAGTTTCCTCCGCAGGGTGGCCGGGCTCTCCCGTAGAGATAGGGTGAGGAGCTCGGTCATGCGGGAGGGGCTCAGAGTAGAGCCGCTGCTCCTCCGCATCGAGAGGAACCAGTTGAGGTGGCTCGGGCATCTGGTCAGGATGCCTCCTGGACCTCCCTGGTGAGGTGTTCCAGGCACGTCCCTCTGGGAGGAGACCCCGGGGAAGACCCAGGACACGCTGGAGGGATTATATCTCTCGGCTGGCCCGGGAACGCCTCGGGATCCCCCCCGCAGAGTTGGCAAATGTGGCTGGGGAGAGGGAAGTCTGGGCTTCCCTGCTTAGGCTGCTGCCCCCGCGACCCGACCCCGGATAAGCGGCAGAAGATGAAGATGAAGATGAAGAAGATGTTAGGTTGAAACATCAGTTTCACACTGGATGTATACAAATGTATAATCTGTTAAGTATTGTTTACCTTTTCCCTATGAAGAAATACTATTCAGATTTAGGTTATGGACAGGATTCATATTGGTAGCTATGTGCAACTACATTAAAGTTAGTTATCATAGCTGATATCTTTTCACTTTTTTTTCTTTTATGTTTTCTGTGAATGATTTTAAAGGTGCTCTAACAAAATCTGGATCCCACAAGTGATGAGCACGAGTCAGTGACAGAAGAAACCTATTACAGTCACTGGTTTAGAAGATCAAAAGGCCATCCTTTTGTGAGATGCCGAGAAAAGGCTTTTGATCGATTGAAATGGTCTTATCTTTGATTGTTACTTCAAAATGTGGGCTTAAGTAAAACCTTTATTGAATGCTAACCCATCAGCAGTTGTCATGCCGGGCAACGCTTGTTCACTCCGATTATCTGTCTTTAGATCATCTCGCCAGAGATGCCCATTCTCTCCAGAGGTTCGATTGTCTCTTGAACCCATTGCTCAGGCAATATGGCAGTCACGGCATGTTTTCCAAAACTCAGGCAAACACTGCGGCGGGGTCCCCCAGACCCCGCCGCAGTGTTTAGGGCCTCTCGGAGGCCGTCGTGCCTGCCTGTGAACAAAATGCCTCCATTTGGACAAGGTAACTCCAAATCCAGACCTCCATGTATTGATACATTTTATTTTCTTTGAAACTTTTTGTGTGATTTTGTTGTCAGCACATTCACTTATCGAAAGTACAAAGTATAACCTATAAAAATGTACAGAAATAAATCTTCCACTGTCACATTTTTAGTCCAAAGTATGGACGCATTTTGGATTTTTTGCTTTTAAGGGGAAAGCAGAGCTGGACATGTGGAAATCTGTTTGTAAACTCTGTAAAGCACATGTGTCGTACTGCGGCAACATGACTACTGTCACTGCTCTCGTTACTGCACACCTAATAGCTAAACATACGGCAGCAGCAAGTCAACAGACATTCAAACCTGAACTTTTATATGCAGTTCAAGCTTCTGAAACAAGAGTATAAGTTCAAACAGCTGGTTCAGATATATTGCTGCTAAATAAATACTAAAAACTGACACAGTTGATTTTATTATATGGCAAATCTGGCTCGTGATACAGTCTGTAAAATTGGTCATCATACAACTTTTTCACACGGTCTGCTGTTAAAAAAGCACTAAAAATAGGTAATACTGAGGAATTGCAATTTAAATCAAACTGGCACCCAAAAACTTGTGTAAAATCAAATGAGAGAAAAGCATATCGTCCAGCCCTAGTTTTTCTTTCTGTGGTACTTCTTGGATTCATATAGTTTAACGATCACAGTTTTCACCAAAGAATCATGAGCCACGACTGACTGTAAATTTTGAGTGTTTTTAAATCTTGTGTATGTTTTTCTTTTCTCTTTGGCTGATGCAGACTCAGCGTGTTCCCCTCTTGTAACTTTTCTTTGATTTAGTCAATTTAAGTCTTGATTTTGCCAACTTTCTCATCTCTTTTAACTCAACTTGTATAGTTCTAGTCCATCGGTGCAAACGTCCTTTAAATGTAGATTTTCTTTCCTGTATTGAGTATTTTATTTTTTTCACAAAGGGGTAGTGTTCGGACCCAAGGAGCAAACAGGAAATCAGAGCGGAGAAAATAAATTTATTGCTGTGCAGATGATTATCTAGAGAGTTTTGCCTATTGGCTGGCAGACAGAGAGACAGAGGTCAGGTGTTCTGGTGAAGACAGGTGTGGTGCAGGACTGGAATAAGGTGGTAATCCAAATAACACTGGCGGAGAAAAAAGGACCTGACAGGATTCTCACTTGATGGTGTGAACAATCTGGTGCCGGCTGCAGGATGAACTCAGGAAAATATCCTGCTGGAGCAATGGGTTGATGAGTGTCAGCTGTGGTGGTTTGATGAAAGGCATCTGTGTCAGGGGATCTAGAAAAAACCCACGCCTGTATGCACACAAACATACGCACACACTCTGGGGAAAGGACAGACCGGGTCCTGAGACCCATGACAATTTTAGCACAAGCTATAAAGTTCAGCCGACGTCTGCATGAGAGATTTGTCCATGAAGTTTGTTCATGTCGTCATCACTGCTTTCAACAGCGTTAACACATATCACGTTTTCCTTTTCAAATAACCACTGACTTGTCAGCATCTCAAACTTTGCAGTAACTATGTACAACAATGCCAATCTTCAGATAGCTTACTTCTGGGCAGTAGTGTTGCTACCCATCCCGTAAAATACGGAATCGTCATTTAGTTGACAAATAAATGTTGCGTCCCAGATTGAGCCAATACTTGCACATGTCGATCACACACATCAACACTAACTTTAAAGATAATTAACCAAATAAAACATAGAAAATACATCATTCAGCAAAAATGTCTTTTTGGGCAGAATCTTAGCCATCTGCGTGTTGGGCAGTCATGGCAGACATGATTCATCTGCATTCCTCACAAGACTTTTCAAATGTCTACTGTACCTGGAACTCAAAATCAAAAGCACTTGTAAAACAGATGTGAGTGGGATGAGACGCATCCTTGGCTGGACAGCGTCAGTGAAGATGTTTACAAGGCAAATTGTACAATATATCAGCGACTCGTGCACGGTGGACTCTCCAACAAATAACCGCATGCATCAGAAGGGCATGATCGTTTATTTATATCCAGTAGTGTTACTAGCCAATGTAAATACCATAAATGGCCAAAAAAACATTTTTATTGGATGAAAAGTTAATAAATAAATAGGAAAACATTTATTTTTTTAAGCATTCCCTACGTTGCTTTATGTGTTTAATTTTTTGCTTTTTTTTTTTTGTCAAATTTCAATTTTTGTTTTTTAAGAATTTTGTGTTAAGTGATTGTTCAATAAATTATTTTATAAGTGTTGTTAAACTGTTGTGACATGAATCCCTTCAAGTAATGAGACAGGCAGTAAACAAATGCAGTTTAATATGTAAGGATTAAACGTGGCGCCGTACATTTCACTCACGACAGAGTCTGGAACACCAGAAGTGGACCTTGCATTTTCTAACAATTATTTTTTTATTTTTTGTTTCACAACTTACTAAATATGCCAAAGTATAGGAACTATTTTATGTTGGACTAGATGTAGTTTTTAAGCGAAACAGCTGTTGTCAAGCTACAGCGTTTTTCTCATTCACCTGTCTAAAGCAGCTGATCTGAATCAGTTGATTCAGGCGTTGCTATGGTGACACCCGAACTATGTGTGTCTATACAAAAATAATAAACTCCAGTTGGCATTACAGTGCTCACTGACCATGGTATAAACTAGTATATTTGTCACAGGGGGATTTGGGATATGGCATATTGTTGTATAGTGTGTGTAAGCCTGAGGACTTTGGACTCATTGACTCATTGGTGACTTCAGCTGTGAACAATCAGGCACTCAGGAGATCAGCAGGGATATAAGGAGGACTCATCAGAGTTTAAAGGATGTTGGCAGAGGACTGGAAACTTGCCTAATCTCTGGGAGAACTGTTTGGAGCTCTGGAGGAGCAACAGAACCAATGCAGTGCTGTGACAAGGCCGGGCCAACCTGAGAGACAGCAGGTAGACAGAGACAGAGGTATCGGACGCGACAGAGAGGAAATCACCGACGGACGGCGGGTGGAACTAGGACTGGCCGGAGTGTGATGGGCAACCTAGAGATTGGAGAGGTCAATGCCTGCTGAGTATTCCCTAAAAGGATGTAGCGTGAGGGCTGAATAGCAAGGTTGGCCATCGTTGTGTTGCTTAAGGTTCATTGCTCCTGCTTTACACCCCACAACTTCCTGCAACCACAGGACAGTCAGCGGAGGATGTGGACCAGCTTGCACCGGAGGATGGTGGTGATTTGGGTTGAGACCCTGAAATGCTGTGGTGCTGTCAGTTAAAGGTGGGGCGAAGGAGCACCAGGACACTGTATGGTATTCCCCCTCTAGCAGTGATGTAATCAGATTCCCGCAAGTGGAGTGGAGCCACCCTTGTGATTGGTATAGACTTTTTTTTTTTTTTGTACTGGTTGGAGAGACAGTCCAAGTTTTGGACTGAATTTTTTTCTAACTAGCCCATTTAAAAGTAATTTCAACTCGAAATTCAGCTAATTAAGGGCATGTCCTTTTGCTTGACAGGTACCCAATCTCCCGCTTCAAGTAAGAACCTTATCTGGCACTGAACGTAACCAAAAGCAGGTGTTCTCACTGGGACATTAAATCTACGTTCTTTTTTTCTTGTGTTTCTGTGGATGGGTGGATGTTGTAAACTTCAGGTGAAACATTCAGTCTGACCCTCACACATCCCTGGATCACGGTGCAGGAGGATTGGACAGTTGTCATGGCTTACTGCACCTGTAAAGTAGGCTTGGGAGAGGTAGGTTCTCATGCAGCAGCCCTTATGTATTCAGTGGTGGCTGCTATTGAGATGAGAAACGGACAGGCCTGCATGCAGAAGCCTTGTGCTTGGACTCAGACAAGTAGGGCATCCGTTAAGAGTTCCAAAGAGCCCTGCCAGACTCAAGCTCCTGGTCCTGACCTCACACCATCAGATGAAGAGTGCAACAAATACAAGGTTGATTGCCTTTTGAAGCTTGTGATTCTTGTCAGGTGTGCGAGGAGAGAGCAAGACCAAGCTATGCTGCTACGATGCAGGACCACCACAAAAACCTCCAAAGACTCCTTCAAATCCTCCCTAAAATAAAGTACAATATGCATCATATTTTGGGTTTGTTTTTTTTGTTTTTTTTCCCAATAAAAGACAAGTATGAATACTTGTGCTGTAGTTGACTCTTATGAGTTATGTTTTTCTGCCTTAGGACTGCAAGTACCAAGGGACTAGAAAAGTTTAGCCAGGGAAGCCCACTGCTGCAACCTGGCCATGGTTTGTCCTCATGGACGAAGTGTTGGGACAGACTCTCTACCAAGCCCCCTGTTGTAATTGTATCAATTGGTGAGAACAAACTAGGTCTAAGTTCAGCAGCAGACGGCCAGTTGGTGGACGAGGAAAATCCACAGAGATGGAGAGCAGCAGAAGGAAGAGGAGGGCCAGTGAGGAGTTGGTGGACCTGATCTGGGAGGACATGAGAAAACAGCAAAAAAATTTCTTTTTCAAATAGCAGGAACGTTCATCAAGCCTTCACAACACTGTTTGTTCACCTGTTTAATTTACCTCTATAAATATTGGTTGTCCGAGGGCACTTCATCCAGGGCAGACACCTTGGCTAGGAGTCGGTCCTGCCAGACTAAACCACTGTCTACCTCCATCTCCCCATCATCTTGACTGATCCTCCACAGGCTCATTCTCGGGGTCCACAATGTCCCCCACTCCCAGACAGATGTTGTGACATGACCTTTGACAGGATAGAAGAAATCCATGACAAATCACTGTATTGTTTAGTTAGTGAAAAAAGCAATCATCCAGTTTTCAGTTAAGTCACGTATGGTGCAAAGGTGTGGTGTACTTCTAGCACATGCAAGATGACCCAAAACCTGTTTATCATCCCAAAAGCATGCTCTATTATTGAGCGTGCTCGGGAGTGATGGTGAAGTGCTGGGCTCCCACACGTCAGTGGTTGTTTGTAGGGGCTGATGGGGGCAGTGGCTGCTGAAGGCAAGGGTACTCACTGTCAGTCAAGATGAAGGGGCCTGGAGGAGGGTACACTGGCATCCTATACAGCTGGCTGTGTCGGAGCACCCAGGAGTTGTGAACTGACCCTGGCCAGCCAACGTATGTGTCAGTGAAGCGGCCATGATGGTCTCAGAGAGCCTGCAGAGTAATGGATGGAAAGATCTTGTGGCTACCATCAGGGCCACTTGGTGCCATATCCTGACATGGCAGCCATCGATGGCACCTGCAGCTTTATGAGCTTGGTGTCTTGCCAGCCCTTAAAAACCCTTAAGACACTGCTTCCAGATCTTGTTAGGCTGGGGTATTTCAAAAATTCTGGAGACCACCCTGTATGATACCCCAGAGGCCAGCCAAAAAAAAAACCATGGTTTCAGTTGTGGCACCCCATCTGTGTCTTCTTAATTGTTGGAGACCAAGCCTCAGCAGGCAGACATCTTGCCTGGTGTCCTCACCACTGAAATATACTGTGACATAATTCTTTCAGTGGGAGGGTGTGTGTGTGTGTGTGTGTGTGTGTGTGTGTGTGTGTGTGTGTGTGTGTGTGTGTGTGTGTGTGTGTGTGTGTATGCATATATAAAATTCCATATGCATCCAAAGCACAGTATGAGGGTCTTTTTTTAGATCTAGTTTAATCACCGTACTTTGGGTAATTAATTGGAAGTACATAGTAACAATTAGAAATTACATGAAGACAAGATCAGAGAAGCTGGGACAGCAGCAGCACTGGATTGTGGTCTACTCATGACAACAAATTCATTTTTATGAACAGGTCTCATTGTTATTTTCCCTGAAATTGACCATACCTGGTCATCAGCCAGAGGAGGGATTGTTTGGGCTGCCTCCTAGACATGTTTTCAAATTTGACCCACAGGTGATGAGAAATAAAATCCACATTTCTGGCTCCACTGTCTTGCTTTTCTTATTTCTTTTTGGTTGTTTTTTTAGGGGACAGTATTAGCCGGAAAGAATGAAAACTTTAATTGAATCATGGAACACAGCTGGTGTCACATCTATGGTTGCTAGGCAATGGAGGACTGGAGCACTATGGGTAATTCTCGTACACGTGATAGGCCGTCTCATTTCACTGGCAAGCTGTCATGGTTTGGACTTTTTGTGTCTTTTTAGCTCCGGTTTCCTGTTTATTTTGCATTTTGAGCTCCATATGTTTTTGTTAGTTCATCGTTAGTTTCCTGTGTTTGCCTTAGTTTAACTTTCCAGTTTTCCATTTAGTTAATTAAAGCATGCTAATTTAGCATCCCTGGCTCCCATCTCTGCATTTTTGGTCCACACCATCTCCTCTCCGTGACATACCCATGACAGCATGTAAGCAATAGTCCTGAAAAATAATCCTGTTTAGACGCATGTAATTAAATTTCTTTTGTTGTTAGTGGACACCATGCTTGCAGCCTTCGTCCAAGCTTGCCTGCTGGGACAAATATGTTTGTGTATATTAAAAAAAAGAAAGTTGAAAAACAGCCTCGCTGGTGTGGTACCTACAGTGGCGAGGCCATTTATGTTTTTTCTATCAGGCACGCAATGAATTCTGGGAGAAAAGAGGCCGCATAGGATACATTGCTTGTAGCCTTTGTTTTAAACTAATCTAGAGTCAAACAGTGCGAGTTTGAAGAGAGGATTTACAGGAACCTTCAGTTTTGGACAGCACTTGGCGTGGTACTATGACGTATGTAGGCGACCTGTGGTCTGTTGTTTGATGGAGCCGATGGACAGCCCTTAGAAGAGGTAGGCAATTGCCGTTGCACAGAGGTATGAAAGAGAACAGTGTGCTGGCATCTTGACATTACATCCATCTATTCAAATGAATGAATGGCCTCTGCAGAGCTGAATGACATGTGGATGAGGCAATTCAGCTATTTCATTCAGGTGTGTTGGAGAAGAATGCATCTAAAAGTTGGAGAATAGTAGATCTTGAGGACTGGGCTTTGGAGCCCCTGCTAGATCTTAAACAGGGGGACATAAATGTGGCAGAATTTTTTTATTCATTCATTTTCTTAACCACTTAATCCAATTCAGGGTCGAGGGAGCCTATCCCAGCAGTCTTTGGGCGAAAGGCAGGGTACACCCTGGACAGATTGCTAGTCCATCGCAGGGCCACAGAGAGACAAACAACCACTCACACTCACTCCTACGGGCAATTTAGAGTACCCAATTAACCTAACATGCATGTCTTTGGACGGTGGGAAGAAGACGGCGTACCTGGAAGGAACACATGCATACACGGGGAGAACATGCAAACTCCACACAGAAAGTCCAAACCTTGCCACAGCCAAGGATTGAACCAGCAGCCTTTTTGCTGTGAGGCCACAGTGCTAACCACCATGACAACATGCAGCCCACAGAGTTTCGTTTATTTGTTTTGTTTTTTATTTGTTTTGTTTGATACAATAAAGTTAACCAGTAAAGAAAATTCAAATGTTAAAATATCACAAATAATTTTAATGCATTTTAGAATTTCTCTGGAAATGGTTTTTTTTGTAATAATGAAACATTGTGATGTAGCGTTGCTCTTGCTTAATGAAAACCTGGTCATTGCCACTGTGTCAATAAAATCAGGCTAAAACAGAGAACAGCTTCACAGAGAGGTGACTAACACAAGAACAATCTGCGTTTGCAGAGGACAGGATATGATTCACATCACCAACATCCACATCAAAGTGTGTGTTATAAAGGCATCTGCATTCATTTAGCTTCTCTACTGTTAATTTCAGGCTTCATCTTCTTTTCATCCACATTTAACTCTGAACCGTTCATCATTGCATCAGCCACGTGCAGAAAGTCAGCCCTTGTAGTCTGCCTTAAACTTGCATGCAAACTGGAATTAAATGACTTGCTGACTAAAACACGCCCTGCAGTAAACTGGCATTAAAAGTTAATTTTTTTTCTTCTTATTTCACCGTCTTACAAAAGTTAACAGCAGTTGTGATGTGCAACACAAAGGGACAAGTTAATGGTAACATATTTCATTAATGTTTTAAGATATAATCTCTTATTTCCATTTTTTATAAGTTCAACTAGCAGGTTCAGATATATGTGTCTCTAGATCGGCTCTAGATCGGCTATTTTTTCAGCCAGGCGTGCACAACCGACACCGCCATGCTGAAGATACGGAGAGTAGAGTTCTGCATTCTACAGAGACTCGCTTTATCCAAAGTGCCTTACATGTAAGAAGTGATCTGTTAACCGTAGCAATTAAATCTATAGTTGGTAACGTTCCTCAGAGACATCATGTTCCTCTGGGTGAAGTGGTTCCTCGTCCTGATAGTAGTCTATACATTCTGTAATCATGAACAATAAGAAATATAGTTAGACCCCTCAGTTTACTGTAAATCTGTAAAAACTCTGACCAATCCAAATGTTCAGACTGAAACTGAGTTGTTTATTTCTTATATTTCGTAGCTTCTTCTCCCGGCTCCCCTCCTCCCCCTCCAGCAGACCATACCTGATCGCCACACCCTGCATATAAACAGCATGTTAGCATGAAAATACAAAGTAGTGAAGAAGAAACTCGGAAGGCAAACATGGCTGAGAAAATGCAGGAAGGATTTCCCGACCCGGCTCGGTTTATTTGCCTCCTCCTGCTAAACAGCTGAGAAAGAGAAAATCATTGGTGGAAAAAGCTGCGAATAAAAAAGCCTCGGATCACGCAAGGAGCAGAACCAGAGGGGGAGGGGCCAAGGCAGGGGGAGGGGCCAAGACAGGGTGCCACTTTCACATCTTGCTAGCTCCCCAACATTATCTATCCCAGCTTTAACATCATACATCATAGTTGTGTTGTACTTCCTGACTGATGTAAAAATATATTAAACTGCTTTGCTTCCACAGTTTGGACTTGTTACATTTGCATTGAAAGAATGGAAATTAATGGAACGCACACAGAACATAACATTTCCTAACATACAAATAACATGCATCACACTCTTTAAACTTAGTCCCTATTCATATAAAAGTTAAATTTTTCTGTCCTGTGGTTGCAACCAACCCAAACACAAAATATCCACTTCTGTTTTCTCCTTTCTCTGTTATCTGTTGAGGATGCACAGCACGGATGGTTGCTGGTTCAATCCTCAGCTGGGGTGAGGCTTGGACAGTGTATGTGTGGGTTCTCTCCAGGTACTCTAGCTTCCTCCCACCGTCCAAACACATGCATGTTAAGTTAGGTTGGTTACTCTACATTGCCCATGTGAGTGTGTGGTTGTTTGTCTCTGTGTGTCCCTGCGATGGTCCAGGGTGTACCTGCCTTTCACCCAAACACTGCTGGGATAGGCTCCAGCTTCCCCACAACCCTTCATTGGGTTGAGCAGTTAGGAAAATGAATGAATGACTATTTTCTGATGATGCTGTGATGCATTTTCACATCGTCTTTAGTTCAGTCTACGTATGTAGTGCATGTTGTGCCTAATGCGTGTGACATCAGCTCCTCACCACACAGCTGCCCGTCCTGCTGGAAAACGGAGATGATGAAATATCTGAAGAGTTCACACCCGTGATATGAGACCAGTACTTCAGCTGTGCATCCCCCTGAAAGAGCAGGTGAGAAACCCACCACTCGCAAGACAATTTCCATTTTAGGCTCTTTTAAAAAGAATAGATATTATTTGTCCTGTCCTGGGATTTATATTCTACATCTACAGGAAGACAAACTGGTTGAGCCATCATTCCTACACCTGTCTGTCTGGTTGTTCTGGGAGGCAGTGAAGTGACACGAGAAGTTTGGATCAGGTTCATCTGTGAAGACGTTTTCTACAGTAAGTCATTGTATTAGTTCAGAATCTCAGCGATGATTGAGGTTTTTTCAGACGCAGACTGTAGTGAATCATTAATCATTAATGTATTTAATCTGGTTCCTGAAGCATCAGCAGACGCTGTTTCCATCCTTTACTTTATCCATATGGGGTTTTTTTGTCCATAGACACAACCCCAGGTTTTTTATTTTTTCCATTTCCTGATGCCGTTCACTGTCAGCCCCGAGTCTTGGCCACAAACAGTTCATGACAGTTTTCTGGAAGTGTTTTTCCCTGAACTGCTGTAAGCAGAATTCATCAGATCCATTTAGTACTTCTGTTCTCTGCTGTCTTATCTCTGCTTGATACTCTGCAACACTTTAATTAGAGTGAATTCAATTAATTTTATTTTCTCTTGTTTTTCTGCAGGTAGGGCCACCATGAAAGTGTGTATATTATTATTAATGACCGTCTCTCTGTTGCTGAGTCAAGCTCACAGTCCAGGAGACAATTCTATCATAAGTAAGACACCTAATTTTATATAAGCAATGTATTTACAACCTAAAAAACTTCACAAGCTTTTCTAAGTAGAATCAAAATAAGATATAAAACTCAGAGGCAATAAACCATTATTACTAACTAAAGCTGTTTTATGAAGGTGGTTTATCAGGATAACAGGAGGTTTAGCTGGTCTGACTTGTGACATTTATAACAGAGAGAAACGACTGTCAGCATGCGAACAAACAGCACACATTAATCACGTCATCAGCTGTCTGAGACTTGCTGTTTTTCTGTTCGGCGCTCACTGACATGAAGTGAGACATCTGCAATGACGACACAATCATATCTAGGTGTTTGTCAGCAGGTGTTGTTATTACCTCCATCATGGATAAGGTTGGAGAGCGGGCTTGTCTGTCTGCCAGTCTGTTAGCAGCATAACTGGAAAGTTATTGACATATTTTATAGACTTTTTCAGGAAATCTCAGAACTGGAATGATCTGGATCATTTAGTAAAGGATACTTAACAGGGAGATAGAACTTCTGAAGGAAAAAATTACCCAGAAGCCCACAGTAATGCTGGAGATAGCTGGGGGTGAGTGGGGGTTGGGTGGGGGTGTCTCACAGCCATGATTGTATGTCTATGAGAGCGCACAGCCCGTTAAAGCCGTTTGCTTAGTGTCTTCAGATGTTTCTGGTCTGCATCTCTCCCGCTCAGCATCTAACACACACATACACCTGACATTATGGAAGTGTGTTTGTAACATGGTGCTTTAAAGAGTGCAGACAAAGAGGTTTGATGTAATCAGGAACAAACATGTTGCTGCTATACTGCTGTGGCTGCTTCTGTTTAGACTGAAAAGTGCATATGAATTTTTTTTTTTTTACTACTAAATCAAGAGTTATTTAAGAACTCAGTGCCATTTATTGTTGAGAATTAAAGTGTTAGTCGTGTCATTAAAATGTCTACATCACAATATATAATTCATTATCCATTTACTAAACTTTTGTCTGCAGTCTTCATCAGAAGCTTCATCTTCTGATGGACGAGACGAGTCGAAACGAGACCTGGATGACCAGCAGCTTTCATACAAACAAACATCCATGAATGGATAAATCAACATTATAAAAATGAATTCTTCTTTCATTGAGACGGCGAAATTTGAAATATTGCGCCTGCTTTTCGTGTCCTGTTTCATGGGGTGTTTTTCTCCATCTTGCTGCTCAGATCCAGACATCAACAGGTTCTGGTACACAGGCAGAGGGATCCGACCGGTGGGAAGATTTGGACAAAAAGTTGCAGGGAAAAATGAGCGTCTGGCTTTCATCACCGCCAGAATTTACAGGCCATCTTCTGAGGTTGCGCAGTGAAAATGTCCGTGTGTGGTGCTTTGATGGACTTTGTTTTCAACCCATTTGGAATTCACTTACGTGGTACGAACTGTTTATTCGAAGTGACTGGTTTGGTTTTCTTTAGTAAACAAAACTATTAGGACTGGAATGTTTCAGATTTCTGTCCAGTTGTTAAAAACAGATGAAGTCATGTGTAAAATAACAATGAAAGACTGAATTTATCAGTCTCATGTCGTCATTTTCTTTTTCAGGTTTCATTTGATGCAGAAAAATCCAGTCGCCTTTATGGATCTATTCATTGCTGGCAGAGATTTGCATTGCATTGTGTTTTGTAAATACACTTCCACATTTGTTCCAGTGAAAGTTGCATATCAGCAGAATGCACCACTTATGTCCCTAAAGCCAGGTTTCTATTTATTCTCGATTGATTCAGAAGACATGAATAAGAAGAGGTGAATGAAAGAAAAATGCCATCTTACTTAGTAAAGCTTAAAATGATGTGACTGATCAGCTGCTCCCCTCCCTGAGCCTTATCGTGGTGGAGGGGTTTGTGTGTCCCGAAGATCCTAGCAGCTATGTTGTCGGGGGCTTTATGCCCCTGGTAGGGTCACCCATGGCAAACAGGTGTCTAGGGGAAGGACCAGACCAAGCACGGCTCTTAGACCTCTATGATGATAACAAACATGGGCATAAATGTTCCCTTACCCGGACGCGGGTTACCAGGACCCCCCTCTGGAGCCAGGCCTGGAGGTGGGGTACGTGAGTGAGCGTCTGGTGGCCGGGCCTTTGCCCATGGGGCACGATCGGGCTCAGCCCGAAAGGGTTACATGAGCCCCACCTCCCGTGGGCTCACCATCTGGGGGAGGAGCCGTAGGGGTTGGGTGCAATGTGAGCTGGGTGGCAGCAAGGGGCGGGGACCCTGGCGGTCCGATCCCCGGCTGCAGAAGCTGGCTCTGGGGACGTGGAACGTCACCTCTCTGGTGGGGAAGGAGCCTGAGCTTGTGCGCGAGGTTGAGTGGTTCTGACTAGATATAGTTGGACTCACCTCGACGCATGGCTTGGGCTCTGGAACCAGAACCCTCGAGAGGGGCTGGACCTTCTTCCACTCTGGAGTTGCTCATGGTGAGAGGCGCCGAGCAGGTGTGGGCATTCTCATCAGCCCCCAGCTTGGTGCCTGCACGTTGGGGTTTACCCCGGTGGATGAAAGGGTAGTTTCCCTCCGCCTCCGGGTGGGGGGACGGGTCCTGACTGTTGTCTGTGCTTATGCACCGAACAGCAGTTCAGAGTACCCACCCTTTCTGGGGTCCTTGGAGGGAGTGCTGGAGGGTGCTCCTTCTGGGGACTCCATTGTTCTGCTGGGGGACTTCAATGCTCACGTGGGCAATGACAGTGAGACCTGGAGGGGAGTGATTGGGAGGCATGGTCCCCCCCGCCTTATTCCTCAAGGGCTCATCCCCACGTAGACCAAGGGCCTTCTACCTGCTACTAAAGATACACAAGGATCCCACCACTTGGCCAGTGCCTTTCAAGACGCCGCCTGGCCGAGCAATCATTTCTGATTGCAGCAGTGAATACTATGGAGCTTCACAATTCAGCAAAAAGTGTAATGAAGGACTCCTCGAGACAGGTTAGACGCGAATCAGATTTTTAAACACCAGGGAAAACACTGAAGCTCTCACCAAGCTGCTTAGGAAACAGCTGACGGGGTGACCAGAGAGACGGGCAGGAGATCAAGTCCAGGTTATCAAGCTGAAGAGTCCAGGAGACGAAGAGATCACAACCGGAAAGTCATACCACTGGGAGTCCGGGGACAAGCAAGGATCACAACTGGAAAGTCATACCACTGGGAGTCTGGGGACAAGCAAGGATCACAACCGGAAAGTCATACCACTGGGAGTCTGGGGACAAGCATGGATTACAACCGGAAAGTCATACCACTGGGAGTCTGGGGACAAGCAAGGATCACAACCGGAAAGTCATACCACTGGGAGTCCGGGGACAAGCAAGGATCACAACTGGGAAGTCATACCACTAGGAGTCTGGGGACAAGCAAGGATCACAACTGGGAAGTCATACCACTGGGAGTCCGGGGACAAGCAAGGATCACAACCGGAAAGTCATACCACTGGGAGTCTGGGGACAAGCAAGGATCACAACCGGAAAGTCATACCACTGGGAGTCTGGGGACAAGCAAGGATCACAACCGGAAAGTCATACCACTGGGAGTCCGGGGACAAGCAAGGATCACAACTGGAAAGTCATACCACTGGGAGTCTGGGGACAAGCAAGGATCACAACCGGAAAGTCATACCACTGGGAGTCTGGGGACAAGCAAGGATCACAACCGGAAAGTCATACCACTGGGAGTCTGGGGACAAGCAAGGATCACAACCGGAAAGTCATACCACTGGGAGTCTGGGGACAAGCAAGGATCACAACCGGAAAGTCATACCACTGGGAGTCTGGGGACAAGCAAGGATCACAACCGGAAAGTCATACCACTGGGAGTCCGGGGACAAGCAAGGATCACAACCGGAAAGTCATACCACTGGGAGTCCGGGGACAAGCAAGGATCACAACCGGAAAGTCATACCACTGGGAGTCTGGGGACAAGCAAGGATCACAACCGGAAAGTCATACCACTGGGAGTCCGGGGACAAGCAAGGATCACAACCGGAAAGTCATACCACTGGGAGTCTGGGGACAAGCAAGGATCACAACTGGAAAGTCATACCACTGGGAGTCCGGGGACAAGCAAGGATCACAACCGGAAAGTCATACCACTGGGAGTCCGGGGACAAGCAAGGATCACAACTGGGAAGTCATACCACTGGGAGTCTGGGGACAAGCAAGGATCACAACTGGGAAGTCATACCACTGGGAGTCCGGGGACAAGCAAGGATCACAACCGGAAAGTCATACCACTGGGAGTCCGGGGACAAGCAAGGATCACAACCGGAAAGTCATACCACTGGGAGTCCGGGGACAAGCAAGGATCACAACTGGGAAGTCAAGCGATGAATGCTCTTCGGGGTTGGTGAGTCGGGGCCTGGGAAGGGAATGTAGGCATAGATCTGGATGCAGTTACGAGGTCTGACGACAACTGACTGAAGAGCTGCGGTATTTATGACTGGAGGTTGAATGAGAAACAGGTGTGAATGATTAGTAATCAGGCGACTGGCTGCGCTGGAATCTGACTGGCATGGGAGTGTCCGTGGCAGAGCCCAGTGCGGGTGTAACAAAAAGAAGGCAAACAACAACTTGATTATAAAAGGGTGATTTATTACAAAGGAAAACTTACAAAGTAGTACATCATGCGTGTGATTGACAAGGCTACCGAGGATGTCTGAAACTTTCTTAGCCCCTTAGGGTGTATTTATCAGTCGGCTCTGCATACATTCTTCCATATTTCACCACAATTCTCCCCTGAGAGGACAAAAGTCCTCTCACCAGTTAGACACCTTCAACACATATGTCTTCCTCCGTTCAGTCACAAGAGTCAATATACGTATGCAACAATACAATCATTTGGAAAATTACTTGTAATTATATATATATATATATATATATATATATATATATATATATATATATATATATATATATATATATATATATATATATATATATATATATATATATTTACATACACATATATTTCAGCCACTCATAAGTATTTAGTGATCGTGCTTTTGACAACATAAAAAGAAAAGAAAAAAGGAAAGAAAGAAATAATCATTCAGTACCAAATAATAAAAACAGATACTAGGATCTAAACATCCATCGACCCAATCATAAACCTTGTAGGTGTTACCGTTGTTGTCATAACAGGTGATGTCTTACAAACACAGGCTTCAGGCTTCATTCCTTCATAATCTCAAAAGGGGCATTCCAAGCCTTTATTCTCCTCCCTGTCTCTTCTTCTCATTATCCTCCCTGTGCATGCATCTCTGCCACTTTTCATTATATCTGACTCCCTTGTGTCACGAGGAGGAGATGGTGGTGTGGACCTGTCGTGGAATTTATCCGATGAGAAGTAAAACTTTAAATTAACTGTTTTCTGTTCAATTTATTGACCATGTACAGTTGTTGTGAGTGAGAGGTCTCGAGAGCTCGGCCCCCGCTCAGGGTGTTACAGCCATCTTTAGGCATACACCAATAACCTTTTCCTGGCAGCACGAGTCAAAACATCTGCCAGCTTGAAGATAACAACAGTCAAAGCTGAAACAGGCCTTGAACAGAACATTCAGTTTTATGCATAAACCTACTAAAGCAAGCTTACTGAACTACTCTGACTATGCAGAATATGTATCTTGTATTACATAAAACAAACTTAATAAAGGAGTAACTTATTAAAACCACACTATACGCATAAATTCCACTGCAGGACCCAAATGCACGACTGGAGGCAGGAATGCTGAATCTAGATGTTTATTCCAGAAAACTTGTGCCTTCATGTTCTGTTTTGATTTTATATTCTGTAGGTTGTTTTAGCAACTTCCAGGTGCTTTTATTTTGTGCTGTGTAAAGCAGTCACTTACGTTGGAGGTCATGACTGGTGGGCTTCCTCCGGACACCTGACTTCCGGTCCCTGCTTAGTGGCTAACAGTGATGTACGTTCTTCTGCACAGAACAGCTCAAATAAAAGGAAAGAGAAAAGAGATCGTCTGTCATGTTATGTTCACATCATGCCGGAAGAAACGGAAAATGCTGCAATCTCAACATCTACATTTGCTTCCCAATCTAAAGTAGGGCGTGTAATTTTCTTTTACAAACTTAGTGAACTGGATGCTGCAACTGGGGAAGCAATCCACAAACCCTGCTATGGTGTCTACATGAGCATGATACAGACGCTCAACAATCTTCTGTTCATTGTTGTGAATGGACCAGAGGCGGACTTTTTTCCCCTGAAAAATATGCAGAGTTGTGGGTCAAAGAAGGCTGACGATGCTCCTGATGGTACCACTGGAACGAAGAGAAAAAAGCAGAGATCCCACCACACAACCAGATTGTTCTGCTAATACTGAGTCAGAGTATAATTTTATTTTATGTGGATATGCTACAATAAGAATGGTTGATGCACAGATAAACAAAATCCAGGCAATATTTTTCCCTTTTATTTTTGTTTTCCAGCTTTTTCTTCCAGCGGAAACCTGCGTGCAAGTTACCCTGTAGCCAGCATGCATAAATCAATCCTTGAGCCCTTTGTTGTTTTCACAAATAAAATGTTTATAAAAAAAAAAAAAATTAAAAAAAAAAAAACCTCTGGTTTTGTCACACACACTGCATGTGTCATGAAGGGAGAAAAATCTGCATTGCCACTTGAAATGAAAACAGAATTAAAACTGGTTGACCAGACAGCATTTCCTCTAATTCTGTCTCATTTCAGGGCTTTTTTTCATCCACTTCTCAGCTCTGTTCTGCATTAGTTCGATGAATCATGAATGCATTTCTGGCTTTGCAGCAACTAAGAATAAACCGACTGACAAAAAACATCTCAGGGTTCATCAACTCAGAGTTTACTGACTCAAAGTTTCAGATATAGCGGTTTGTTGGAATCCCCCCCAGCAGGACTGGCTGGGCTGTAGCCATCAGCAGACAGGGTCCTCTTCTGCTTTATGTTGGTACACAGGGATTTACACAATCACTTCAGACAACAAAGACTTATGGTTACATCACAGCAGCTTCTTGCTTCTTTGGTGCCGGGAACTTGAGCTGAAAAAACAACTTTGCATCAGCCTTTTGAATAATTTATTGACAACATTTGCAGCTCCTTTGTCTCAGATGGAGAAGCGTTTGGCCGACTCCACTCAGTGGGTTTGTAAGACATCTGCAGACTGAGAGGAAAAGATTTACACAGTTGTAATGACATCCATATCACTCCTATTTTATTTTTACTGCAGTTCATTTCTTCTGTGTGAGTTCTTTGTTTCTGTGAGTCATGCAAAGCAGAGAGGCACCAGCAGGCCCTCTGGAGCCCCACAGAAGCTTGGTTTCAATCAGCATAATTAAGCCTCTTTTCTAGTGGTGACTTACACAAAGCAATAAAAATCCACACTTAGAGCCATCCAGCGGTCAAAACAGCTGTGTGTGCATGCAGAAAATATGAGAAAAGTTGTGCAAATAAAGCTAGTGAGTGAAAAAGAAGCACTGCTAGAGGAGCGCTTTGTTATTTATGATTGTTGTTGTCGTGCAAAGTTAACGTCAAAGCTCCGCTGTAGAAATGATGCAAGTAGAAGTCGTTCTGCATTTTTATTTAATTTATTTTATCAGAGAAGCTGCACTCACAAGAGGAGGCATGAACAGAAATATACACAAAAATGTCTGCCCTGTAACACAACTGATTCCAATAAACCTGGAGATCTCCAACCGCGATCCTCCAGGTTGCAGAATGGCACACCAGTGTCCCAGTAATACCAGGTAGAAAACACAGGAACCACCCAGTTACAAGTCAGTGTCTGGCAGGTTTCTTGAAGCAGAATGTGTCCTAGTACTCCAGACTGATCTGGGATTTTGTGAGTTTTCTCTTCCTTGTTAGGCTGAGTCAGCTTTTTGAACTGGTCAGGATGGGAAGATACCATTACTGATACAGGGAACACATATCAGAGTTACAACAATCAGTCCAAGCAGTTTCCATCAAGTCAGACGTCAAAAGAACTCATGTCCATCTACAAGCCTTTATTTAATGTACACAGGTACACAGACAAGGCACGGTTCAAATGCAGCCTTTAACATTCAGCTCTGTTGTCGTTATTCTGCTGTTGCTTGTGTTCTGCAGGCCGCTCAGTGTGAACTGTTGGTCTCAGCTGCGCACTTCAAGGAGCAAATGTCCCAGTTAAATATGAAGGATTTGTTCCAACAATGCTCCCTGCAACATTTCAACACTTTGATCAATCTTAAACACATTAAACAAAGTTTTTCACATTGGACAATCAAGTCTGTCACATCTTTACTGGAGTTTAGTTTAACCTTGCACATCCCGCTGATTACACCCTGCTGGAAGTGAAATGAAGACATTCCCATCCCAACGTTTTTTCCAAGATGCAACTAAGAGTAACTAAGTGGTGTAGTGAGGAAGTCAAAGTGCTTCAATACAGAAGTTAATGGAAGTTTAATCCTGATGTGGGGCGATTAGAAAACATGTCAGTTGTGCTTTTTTTTTTAAATTTCTTATACTTATGCAATTTCATTTCAATCATTCAGCATAGTTCAATAAATGGACGTTCACAGTTGCTATTATTTCAATAATAGCTGTTTCTAGTTGGATTTATTTTATGGATTCACATCCCACATGCTTCATGAAAGTTGAGACAAGCACATGAACGTGAACACAGCTCATGATCCAACTTTGCAACAGGAACCAAACGGATTGAATGAATCTGTGTGTCGCCGATCCACAAGCGTCGTTTCTTGCCATTCAGACAAACCTCCAGGTTCAGCACCGGCGTACTCACACACCCTGTGGGCTGGAACAGAACTCTGTTAGCAACACACTCCGAGCTGGATCCAGCAGAAGTCAGAGGCCCACCGTGAAAGCTGGGAAGGAAAACTGGCATGGAGCCGTCTAACTGCTGACGTTTTGTCTTCACATCGTGTGTGTTGGTGTCTACTGCCCTCTAGTGGCAGAAGCTTTGACTCACCCAACGCCAGCAGCAGCTCATTGACTTGATCTCCTGACAGGGCCGAGGTCTCTGTGAAGAACAAACCCCTGTCGCTGGCCAGACTCTGTCCTTCCTGTCATACGGAACAAAACTGTAACTCCTGATGTGAAACTTAGACACACAGAGCTGCAGGGACGGTCTCACCTGCACGGATACCTGCCGATACTGATCCAGATCTGCCTTGTTGCCTACGAGCCAGATGACTGTGGATCCTGGGATGTAGTGCTTCTCCAGCTCTCTGAGCCACAGCTGGGCTCTGATGAATGTTTCCTGCAGTGGCGCAAAAATAACCAGGAGCTAACGTTGGCTTCAACAGCGGTCAAGACTGGTCAGGTTAGTAGTCATCTGTCTTTACCCGTTTACTGACGTCATAAACCAGAAGTGCAGCGTGGGCTCCCCTGTAGTAGAGTGGGGTGACGCTGTGGTACTTCTCCTGCCCTGCAGTGTCCCATATCTCAAAGCGAAGCGTGACATTGCTCAGATGTACCAGCCGGGTCAGGTAGGCACCTGGGGGAGCAGAAAGGAGGGGAATCAGCTGCGGAGCTGCGGACCTGCTGCATCAGCAACGCTTGCTTTGGAGCTGAACCAACACACTGCTGCAGTTCAGTCACATTTTTACACATTCTTACTTTAATATTCAAAGTGACAGAAATGAGTGAAGCGTTCTAGACTGGAAGCAGACCAGTTTAACTTCTGGACACATTTACTGCGGAGAAAATAGAACATGCAGAATGTTTCTGGCTTTGTGTTGCTGAAATCTGCTAAACTTCCCCCCGATGAGGCTATTCTAGTTTTGCTGCCTTGTTCTGCTTGAAGGGGTTTTTGTAGATGTGTAAGTCATGTATGTCGTGATCTGTAGTCCACACTGATACGTTCAGGAACGCCGGCTTGTCTTCTCATAACAAACTAGGTGATCGCTCTGCTCTTTATCACTAAAGAATGAAACATTTTAGAATGAGCTCAGACCCACCAGAGGCTGCCTTCTTTAAATCAGGGTCTCAAACACGCCTGAATTACATGAAAAGGTTTTCCAACAACTTCTGCACCTGCCTGTTAATGAACAATGGATTTGGTTCAGGTGTGTTGCAGCAGGGAAACACTAAAACCTGCAGGATGGTGGTTAAGGAGGACTGGAGACCTCTGCTTTAAATCCACCGTCTTGTATAACTTTTATGTTTCATTGGAGCCTGTTGCAACAGCTGGAGACATTGGCAGCAAATATACAGTGTACACATAGCTGGAGGCAACTGGAGGCAACTGAGGGCAACTGAGGGCAACTGGAGGCACCTGGAGGCAACTGAAGGAAGCTGGGGGGAACTGGAGGCAACTGAGGGCAACTGGGGGCACCTGGAGGCAACTGGGAGCAGCTGGAGGCAGCTGGAGCCAGCTGGAGGCAACTGAGGGCAACTGGAGGCACCTGGAGGCAACTGAAGGCAGCTGGAGGCACCTGGAGGCAACTGAAGGCAACTGGAGGCACCTGGAGGCAACTGAAGGCAGCTGGAGGCAACTGGAGGCAACTGAGGGCAACTGGAGGCAACTGGAGGCACCTGGAGGCAACTGGAGGCAGCTGGAGGCAACTGAAGGCAGCTGAAGGCAGCTGGAGGCACCTGGAGGCAACTAGAGGCAACTGGAGGCAGCTGGAGGCAGCTGAAGGCAGCTGAAGGCAGCTGAAGGCAGCTGAAGGCAGCTGAAGGCAACTGGAGGCAGCTGAAGGCAGCTGAAGGCAACTGGAGGCAGCTGAAGGCAGCTGAAGGCAACTGGAGGCAGCTGAAGGCAGCTGAAGGCAGCTGGAGGCAGCTGGAGGCACCTGGAGGCAGCTGAAGGCAACTGGAGGCAGCTGAAGGCAGCTGGAGGCAGCTGAAGGCAGCTGAAGGCAACTGGAGGCAGCTGGAGGCAGCTGAAGGCAGCTGAAGGCAACTGGAGGCAGCTGAAGGCAGCTGAAGGCAACTGGAGGCAGCTGAAGGCAGCTGAAGGCAGCTGAAGGCAACTGGAGGCAGCTGAAGGCAGCTGAAGGCAACTGGAGGCAGCTGAAGGCAGCTGAAGGCAACTGGAGGCAGCTGAAGGCAGCTGAAGGCAACTGGAGGCAACTGGAGGCAGCTGAAGGCAACTGGAGGCAGCTGAAGGCAGCTGGAGGCAGCTGGAGGCAGCTGGAGGCAGCTGGAGGCAGCTGAAGGCAACTGGAGGCAGCTGAAGGCAGCTGAAGGCAACTGGAGGCAGCTGAAGGCAGCTGAAGGCAGCTGGAGGCAGCTGGAGGCACCTGGAGGCAGCTGAAGGCAGCTGGAGGCAGCTGAAGGCAACTGGAGGCAGCTGAAGGCAGCTGAAGGCAACTGGAGGCAGCTGAAGGCAGCTGGAGGCAGCTGAAGGCAACTGGAGGCAGCTGAAGGCAGCTGAAGGCAACTGGAGGCAGCTGAAGGCAGCTGAAGGCAGCTGAAGGCAACTGGAGGCAGCTGAAGGCAGCTGAAGGCAACTGGAGGCAGCTGAAGGCAGCTGAAGGCAGCTGAAGGCAGCTGAAGGCAGCTGGAGGCAACTGGAGGCAGCTGAAGGCAGCTGAAGGCAGCTGGAGGCAGCTGGAGGTAACTGGAGGCAGCTGAAGGCAGCTGGAGGCAGCTGGAGGTAACTGGAGGCAGCTGAAGGCAGCTGGAGGCAGCTGAAGGCAGCTGAAGGCAGCTGGAGGCAGCTGAAGGCAGCTGGAGGCAGCTGAAGGCAGCTGGAGGCAGCTGAAGGCAGCTGAAGGCAGCTGGAGGCAGCTGAAGGCAGCTGAAGGCAGCTGGAGGCAGCTGAAGGCAGCTGGAGGCAGCTGGAGGCAGCTGAAGGCAACTGGAGGCAGCTGGAGGCAACTGGAGGCAGCTGAAGGCAGCTGAAGGCAGCTGAAGGCAACTGGAGGCAGCTGAAGGCAGCTGAAGGCAACTGGAGGCAGCTGGAGGCAACTGGAGGCAGCTGAAGGCAACTGGAGGCAGCTGAAGGCAGCTGGAGGCAGCTGGAGGCAACTGGAGGCAGCTGAAGGCAACTGGAGGCAACTGGAGGCAACTGGAGGCAGCTGAAGGCAGCTGAAGGCAGCTGAAGGCAGCTGAAGGCAACTGGAGGCAGCTGAAGGCAGCTGGAGGCAGCTGAAGGCAGCTGGAGGCAGCTGAAGGCAGCTGGAGGCAGCTGGAGGCAACTGGAGGCAACTGGAGGCAACTGGAGGCAGCTGGAGGCAACTGGAGGCAGCTGGAGGCAACTGGAGGCAGCTGGAGGCAACTGGAGGCAGCTGGAGGCAACTGGAGGCAACTGGAGGCAACTGGGGCCTGAGGTATAGACCGAAAGCTGTCAGTGGTAAAAGGAATGGGATGTGCCAGAAACTGCATGAGACACATTTACACCAAATCCCAGATTCCTGCCTGCAATGGAAACGTCTGACATCACGACTTTTCTTCCAAATGAAACGTTGACATCACATAAGGAACTGTTTTAAACTGACAGTGAGATTAAAAACCAGCATTTCAATGGAAATCTGTGTCGATTCTTTCTTTGCATTTAACCCAGGTTAAGGGCCGTGCTCCCTTGACTTCTACTGCTGATCTGGGGGCTTCAGGCCTGAGTTCAGCATATAACCACGGGGGCCAGACGGAGCATCTAATTCCATATAAAAGTCTGTGTTGTTGACAGAGACTCTAATCACCAGCAAAGCCTCATTCCTTTATTATTTATTATATAGAAAACAACTAAATTTTTGTGTTAAATAATTGATCATTCAAATGATTAAACTGGTTAAAATGTTGAAACTGATTTACTGAAGTTGTTGAAGTGATTTATGGGTAAAAACAGAACAAAACATTTATGTTTGATGTTTTAATGGCAGTTTTCTTTGCGTGGACATTTATGACATGAAGAACAAGCTGGTAAAATTGTAAATGTAAGAAGGGTGGAAGGTTTAATATCTTACAAATGGAAAACAAGATATTTTTATGCTAATCTGTAAATTTATTATGTATCTGCTTGTAAAATCAAGCTTCTGGTATGTAGATATTTACACCTTGAGAAAGGTCGTGTTATCCTCATTTCAAAGCTTTGTATTATGACCTGGATTTTAGCTTCACACACACTCCACACACACATCATTCAGCTTTCATGGTATTCCTAATGACTGTTGTCTCCACCTGAAGCGAGAAATGTTTAGGATTGTTACTGTGATAAAGAATCACTCAGTGTCACATGAACTCACAGCCTATGGTGGGTTGGACGCTCCTGAACTCATCTTTGCCAAATCGCAAAGCCAGGCTGGATTTTCCCACACCAGAGCTTCCCAGAAGCACCATCTTAACCCTGAGTGTCCGCACTGGTCTGCCCACTGGGCCACTGTTCTGCTGGGCTCTCCCTGGCACCGTTGGAAAAGGTTCCTCCATTTGGAAAAAGAAAAAAACTTAACTCTGAAACAGTCCAACAACACAAATGGTGAAAAAGATCCAGCAGGATGTTTAAGCTGCGATCCAGCAGCGTCGGCCTGCTTCAGGAGCAGACATGAAACCGTCTGCATGCAGCGTCTGTGTCTGCTCCTGGAAACGTTTACAGCTTCTAGTGTCTTACATAGAAAATGGAAGTGAAAGCAAAGTCCAATCTCAGCTTGTAAAACCTGTCAGTGATAAAAAACAAACAAACTTGATTTTACTTCCTCGTTCGCTCACAGCTGAGACATGAAGCTCCCAGTGAAACAACGACCATGACACCCAGCAGTAAGGGTAGTCCAGGGTATACAGAGTAAACACACTTCTACTTCACTCTGCAATGAGTACAGCCACTTCTAAACCCTCTGTGATGCTGCTTTTACAGTTACAACCATCCCTACACATGTAGCTACGTCGCCCAGCAGCTCAGATGAGGTTACCAGTATGCTATACTGGTGCAGTTAACCATCTGCTGGGTTAACTCCAGCCTGAACATAGACATAATACAGATATATGTCTATGATTCTCTCTCTCTCCAGTCAGAACTGGTTTAGTCATTCCATAAGTCTTCCTCCCTGAAGCCGAAGAGCAGAAATCATGTGAAGATGAGCAGAAATACTGAAGGGTTTATGAAGAGAAGTCCTTCATGTCACTGTTTCTGAAACGGCGTTTTCTGGGCTCCTTTTATTCTGTTGGGGTTTTTTTTTTAATAAAGAGCTAAATAAATTTAGAGTATACCCACTTCATGAAGGAACCACTGACATCCAGGATTATTAATGTGACCTGACATGAAACAACTCTGCACTAAAATCCTGTTTTTCCAGCGTTTGGTGCTGCAGAGAGCGTCAGACTGCGTCGTGTCGGGTTCGGACATGAAGGTGAGGATAAATGTCCATGCTGTCTGTCTGGACCAGGAGTTTCTCCCCAACAAGCCTCAGCTGATGAGAACTGGTCCGGGACACACGGCGCTGCAGGCTTCAGATCAACCCTCCTCTGTTCTGCTCTCCACCCCACAGTCCTGGTCATTCGCTGTGGAGGCTTTCAGGTGGAACTGTGAGACCCACTACAGCACCAAACACAGTGGTCTTCAGCAGCCTGGTCCCCAACAAGACCAAGGAGGCCTTTTGGGATTCTAGGAGGTCTAAGAAGAGGAAAACCAGCTTAGTAGTAACAGAACTGGTAGCTGTGACACCAAAAGTCAAAGCAGCTGTGTCGGATAAAATGTGTTAAATAACCCAAGCAGACAATGAGGGGAGTGTGTTGGCAGGTGGGGAAGTGGTGAACACACTCTGTGCTGTCTTCTAATAACAATGCATTCGGTTGTATTTTCTCAGCTGTTTTACTGTGTTTAACTGTTGCTGGGCCGGACGTTGTCTTTCAGTCTGGTGGCAGTAGCTTTCCTTTTCATCTGCACAGTGTGTTTATCGCATGTAAACTGGATGTTTATACTGGTTTTGTGTTGGTTTTTTTACCTTTTGTGCCATTTTCTGATGCTGAGCTACTGGAAATGTGTTAGCATGTTAATGAGGTGGTGAGTTGAACACACGGGGGCAGCAGTGGATCCCATCACTCTGACGGCTGCTGTGTGCTGGACCACTGTGGTTGTTTGATGCTGTTCCCATCTGAAGAATCTGTTTATAGATCCTCCCTCAGAGACCAGCTCGAAGCAGCTTTCACACAGATTTTTCTGATCCACACTGGGATAAAGTTTCTTCTGAAGAACAACTTCTACGACAGTCTGACTTCTGACCATGTCATTCTGTCCTGATATCCTGCTCTCCAACATCACACCGGTTCCTGGTCAGCACCGTTCTGCAGAACACTGCAACAGCATGATGTTTCATTTACACTTTCACTCTTTGTACCAGAGAAGTTGTTGCAGGTTGTGTGTAAATTCTGACAATTCAACACAAAAAACTCCACATAACCATGTTATTACATAATGAACAGTGGTGAGAGCCTCTAAGGAAGGGTTCTCTGCAGGTTTTAGATGTTTCCCTGCTTTTTCTAACCCGACTCCGGACCAAACCTGTGCTGAACTTAATGACAAGCTGTTGGGTGGATCAGTTTGAATGTTGTTTTGGCAAAAGGAAACATCTAAAACCTGCAGAGCGGTGACTCTTAGAGACCAGAATGATGGTTTATGCCATTATTAAACCTGATGTCCTCCACTTCAAAAACAGATGGAGCCTAAACTGCATGAAACCTCTCTAATGAAATAAATAAAACCTTTTCAGACAGATGTTCATGTTTTATTGTAATTTTAAAGAGGTTTAGAGTTACTGCTGCATGTTTCTTTTTTTTTTCTTTTTTTTTTGCTGCATCTTTCAAAACATATTTTTATTTGTAATAAAGGTGTTTTTATTCTTTCTTCCTTTTCTTTTAAAAAACAAGTCTAAAACTTTTTACATTGGTGCTATATGCCATCTTCATTACTTCTGTACCAGTACCACATTCTACACATATAAACTTAGGAATACTTGGCTTTTCCGAGGAAGAACAAACTAAAATACACTCTAACATTTACAAATTAATTTTAATTTGACTTTATCTGAATTTTAAAAAGTAAATGTACAGATATTTTAGTATTTAAATACTTATTGCATAACATATTGTTCCCTAACAAGGTGATTAACCACAAGCACACACAGAAAATAAAAGATAAAAAAGTGTGTGAACCATAACTAATTCTATATAAACACGTGGATTTATGGTTAGTGTGATTATATGATGTGTAACATTGGGTAGGATTTAATAAGTTTTACATTTCTTCCTACTCCTTTTCAATTGTGTGACCACGAATGGAGCACTCAACGCTCTGGCTCAATGACAGCTTGTATCTAAACAGTCCATGTTTACCTTTTGACATCACCAGACCAAGGTGACACCTAACATGCAACAAGTTACATAGACATTGATATTTTACTGAATACACCGTTGTTCGATTTAGTTTAAATGATTTTTTCTTTTCATTAAAGCATCACAGTTGTATTATTTTACTTAAAAGCCCTACATATATGAGTGTAGCATAAACTTTTCAAAGAATAATCAAACTGTGTGTGACACTGAAATTACACATCACTTGGTTTGACGCGGTGACATGACAGCACGTGCGTAATCTGGAAAGTGTTGCTGAACAACGACATCAGGCCGGTGGGATTTACTCTGGAGGACGATATAAAGTTGTAACAGTGTCCCTTTAAGAAACTCCTGCCTGCTTTTAGAGCTGCTGGTCATCAGTAAAAATAGCATGGGGGGTTTGGGGGGGGCGAGCAGGAGCTGCGGTTTCTGACGGAGCCCCTGAACATGTATGGAGTCCCAGAACAGAGGTTGATGCTGCATTCAGGTCATGCGCGGAAATGAGAACTCTACATGCAGATCTCACTCGAAAAAAGAGCTTTACACTATTTTACAAGTTGTGAATAATTAGTTGAATTTTTCTTGGAGGTGAGAAAAAGTAAATGACGTGCGCTTTAAGATCGTGGAAGTATGAATAATTAAATAACGAGTCGTATTTTCAGATAAAACCTCAAATAAACCTATTTAGGAAATTATTTAGACTTTCTTTGTTGACGTACTGAAAAGCAACCAGCTCGATCAATGAATAAAAAGATGTTTTTGGCCTAGAACAGGTTGGATTGTTGGTTTTGGAAGTAAAATGTTCGAGTGGACCTGAAGGTGCTCCGTTTGAGTGCTGCTGTCTGAACTTCGCCTGTCCGACAGGTTTACATGAAGTGTGTGGAGTAACTCTGCAGCTGGGGCGCATTTCTCCCCCTTTTCACTCATTATCTCTGTTACAAAGTGGAAAACATTCCACTTTAATGGGACAAAATAAAGTTACGGAGACTTCTTTGTGCGCGAGGAACGCGCGTGAAGCAGATGCTGGCAGCCACGCACTGAACTGAGCGCAGTTTGACAAACACAGGAAGAAGTGGAGAAACGGATGTGTGACAATGACCCACGCTGTGAACGCGGCTCGTGCTGCCTCGTAGGCTCCTAAACCGGGACATTTTCACGCATATGAGGCCCACGGCGCGGGTTTTATTGATTGAAGGCGCTGCTGGACCGCAAGTGCGAGTTTCTTCACGCGCGGAGGAGAGTTTGTAGAAAGAGACGCAACATGGGGACTCAGGGAACAGGACGGAAAAGATCTACTAAGAAGGAGAGGTCGACGGCGGAGGACGATGCCCTGAACCTCATCGCCAGAGAGGTGAGTGGAGGTGGTCGCCAGAGGGGAGACATGTTCACCCGAAAAGTTTCAGGAAACTGGAGAGACTTTTGTCACGTTGTGACCCCAAAAACCCACGCAATGACGTCATAACCCGAAGCCATGTGGTGGGAGTTTTGTTATTAGAGAAGTTACAGCAGCTAAAGTGAAGTAAAACGTGTTTTTGGGGTATATGAGGTTACATCCAACCAGGGGCGAGTCTAGAAAACTCAGATGGGGGGGCGAGGCAGAGGTTAAAAATACAGGAAAGGGGGGAAGGCTGAGATGATGCTGCGTTTTTATCTACAACATGGAAGTACTGAGTCACAACATCTGTCTATACCTCTGTTTGTATGACCAGTTAGTTTCTGTCTATTATGTTGTACGTAGGCTGTTTGATTGAGCCCTGGTTTTAATGGTCAGTGTGGTGTTCGGACAATAAAGTTACTTCACTTTGTAGGAGTCTGCATGCAGGATACACGTTGCATTCACTTGTACTTGAGGTTTACCCAAGAAAAACTCAGCGTACCATACCATACCGTGCCGTACCATACCATACCATTCCGTACCGCACCTTACCATACCATACCATACCATGCTGTACCATACCGTACCATACCATACCGTGCTGTACCATACCATTCCGTACCATACCATACCATTCCGTACCGCACCTTACCATACCATACCATACCATACCATGCTGTACCATACCGTACCATACCATACCGTGCTGTACCATACCATTCCGTACCGTACCATACCATTCCGTACCGTACCATTCCGTACCATACCATACCGTACCGTCCCGTACCATACCATTCCGTACCGCACCTTACCATACCATACCATACCATACCATACCATACCATACCATTCCGTACCATACCATTCCGTACCATTCCGTACCATACCATACCGTACCGTCCCGTACCATACCATTCCGTACCGCACCTTACCATACCATACCATACCATACCATGCTGTACCATACTGTACCATACCATACCGTCCCGTACCATACCATTCCGTACCGCACCTTACCATACCATACCATACCATACCATACCATACCATACCATGCTGTACCATACTGTACCATACCATACCGTGCTGTACCATACCATTCCGTACCATACCATACGGTACCATACCATACCATTCCGTACCGTACCATACCGTACCGTACCATACCATGCTGTACCATACCGTACCGTACCATACCATACCATACCATTCCGTACCGTACCATACCATTCCGTACCATACCATACCATACCATTCCGTACCATACCAAACCATACCATACCATTCCGTACCATACCATTCCGTACCATTCCGTACCATACCATTCCGTACCATTCCGTACCATACCATTCCGTACCGTACCATACCATACCGTACCGTACCATACCATACCATACCATTCCGTACCATACCATTCCGTACCATACCATACCATTCCGTACCATACCATACCATTCCGTACCATTCCGTACCATACCATTCCGTACCATACCATACCGTACCATACCATTCCGTACCATACCATACCATACCATACCATACCGTACCATACCATTCCGTACCATACCATACCATTCCGTACCATACCATACCATACCGTACCATACCATTCCGTACCATACCATTCCGTACCATACCGTACCATACCATACCATACCATACCATACCGTACCATACCATTCCGTACCATACCATACCATTCCGTACCATACCATACCATACCATTCCGTACCATACCATACCATTTCGTACCATTCCGTACCATACCATACCGTACCATACCATACCATTTCGTACCATTCCGTACCATACCATACCATTCCGTACCATACCATACCATACCATTCCGTACCATACCATACCATACCATACCATTCCGTACCATACCATTCCGTACCATACCATACCATACCGTACCATACCATTCCGTACCATACCATACCATTTCGTACCATTCCGTACCATACCATACCATTCCGTACCATACCATACCGTACCATACCATTCCGTACCATACCATACCATTTCGTACCATTCCGTACCATACCATACCGTACCATACCATACCATACCATACCGTACCATATCATTCCGTACCATACCATACCATACCATTTCGTACCATTCCGTACCATACCATACCATTCCGTACCATACCATTCCGTACCATACCATACCATACCATATATTTATTTATAAAGCACTTTAAAAACAACATACTACTGACCAAAGTGCGGTACAGAAACAGCAAGTGAATAAAAACAGCTTAAGAAATTAAAATAACCATACCATACAACATTTGTTTAGACATTATATTATATTTATTTATAAAGTATACACTAAATATTTGTTAGAATTTCCATTTAATTTGTGAAGAAACTTCCACATTTCATCAGACGGGAACCTGGTCTCTATTAAAATCTCCTCAGCAACGGTTTGTTAAGCGTTGTCATGTGTGGCAATGTGGTGTCCGTATTTCCACCGTTGCTGGCAGTAAAGTTACTTTACAGAAGCACACATGTTGTGTTCACTTGCACTTAGACATCTGAGCTTTATGCAGGAAATTCTCAGTTTATACTAAATATAAATATTTGCTGTAATTTCTTTGCCTATATTTGGGGTTGCACCTGAAGGGGGGCAGTCAGATTTTCGGGCTGGCTCGTGCCCCCCACAGCACTCCTCTGGCCCCACCCTGACACCCAGCAGTGCAGCTATCAAACACTGAAAGATAATTATTATTGGCGGGCCAGACGTAGATTCTAACTGGCTCATAGAAACTTTTGGTGTCTTGTTATTGGTCAGGTTTTAGTGCTGCCCTGATTGCAGGCAGAAATATTCAATATTTCCAATACTTCAAATTTCAATATTTCAATTCATATTTCAAATATTCTAAGGAAACAACTGGTCATTAAAAATGTCATTATTTGTTATTCCAACACTAGAAACCCACTTTCTTTCTAAGAATCTGTTAATTATTTCCAAAAATGTACATTTTTTAAATGATCTTTCCATCCCTGTGTGGCCCCCTATCAGAAATATGTCCGGTCTGGTTATTGATGCCTGATGGCAGACGTAAGCTGCACACTGTCCTGTCTTAGGCCAGAATGCAGTGAATGCAGCAAGGCTGCTGGACTGTGTCATCTTTCCTGCTCTTGCACAACATAAACATACAAAAGTATTTTTTCTTCCCTACTTAGAGCTCATTTCAGCGGCGGATGTCGTAAACGTCACCTGCAGCTTTTTAATAATGGTTTATTGTACTTTGGAGCTGGCCTTTCTGGTGCTAACCTGCACGAATCGGCAGGCTACCCCTCAGTAATGCCAGTCTGGTTGTTTACAACGTGTCGTGTTCCGACATGTTTACACTGTTTGAAAGTGCCTGATCCCTGCTATTACTGTGTGTTTAGTAAAGTTAAATGAATGTTTTCTACTAAATGTGAAGTGTGTCATCAGGACTAAATGAAGAGAGATGCTTTGCACACTTTATCTTGTGCCGAAGAGATGATGACCATGAAAACACGAGGCATCGCCTTAAACTGTTTGCTGCTTTCTTCAACAAGGAGGAAGTGTCGCCTCTGTTGACCTAAACCAGGATGTTTCAGCACATTTACGTATCACCTTGCAACTACCAAGCTCACACTCTGCTGCTGCAGTTGTAGCTGTGTGTGACTGGGATATGGCAGCCAGTTCTGCAGAGGTTTGGCTGTTTGGAACGGTTCCTCGGTGCCTGGCCGCGGTGCTGCAGGGTGCCTGAGGATGCACATTCCTCTGGCCGGTAATTGTTTCTGGTCTTAGTCTATTTCCAGTGGAAGGAATCCTGCTTAATACACAATATCTAAACAGGAGATAGTCTTGGGCCGATGAAGCCTCATGCCTCTCGGAGCTCCAACTCTGTGCCTTTAAGCGGCGGATGGGTGAAGTCCCTCTGTGGCCGTACTCTGACAGGTCGGTATGTTGGCCCTGATGACTTGGCCCTTTCTGCCAAGAGCTTTTAAAATAGATGCTCCTAAAAGATCAGCTGTTGCTGCACCCAGTTTTAGACTGGGTGTGTGGGGGATGGGCATGGAGGAGGCTGGATGTGGATCACCAGCTGGTCATCCCACCCGCATGGCAGCAGCAGGCTGGTGTGTGAAAGCAACTGGCACCATTGCTGGCAGTTGTAGCACAGTTTGGGCTCTTCTTTCCAGTCGTGAGAGTTTTCTTGTGTCATTATGAGGTTGCTGTTTGTTGATCTTCTCTGTCAGTGGTGTTGAAGCTGACTAATTGCTGAGCAAATGGGAGGAGACCACACAGCAGGGAGGAATGTCAGTTGTAGTGATGGTGTCTCTCTGTCCGTCAAACGGTTTGTGTCCAGCTGTAAACAGTCTGTTGTTCTGCAGATCCCAGTCCGCTGTTCAGACACGAACATCGCTGAGCGTCTCTGAGGAGTAGTTACGTTTCCAGACCAGGACTGAAGCCTGGATGGTCTCCATCACTTCTTAAAAACATTTGCTAGTGACTGAATAAGGATGGAACTGGACTAGTCATCTAAAAGATAACTATAACTAAACAGTTAGTTGGTTAAGTCCTACCACTGTGGTTAGTAAGCTTGGGAAATCCAATAGAAAAAATGCAATATTTTAAGGATTTTTTTTTGCTTCACAATTTTAAAATCGATTCTTTTGTTTAAAAATCAATGATTTTTTTTTTTTTCAAATATAATTTTCTTTTGTCATTTCTATTGTTTTTATTGATGTTTTTACTTGTTTTCTCGGACATTATAGCAGCAGAATGATGGTCTGGCTACTGGGTTGTTTTTTCCTGTTGAAATTAAGAAAATTGACGAGCAAAAAAGAAAGTTTTGAAAAAATTTTCTTGTTTGTTTTTAGTCCACAAAAATCATAATATGGAAAAATCGTGAGAATCACGATTTAAATCAAATCAGAACCCAAAAACCAGAATCAGAAGAAAGCGTATGGTTACAGCCGTAATGGTCGCATGCGTGACCAGAAACCTGTGCGACTACGTTTTTTCCTTACTGGTGCGCCTGACGTGTCTCAGGTTGATTAAAGGATTTTATTTCTGAAAGCATTTCTGCATGTTCTGAGTTTCACCTGAGATGTCACCGTGATTAAAAAGAAACATCAGTCCCCTAGATCACGTTTTAGGACGGTCAGACCACAGTTAAATGGATCATTTTTATCTATTTGGAAAAAAAAAAAAAAGGATTTTTTTTTTTTAACAAAAAATCGATTATAAAATTGGGAGGTAAAAAATCCCGATATTCGATTTTTTGATTTGATTTTCCCACCCCTATTGTTTAGGGTTTATGCTTTAAAGCTCTTGTTTTGTCAACAAATTGACCAACTAGTGTGGGAGCAGCGCGCGGATCAATCTTAAATGGCTTCTGGGAAAAAAAAACCCAAACAAGTGGCGTCCACTGATTGACTGCAGTCTTTCTGCCCTGTAAGAAGGGAAAACGCTGAAATGCAGACAGCTTCTCAATGGAAAGTTCTTCCTTTGTGCAAAATAGATGAAAACATTTAAAGTCCGATCAAATTCACTTCATTGAAATATCTTGCTTTCAAACACACGGTTACCAATCTGCTGTACATTAAAAAAATGATCCCAATACTTTAAAAAATTACTCTGAAAATGGACTTTCTATATTTTAGATATCTATTGAAAGAGGATCATGTTTGACGAGCATTATTTACAGACTGTGGAGACTACAGGATGGTTCGTTGCTAAATTATGTAAAAACAGGCCTTACAAATGGTAAATACAAAGCTGTTTCAGAGCCAAAAGAGCTCCTAAAGGAGCTGAATCTTCCCACCTCTACGTCGTTCTAACACGCCTGTAAAGGCGATTGGAATCTGTACATGTGAGATTTTTACCACTTAAACTTTGTCTAAGACGGAGAAACAAACAATGATGACATGTTTTCTCACATCTTGTCACGTCGTCATTACAGGTCAGTTTTCACATGCTTCTTTTCTCCGTGCTCCTCAGGTGCTCCTGATGATACTCTGCTTTGTTTCCTTATAGATGTAGCAGGTTTTGGTTGTACAGCCTTTGTTTTCTGTCTTTTGTTTCCCCCTGTCAGGTCCAGCATTGACGTTTAACGTAGCAATAACCAAACTAAAGAACAGTATTTAAGACTCATGGTCTTATATTCACAGAACAGCATTTCCTTCATATCCGCCAGGATTCTCTTGGCAAAGCGAGTTTGTTCAGAGCAACAGGCCTTCATTGTGCTTTCCATGACACTGGACAGCACGAGGTGAGAAAAGGAAGTAAAATTAGCTCCCTGCTATCTGCGGTCTACAAAGCAGCAGAGGGGTCACGCATGTTTGTCTGCAGCCACGTTTAATGGAAAGCAGAGAGGACGTATGAAAAGTCATCATGCAGCTCACCTCCTGTGGTAATGAAGATAATCAGGCCATGTTTTTCCGCTAAAATAAGCAAAACTAATAAGTTTAATCAGCAAAGTCTGTTTTTGCTGTTAAAAGTCAGTATTGCTGCTTTGGATGTTAAGGTCCAGCACAGTCAGCACACTGAGCAGCACATCGTAGTCTAGAGACATGTTCGGCTCATTTCAGGCTAGCGTTTTGGGCTAGAATCTAATTTCTCTACAGCTGTCATGAAACCACGTGATCTCATGTCACATCCACCTCGACTTGATTTATTTTCTATTTGCTTTTCACATCGGCTACTTCTGCAAACTTACTGTGTGGTTATCGTTGTCAAAAAGCTGAAGGGAGCCACGATCAAAGTGTGCTCCAGAGGTTAAGAGGAACATCTGCTGGTAAAAACCAGCTGGTGAGGACCACCAGGGCTTGGTTTCACCCTCCTGGACCCTGAGCTTGTGCCTTTTGGCATTTACTCACCAGCCTGTTGCTTAGAGAGCTCTGAGGACAGATAGCATAAAAAGGATTAATCTAATCCTCTCATGCTGTATTTATTAGATCAGGGTTGCAGATTATTTCATTTGTATTGATTTGATTTGATGTGCACCTGGTTGTGAGTTCATCAGCAGCTACTTCATTGTTTTATTTTTAAACTAAAAAGTAGACATGTTACGCTTGATTTCTGCATTTTACTAAATACAGTTGTGCTCATATGTCTTCATCCCCTTTCATTAAAGAAAAGGCTGAATTTACAACAGTCACTCAGATAACTGGAGACTTAAAAAAGGACCAATAACTAAAAATTTGCAAAAATATAATTTAGTAATATAAGACATTGTTTTTTCATTTAATTGAGTTGAAGAAAGAAAAACCAAACAAATGTGTCCTGGACAAATGAGAGACTTTTCTGTTGAACAGTGGGACAAAATACCTGTCAACAGGTGCAGAAGTCTGACTGAGAGGAACAGAAAACACCTGACTGGAGCGGAAACATTAAAGGATTCTTCTACTAAATATTAGTTTATGACTGATGGAATATGTAATAAATGATCTTATTTGTCTGCTTTTTTTAAAAAAATATTACTATTGAACCAGAATTAGAAAATAATGTCATGATTTTCATAAATTTTAAGTTATTACTACTTTAGTCAATTTCAGCTTATTTTACAGGCAGCTGTTTTTTTCCTTCTTTAATGAAAGGAGATGAATAAATATGAGCACAACTGTAGCTGTTTCTTTTTATTTAAAATATGTAGTCAACGTTTAAACTACACCTCGGTAGGTCAGTGGATGATTAATGTGCAGTTTGAAGTGTTATAACACAGTATGGGCCGAACGTCTTACAGAAGCTCTTCTTCGGCTGAACTTTCATCATCGCTGCTAACAGACGAAGCTTGATGCGGTTGATTTGTCTGGTTGAGTGAAGGAGCATCTTCAGATGTTTAAAATATACACCTTCTTTCATTTTAAAGAGCCGCATCCTTCCGTTAAGTTTGTGTTCCAGTCCTTAATGGATCCCGTTGAGCTCAGTTTAAGAGTGGGAATATGAGCCGTCTACCTCGGCGCGGCGCGGTGAACGTCGGGTTTGTAGCAGAACTCCTACATGTAGAAGAGTGGACGTGTGTGGATGTTTTCCATCCTCTTTCCTCCGGAAGTGGAGAGAAAAACGTTCTTCTCTACCTTTTTATTCTCAATTAAAACCTGAGCTTGGTTTATTTATTCGGTGTGAATAAGTGGGTGTTTGTAAACGCTTACCTGGCATGCAGTTTAATTCAGCCACATGTTTTTCCAGTGGTCTGCACGGTGGCGTAGTGGTTAGCACTGTGGCTTCACAGCGAGAAGGTCGCTGGTCTGAGCCTCGGCTGGGTTAGGGTGAGGTTGGCACATCGTTCTCTTCTCCCCATGCATGCGTGGGTTCTCTCCTGGTTCTCGGAGAGGTGGTGCAGGTTGTACGTTGCCTGTCTCTTGCTGGGATAGGTGACCCTGAACTGGACAGTGGATGGTTTTGCTGGTTGCTGATTCGCTGTGATGTTGCATCTGTCGAGTGCAGCACGAAAGTCATGTTTAAGGCTGCATTTTTATTCCAAGATTAAGATAAAGGAGGGAAACATGAACTATGCTTTATTGCAAAACAAATAACTTTCCCACCACTGTGTTCCCAGTACTACCATCATTAGCGTGTGTGGCCTGCTAGCAAGCTAAAAGAAATGGTAAACCTCATCATGTATGGCTGCCAAAGATCAGCATGTTAGTGTGGCCGTCTCCAGGAGCGATTATTGTATTAACATCAGAGCAAACACACAATGATGTTCACATCCTCACATGTCTGCAGACTGCATGCACCTAACATGACCATCTCTGCAGAGTATTGTTTACCATTCTGTTTACTACACTGAAGAAAGGAGAGATTAAACTGGAGATTTAATGTTGCCGTCAAACTCTTCACAGAATAAAGACAGCAGATGAATGCTATAAATAAAAACATGATGCTTTTCTACTTTGCCACTAAAGTACCATCTCATTATGTCGGGAAATATGCATAAATGTGATGTGTGGGACAGGCCGCTCGTTGGTGCGCATGCTGAGAATCAGTGTTGCCAAACTTTGAGGACATCCTGAATGTCCTGCAGCGCCGTAAGTCAGGTTATTCCCACTGGGTGACTTTTGATTATAAACATATTTTATAAGTAGTTTCTCAGATGTCAGACGATATCTGAGCTGGAACTTGTTGTGCAGCTGATCCCATCAGTCAGGTTGGAGCTGTCCCAGATTCAGCGTTCGCAGAGCTAATTACAATTAGCTGACATGTAGTATTTCACACTGGACAGATATGTGTTTCACATGTTTGTTAAGGATTTAGTGCAAACAAACCCGGTAGAAATAAAACGTGAAGCATCAGATGGATACGTCAACGTAACCGACTTGGAAGCGGCCGTTCCGGTATTTGGTGGTGTGTTTTGTCTGAGGTTGGTAAAACGATCTTAACTGGGATTAACTTGGCTGCTTGGAGGTACGTGGCAGTAAGAAGCTCAATGAGGCGTTGTAGAGAATTGAGTGTTTAGAGGGGATTAGTCTGAGCCTTGATGGCAAAGACGAGGAAACCCACCATAAAATCCGCTCAGTCCTCCTTCAGTCATCTGGGGAAGGAACCAGAGTGACCCCGTCCCTCCGGCGCCCACAGCTGGGTTAATCTTTAATGCTGAGGACAAGCTGCACACATTTACACAGCGATAAACGCAGCGCTGGATAAATATAGATGATTTTTACTTCTTAACCAGTCCGATACAAACTCACAGGATTGTTTCACTGCTGGCATGTGCTTCACCTTAAACCAGAAATGATTAAAGCTTTCCTGCACCGGACGTTCAACCAGAGCGCGTTGACGGTTCTCATTAAACGCCCATTGTGGCTTCCAGGACTTCCACACACATTAATGGTCCCAAACCATTACTTGTGTGTTTCCTGGTGCGTGTACACAAAGTTCTGGCTTGACTTGCCCGACTGAGTCTCCTTAAAAGGAAGCAGAGTTTCTGTGTGCATTGGTTTCCTCTTGATGACATCACCGCCGGCTCGGCCCATGCAGATTGTTATCACAAACTCCTTCCTGTTTATCCACCATGGCCGAGTCTCTCCCGAAGTTCAGGGGTGGAGGCGATGGGGTGTGGGGGGGCAGTACTGGGATAACACAACTTCTGCACATTGAGTGTGTTAATATAAAACTCAACAGGTTGGGGGGGGGGGGGGGGGGGGGGGGGTTGGGTGTCCAGGTGAGCTGGGAGGGATGAGGGCCGGAGACTACGAGTCGTTTGTCCAGCGCCGTCTGGTCGACTGAACACACTTTACTGTCTTGACCTCCTTTTGGTCCAACAACATCTCGTAGCATCAGGGATCCTTACGCTGACGATGTTCTGCCCCTCTCCTCCGGACCGTTGCTCTGCTTTGCTGATCCTGTGAACATGGACATTTATTTTGCTCCTACAGTATAAAATAAAGAATTTTTAATGAGACCCAAAATGCATTTCCACCCAATATGATAGAGGTTTTTTTCCCCAGTAGTTTTTAGCTTTTTTCTTACCTGACTATAGAAGGAAGGGCCGAAGGGGGCTGCAGTCCTGCAGATTTCAGATGTTTTCCTGCTCCAACACATCTGATTCAAACTAAATGTCTCTCAACAGCTTGTTGTCCAGCGATGCTCAAACGTGTTGAACACGTCTAAAACCTGTAGGACAGCAGTCTGGAGGACCCACTCTGGAGACCCCCGCAGTGGTGCATCAGAGAAAGAATAACAACAAAAAAGTTTGAAATGATTTTATGAGATTAACACATAAAATATGAAACTTTTACAAATGAAATGAAAGAACTTTGACAAAACTGTAATGTATTTATTATAATGTCCAGTAGATAAACTGATCTTATTAAAGCAGCAACAGCCTCTAATAAACAGCCAGCAAAACCAGTTCTTTCTAATGGGTTTGATAGTTTATTGGTCCCAGTATACCGTATTTTCTCGACCATAAGGCGCACATAAAAGTCTTCGATTTTCTTCAAAATGTGCAGTGCGCCCTTTGTGTGCGTGTTGTTGTTGTAATCGGACGTAGTAGAGAACACCTTGAGAACGTTAAAGGGTGAAGTGTGGGCGTTGATCGCATATATAAGAACAGGTATGTGCGTTATGCAGAACACCTTTTTCTAACAATCCTGAAAATGACAAAAGGACGCTTATGAAGCACAGTTTAAACTGAAGGCCATCAACTACGCCAAGCAACGTGGAAATCGAGCAGCCGAGAGAGAATTTAAGATTAATGAATCGATGGTTCGCAAGTGTAGGAAGATGGAAAACGATCTCCGACAGGTAAAGAAGACGCAGCTGAGTTTCCGTGGACATAAGGCGAGGCGGCGCGAGTTGGAGGACAGACGCTTGGGCTAACGTGTCTGCTGGCGCTGTTGTCCGCGCTTTCGCAAAAGCCGGCATCATTTCCGAGGAGCCGCACGGCACGGAAAGTGACTCTGACAGTGAAGAAAGTGAAGCTCGCATGTTTGCTGGAGATTTAGAGCAGCTGTTCAATTCAGAAACAGAGGATGAGGACTTTGATGGGTTTGACTGATGACGATTACCGGTAAAAAAATGTGAGTACCAAACTCAGTTTTGGTCCTGGCTTATTTTTAAATACGCACACTTGTGTGCTTGTTTTATCCGTGTGTTTTACCATGCCCGCGCCTATTGATGATTGATTGATGATTAAAAAATGTTAGTACTTTGTAATCAATGCTTAAATAAAGCTCAACCAAACTCGGTTTTGCTCCCGCTCTGTTTTTAAAAAGGCATACTTGCATGCTTGTGTGCATTGAGAATGTTGAAGGGGGAAGTGTGGGCGTGGATTGTACCGGTATATAAAACCCGCGCCCTATGGTCAGGTGCGCCTTATGTATGTGTTAAATACAGAAGGGGCGCACATAACTGAGACTGCGCCTTTTAGAACGGTGCGCCTTATGGTCGTGAAAATACGGTAACATTATCTGGGACTGGTTTATGGACACAAGTCACTGGTTCACTCAGTATCTCATTAACCTGAACAGGTCCAGCGGAGCCGGTCCGATGGACTTCACACAGTACAGAGATCATGACAAGCTAATGTTTACATCGCTAAGCTAGCTCCTAGCATAGATGCTAACTCTCCAGGTGTGTTTTAAGGTGGATCCAGCATGCTGGACAGTGTGTTGCTCTTTGATTTGTCCCTTTTTATTATGTTTTCTACCTAAAAGCTAGAATTAAAGCTGGAGTAGCTTCAGGTCTGTTTGCTGGGCGGCAAACAGACCTGAAGAGATGAAACTCTTCATGAAGAGATGAAACTCTTCATCTCTTTACGACCAAACAGCATGACTAGGACGCAGTTATTTATTATTCTAAAGGTTGTTTTCATCTCCTCAGCAGGTTTTCAGATATCACAATAAGAGTCTCAAAGCTTCAGCTTCAGCGCACCAGCTCCACCAAACTTTACACTTTCTCTTCTTTCAAACAGGTCAAGACCTCAAAAATGTGTTGAGGAATAAAAAGTTTTAAAAAAAATAATTATTAAATCACAGAAACTAATTTCTCTTATTTTGATCTTAATATTTAGTAAAAATGAAATAGTTTTCTAAGTTTAGGAAGACTTTAATCTGACGTCAGTCAGCGATCTCAAGCTTTCAGTGATGCAGACAAAATAAAATAAATGTACAGGTGTGGCAGTGGTGGCGTCTACAAGGTCCCTCCTGTGAATCTAAACATGGTAAGACTGGTATGGAAAAACAGATTCCCAGTGCTGGAACTGGGAGACAGACCAACACAGGGCGTCTGTAGCTCAGAACGTCACTCATAGAGACCTGCATACCTTCTATCTTTTTAGTTTTTCTCTTCTTCTTCTTTCTTCCTCTTTCTGAACTGGGCGTCTGGTGGTTTCTTTGGTCTTTGGTCCATTATACCGCACCTTTGACTCGACCTAACGACATCACGTATTTCCATACGTCAAACACCCAGAGCTAAGATTAACATCGTGTCATGATGTCAGAAAATTCATGTTGATGCAGATTTGTGTTTTCTTTTTCTTTCTTTCTTTCATTTATTTTTTTGTTTTACATTTTGTAAATGTAACATTATACACACGTGTTCATTTTATGCATGAAATGTAATTTATTTTGATGCAGTAGTGTGTGTGTGTGTGTGGATAATAGGAGTTCAGTTTACCTCCCGCCCCCCTCCTCGCTTTTTCTTCGTGAGTGAGACAAACCTGCTCACAACCTCTGCAGTTGCGAGTTGATCCTCCCTCCCGTCTCCCCCCTGCCTTTCCTTCTGACACACACACAACCTGTACAGGCCTACATGACTCTCAGCAGCAAGTGGACATGATAGTAGCGCTTGTTAACTAGATGTGGAAATGAGCGGTATTATCCTGGAGAACTGACGATGTTTTGTCTTTTCTAGGGCGTGTGCGCGCCCCCAAACAGGTCGTGCTCTGGGCGGCCGCCCACATTGCCCAAAGACCGTCCCTGACAGTGACATGTAGTGTAAAGTGCTTTGAGTGGTCCGGCTGGAGAGGCGCTGTATAAGTCCATTTACTTTAATGGTTTGGTGGAAAGATTCATATCTGACATAAGGCAGGAGGAAGAGCAGTCGTCCTTCAACTGGAAAGTTGGGAGATCGATTCCAGGCTTCCCCTGACTAAAATGCCGAAGTGTCCTGGGGCAAGACTCTGAACCCCAAGCTGCCCTCCAATGTGCCTATTATGAGTGTGTTGTATGAGTGTGCGTGTGAATGGCTGAATGTGACAAGTAGTGTAAAGCACTTTGAGTGGTTTGCATGACTAGAAAAGCGCTATAGAATTACAAGTCCATTCCCATAAGATGAAGAGAATTTTTTTTTTTTAAGTGTTTTTGAGTCACTTAACAAACTAGCTGAACATCCCGGCTGGATCAGGTTCGTTGTCCCGAGGTGTGTGAGACACCATGAAAGCAGCACGGAGATGTAACTTCCTGAGAGCTCCTACTTCCATCACGCTTGGTGTCTATTTAATGTAAAATAAACTAGTTCCTCGAGCTCCCTGCACAAGCCAACAAGAAACTTACTGATACTTCCCAAATATATCAATTAAAAGAGACAAAAATTGCAAAGATGGTCAAGACTGTCCATTACAAATCACGATGGTGACTAAAACATATCGAAAGAAGTCCTGTGTTGTACGGAAAGCCCCAGAAGTGAGAGAATTACTCCCATCTAGTGATGCAAACAACCGAGTCGTACCCTCCTGCACCTCGCTGTTTAAAGGTGGAGTATGTAAGATTTTCAATATTTTCTAAATAAATTCACTAATAAAATAACTACAATCATAGTTAGTTTTTTGAACGTGTAGGTTTCCAGTCTGTCCATATTTGATGCGTTATTAAATTACAAGTTTAATTAATGACAAATGACAAAAAGCACTTTTTTTTTTTTTTTTACTGGTAGGCAAACATTTAAGAAGGGTCTTTGTCATTAATTAAACTTTTAATTTAATCTTACAGACATCTTACATACATCTTACATACTCCACCTTTAAGCGCTTTGTTACCACCACCAAAGCTGCAGAGTCACAGATGTAAAAACATCAACGTCTTGCATAAGTTAGAGTGTTGCATCCGGTGATGAGGTGCAGAACGAAGGTACTGCTAACAGCTAATGTCATGGTGTGAAATGGTGTGACCACCTTCACAAATCAGCTAAAATAAATGACGAAACAGGAGGAAAAACTTCCAACTGAAAGCAGCGTACGGTGTCCTGCTGGTAAGACTTCTATGAAGAGGAACAGCAACTGATAACAGCAACTGCTAACAGATTAGCATCTCTGCCGTTTTATACAGCAGAAACAGTAAATGATGCGACTCAAACAGGAGGATAAAGTAGCTGCTGGATTACCTGCCCTGTTTCTAACATAACACCAAAATAAACTTCACTGTTAGACTGAATGAACTTACCTGTCCAGCAGGAAGCTGCAGCCTCCACCTCAGTTCTGACGTCCCTCATCATGAACCATCTCCATCTGGTAAACGCTGCACCCATGTAGACTCTGCTTTTCTCCTGGTTACTATTCCTTTTTCTTTTATAGTCTATTTATCCTCCGTCCCACAGGGCAAAGAGTCTGGATAATCCTCCATTTCAGTTTCAGCCTTTAGTTGATTGCATTGCCATCCATGTTTTTATAAATAACTCATTGTAAGCTAGGAGAAAACTTTGTTTGGACGTGATCGCGATGAGACTTTGGTAAAATACATAACTATAAAACAATACTTGATTTTTGCTAATAAAAAGCCAAATTAGTTTCACACCGTACCTTTGATATGGAGTCGTCACGGTAACGACCTCCTTTTGTCTGAAATGACACACTTGGTTTGCAGCAGGTGTAATATTTTTAATGAAAATGTGCGGCATCATATCGGACATGAAACTGACACACACCTCTGAAATCATGATGATTACACTGTAATCACATAAAAAATCATCACACACACACACACACACACGGAATGTTTCAGATACAAATCAGTGATAACAGTAGTGTGTGAGAGGTCATACGTGTGTAACATGATCAGCACATATATAACCTCTCACACACACTCTGTTACCACTGGTCCAAACGGGTACAGCACAGGGTAACTGTGTGTGTGTCTACATGGGTTTTTTGTAGTATTTTCATTGTATTATTCTGTGAATTTTCATTGGTTGTTTTGTTTTTATGTGTGTGTGCAAGTGATGGGAGTTGTGTGTGATTTCAGAGGTGTGTTTGAGCATTACAGCACCTCATACAAAACTGTTTCTTTCACTCCACTGTGGTTTTTCTGGCTGCAGTGGATGTTTTACCAGCTCACATACCTCCGTCTCCTACCTGAAGATAAGGAAAGGATTGTTAGTAGCTTTGATTTGGTAAGATTGGTACCTCTCCTCTGACTTGACACGATGTTTTAAGCAGTGTTCTGGAAGTCACAGGTCTGGGAGTCACAGGTCTCTGGAGGTCACAGGTCTGGAAGTCACAGGTCTGGAAGTCACAGGTCTGGAAGTCACAGGTCTCTGGAAGTCACAGGTTTCTGGAAGTCACAGGTTTCTGGAAGTCACAGGTCTGGGAGTCACAGGTCTCTGGAGGTCACAGGTCTGGAAGTCACAGGTCTGGAAGTCACAGGTCTGGGAGTCACAGGTCTCTGGAAGTCACAGGTTTCTGGAAGTCACAGGTTTCTGGAAGTCACAGGTCTGGAAGTCACAGGTGTCTGGAAGTCACAGGTCTCTGGAAGTCACAGGTCTGGAAGTCACAGGTCTCTGGAAGTCACAGGTCTCTGGAAGTCACAGGTCTGGAAGTCACAGGTCTGGAAGTCACAGGTCTGGAAGTCACAGGTCTTTGGAAGTCACAGGTCTCTGGAAGTCACAGGTCTCTGGAAGTCACAGGTCTCTGGAAGTCACAGGTCTGGAAGTCACAGGTCTGGAAGTCACAGGTCTGGAAGTCACAGGTCTTTGGAAGTCACAGGTCTCTGGAAGTCACAGGTCTCTGGAAGTCACAGGTCTGGAAGTCACAGGTCTGGAAGTCACAGGTCTTTGGAAGTCACAGGTCTGGAAGTCACAGGTCTGGAAGTCACAGGTCTCTGGAAGTCACAGGTCTCTGGAAGTCACAGGTCTGGAAGTCACAGGTCTGGAAGTCACAGGTCTTTGGAAGTCACAGGTCTCTGGAAGTCACAGGTCTCTGGAGGTCACAGGTCTGGAGGTCACAAGTCTCTGGAAGTCACAGGTCTGGAAGTCACAGGTCTGGAAGTCACAGGTCTCTGGAAGTCACAGGTCTCTGGAAGTCACAGGTCTCTGGAAGTCACAGGTCTGGAAGTCACAGGTCTGGAAGTCACAGGTCTGGAAGTCACAGGTCTTTGGAAGTCACAGGTCTCTGGAAGTCACAGGTCTCTGGAGGTCACAGGTCTGGAGGTCACAAGTCTCTGGAAGTCACAGGTCTGGAAGTCACAGGTCTGGAAGTCACAGGTCTGGAAGTCACAGGTCTCTGGAAGTCACAGGTCTGGAAGTCACAGGTCTGGAAGTCACAGGTCTCTGGAAGTCACAGGTCTGGAAGTCACAGGTCTGGAAGTCACAGGTCTGGAAGTCACAGGTCTTTGGAAGTCACAGGTCTGGAGGTCACAGGTCTCTGGAGGTCACAGGTCTGGAAGTCACAGGTCTGGAAGTCACAGGTCTCTGGAAGTCACAGGTCTGGGAGTCACAGGTCTGGAAGTCACAGGTCTGGAACTCATAGGTCTGGAAGTCACAGGTCTCTGGAAGTCACAGGTCTGGGAGTCACAGGTCTCTGGAAGTCACAGGTCTCTGGAAGTCACAGGTCTGGAAGTCACAGGTCTCTGGAAGTCACAGGTCTGGAAGTCACAGGTCTCTGGAAGTCACAGGTCTCTGGAAGTCACAGGTCTGGAAGTCACAGGTCTTTGGAAGTCACAGGTCTGGAAGTCACAGGTCTGGAAGTCACAGGTCTTTGGAAGTCACAGGTCTTTGGAAGTCACAGGTCTCTGGAAGTCACAGGTCTCTGGAAGTCACAGGTCTGGAGGTCACAGGTCTCTGGAAGTCACAGGTCTGGAAGTCACAGGTCTGGAAGTCACAGGTCTTTGGAAGTCACAGGTCTGGAAGTCACAGGTCTGGAAGTCACAGGTCTCTGGAAGTCACAGGTCTGGAAGTCACAGGTCTGGAAGTCACAGGTCTGGAAGTCACAGGTCTCTGGAAGTCACAGGTCTGGAAGTCACAGGTCTGGAAGTCACAGGTCTCTGGAAGTCACAGGTCTGGAAGTCACAGGTCTCTGGAAGTCACAGGTCTGGAAGTCACAGGTCTGGAAGTCACAGGTCTGGAAGTCACAGGTCTGGAAGTCACAGGTCTTTGGAAGTCACAGGTCTGGAAGTCACAGGTCTGGAAGTCACAGGTCTGGAAGTCACAGGTCTTTGGAAGTCACAGGTCTCTGGAAGTCACAGGTCTCTGGAAGTCACAGGTCTCTGGAGGTCACAGGTCTGGAGGTCACAGGTCTCTGGAAGTCACAGGTCTCTGGAGGTCACAGGTCTGGAGGTCACAAGTCTCTGGAAGTCACAGGTCTGGAAGTCACAGGTCTGGAAGTCACAGGTCTGGAAGTCACAGGTCTCTGGAAGTCACAGGTCTGGAAGTCACAGGTCTGGAAGTCACAGGTCTTTGGAAGTCACAGGTCTCTGGAAGTCACAGGTCTCTGGAGGTCACAGGTCTGGAGGTCACAAGTCTCTGGAAGTCACAGGTCTGGAAGTCACAGGTCTGGAAGTCACAGGTCTCTGGAAGTCACAGGTCTCTGGAAGTCACAGGTCTCTGGAAGTCACAGGTCTGGAAGTCACAGGTCTGGAAGTCACAGGTCTGGAAGTCACAGGTCTTTGGAAGTCACAGGTCTCTGGAAGTCACAGGTCTCTGGAGGTCACAGGTCTCTGGAGGTCACAGGTCTGGAGGTCACAAGTCTCTGGAAGTCACAGGTCTGGAAGTCACAGGTCTGGAAGTCACAGGTCTGGAAGTCACAGGTCTTTGGAAGTCACAGGTCTGGAGGTCACAGGTCTCTGGAGGTCACAGGTCTGGAAGTCACAGGTCTGGAAGTCACAGGTCTCTGGAAGTCACAGGTCTGGGAGTCACAGGTCTGGAAGTCACAGGTCTGGAACTCATAGGTCTGGAAGTCACAGGTCTCTGGAAGTCACAGGTCTGGGAGTCACAGGTCTCTGGAAGTCACAGGTCTCTGGAAGTCACAGGTCTGGAAGTCACAGGTCTCTGGAAGTCACAGGTCTGGAAGTCACAGGTCTCTGGAAGTCACAGGTCTCTGGAAGTCACAGGTCTGGAAGTCACAGGTCTTTGGAAGTCACAGGTCTGGAAGTCACAGGTCTGGAAGTCACAGGTCTTTGGAAGTCACAGGTCTTTGGAAGTCACAGGTCTCTGGAAGTCACAGGTCTCTGGAAGTCACAGGTCTGGAGGTCACAGGTCTCTGGAAGTCACAGGTCTGGAAGTCACAGGTCTGGAAGTCACAGGTCTTTGGAAGTCACAGGTCTGGAAGTCACAGGTCTGGAAGTCACAGGTCTCTGGAAGTCACAGGTCTGGAAGTCACAGGTCTGGAAGTCACAGGTCTGGAAGTCACAGGTCTCTGGAAGTCACAGGTCTGGAAGTCACAGGTCTGGAAGTCACAGGTCTCTGGAAGTCACAGGTCTGGAAGTCACAGGTCTCTGGAAGTCACAGGTCTGGAAGTCACAGGTCTGGAAGTCACAGGTCTGGAAGTCACAGGTCTGGAAGTCACAGGTCTTTGGAAGTCACAGGTCTGGAAGTCACAGGTCTGGAAGTCACAGGTCTGGAAGTCACAGGTCTTTGGAAGTCACAGGTCTCTGGAAGTCACAGGTCTCTGGAAGTCACAGGTCTCTGGAGGTCACAGGTCTGGAGGTCACAGGTCTCTGGAAGTCACAGGTCTGGAAGTCACAGGTCTGGAAGTCACAGGTCTCTGGAAGTCACAGGTCTGGAAGTCACAGGTCTGGAAGTCACAGGTCTCTGGAAGTCACAGGTCTGGAAGTCACAGGTCTCTGGAAGTCACAGGTCTGGAAGTCACAGGTCTGGAAGTCACAGGTCTTTGGAAGTCACAGGTCTGGAGGTCACAGGTCTCTGGAGGTCACAGGTCTGGAAGTCACAGGTCTCTGGAAGTCACAGGTCTGGGAGTCACAGGTCTCTGGAAGTCACAGGTCTGGAAGTCACAGGTCTGGAAGTCACAGGTCTGGGAGTCACAGGTCTGGGAGTCACAGGTCTCTGGAAGTCACAGGTCTCTGGAAGTCACAGGTCTGGGAGTCACAGGTCTCTGGAAGTCACAGGTCTGGAAGTCACAGGTCTCTGGAAGTCACAGGTCTCTGGAAGTCACAGGTCTCTGGAAGTCACAGGTCTCTGGAAGTCACAGGTCTGGAAGTCACAGGTCTGGAAGTCACAGGTCTGGAAGTCACAGGTCTTTGGAAGTCACAGGTCTCTGGAAGTCACAGGTCTGGAGGTCACAGGTCTCTGGAAGTCACAGGTCTGGAAGTCACAGGTCTGGAAGTCACAGGTCTGGAAGTCACAGGTCTGGAAGTCACAGGTCTTTGGAAGTCACAGGTCTGGAAGTCACAGGTCTGGAAGTCACAGGTCTGGAAGTCACAGGTCTCTGGAAGTCACAGGTCTCTGGAAGTCACAGGTCTGGAAGTCACAGGTCTGGAAGTCACAGGTCTGGAAGTCACAGGTCTGGAAGTCACAGGTCTCTGGAAGTCACAGGTCTCTGGAGGTCACAGGTCTGGAGGTCACAGGTCTCTGGAAGTCACAGGTCTGGAAGTCACAGGTCTGGAAGTCACAGGTCTGGAAGTCACAGGTCTCTGGAAGTCACAGGTCTGGAAGTCACAGGTCTGGAAGTCACAGGTCTCTGGAAGTCACAGGTCTGGAAGTCACAGGTCTCTGGAAGTCACAGGTCTGGAAGTCACAGGTCTGGAAGTCACAGGTCTGGAAGTCACAGGTCTTTGGAAGTCACAGGTCTGGAAGTCACAGGTCTGGAGGTCACAGGTCTGGAAGTCACAGGTCTGGAGGTCACAGGTCTCTGGAAGTCACAGGTCTCTGGAGGTCACAGGTCTGGAAGTCACAGGTCTGGAAGTCACAGGTCTGGAAGTCACAGGTCTCTGGAGGTCACAGGTCTGGAAGTCACAGGTCTGGAAGTCACAGGTCTCTGGAAGTCACAGGTCTGGAAGTCACAGGTCTCTGGAAGTCACAGGTCTCTGGAGGTCACAGGTCTGGAAGTCACAGGTCTGGGAGTCACAGGTCTGGAAGTCACAGGTCTGGAAGTCACAGGTCTCTGGAAGTCACAGGTCTCTGGAAGTCACAGGTCTGGAAGTCACAGGTCTCTGGAAGTCACAGGTCTCTGGAGGTCACAGGTCTGGAAGTCACAGGTCTGGAAGTCACAGGTCTGGAAGTCACAGGTCTCTGGAAGTCACAGGTCTGGAAGTCACAGGTCTCTGGAAGTCACAGGTCTCTGGAAGTCACAGGTCTGGAAGTCACAGGTCTCTGGAAGTCACAGGTCTCTGGAGGTCACAGGTCTGGAAGTCACAGGTCTGGAAGTCACAGGTCTCTGGAAGTCACAGGTCTGGAAGTCACAGGTCTCTGGAAGTCACAGGTCTCTGGAGGTCACAGGTCTCTGGAGGTCACAGGTCTGGAAGTCACAGGTCTGGAAGTCACAGGTCTGGGAGTCACAGGTCTCTGGAGGTCACAGGTCTGGAAGTCACAGGTCTGGAAGTCACAGGTCTCTGGAAGTCACAGGTCTCTGGTAGTCACAGGTCTCTGGTAGTCACAGGTCTGGAAGTCACAGGTCTCTGGTAGTCACAGGTCTGGAAGTCACAGGTCTGGAAGTCACAGGTCTGGAAGTCACAGGTTTCTGGAAGTCACAGGTTTCTGGAAGTCACAGGTTTCTGGAAGTCACAGGTCTCTGGAAGTCACAGGTCTGGGAGTCACAGGTCTGGGAGTCACAGGTCTGGAAGTCACAGGTCTCTGGAAGTCACAGGTCTCTGGGAGTCACAGGTCTGGAAGTCACAGGTCTCTGGAAGTCACAGGTCTCTGGAAGTCACAGGTCTCTGGGAGTCACAGGTCTGGAAGTCACAGGTCTCTGGTAGTCACAGGTCTCTGGTAGTCACAGGTCTGGAAGTCACAGGTCTCTGGTAGTCACAGGTCTGGAAGTCACAGGTCTCTGGAAGTCACAGGTCTCTGGTAGTCACAGGTCTGGAAGTCACAGGTCTGGAAGTCACAGGTTTCTGGAAGTCACAGGTTTCTGGAAGTCACAGGTCTCTGGAAGTCACAGGTCTCTGGAAGTCACAGGTCTCTGGTAGTCACAGGTCTCTGGTAGTCACAGGTCTGGAAGTCACAGGTTTCTGGAAGTCACAGGTTTCTGGAAGTCACAGGTTTCTGGAAGTCACAGGTCTCTGGAAGTCACAGGTCTGGGAGTCACAGGTCTGGGAGTCACAGGTCTGGGAGTCACAGGTCTGGAAGTCACAGGTCTCTGGTAGTCACAGGTCTGGAAGTCACAGGTCTGGAAGTCACAGGTTTCTGGAAGTCACAGGTTTCTGGAAGTCACAGGTTTCTGGAAGTCACAGGTTTCTGGAAGTCACAGGTCTGGGAGTCACAGGTCTGGGAGTCACAGGTCTCTGGAGGTCACAGGTCTGGAAGTCACAGGTCTGGAAGTCACAGGTCTGGAAGTCACAGGTCTCTGGAAGTCACAGGTCTCTGGAAGTCACAGGTCTGGGAGTCACAGGTCTGGAAGTCACAGGTCTCTGGTAGTCACAGGTCTCTGGTAGTCACAGGTCTGGAAGTCACAGGTCTGGAAGTCACAGGTCTCTGGTAGTCACAGGTCTGGAAGTCACAGGTCTGGAAGTCACAGGTTTCTGGAAGTCACAGGTCTCTGGAAGTCACAGGTCTCTGGAAGTCACAGGTCTGGAAGTCACAGGTCTCTGGTAGTCACAGGTCTCTGGTAGTCACAGGTCTGGAAGTCACAGGTTTCTGGAAGTCACAGGTTTCTGGAAGTCACAGGTCTCTGGAAGTCACAGGTCTCTGGAAGTCACAGGTCTGGAAGTCACAGGTCTGGAAGTCACAGGTCTCTGGAAGTCACAGGTCTCTGGAAGTCACAGGTCTCTGGAAGTCACAGGTCTCTGGAAGTCACAGGTCTGGAAGTCACAGGTCTCTGGAAGTCACAGGTCTGGGAGTCACAGGTCTCTGGAAGTCACAGGTCTCTGGAAGTCACAGGTCTCTGGAAGTCACAGGTCTGGAAGTCACAGGTCTGGGAGTCACAGGTCTGGAAGTCACAGGTCTCTGGAGGTCACAGGTCTGGGAGTCACAGGTCTGGGAGTCACAGGTCTGGAAGTCACAGGTCTCTGGAAGTCACAGGTCTGGGAGTCACAGGTCTGGAAGTCACAGGTCTGGGAGTCACAGGTCTGGAAGTCACAGGTCTGGGAGTCACAGGTCTGGAAGTCACAGGTCTCTGGGGAGCTGACAGTTGTGATGTAACGAGGATGAGGATGTGCTCCTTCTGCGGTCTGAAAACTCATCTTCATCACTACGGAGCACATTCAAAGAGAGTGACGTTATGTTGTCTTGCTGGAGGGATACTGTTTTCTACAGAATTTGATAAAGAATAATTATTTTTAATCATTTTCATTATTACAAATTATTTCCATTATTTGCCTCATAAATCACTAAAAATCAAATGATTTTATTTAGGCTTCGATATGACATTGATATTTATGTTCAAGACAAAAAGGCCAGGTAGTTCTGATGATCATGTGCAACTGGAAAAATGCTGACATCAATGGATAGTTTCTGAATAAACATTGTCCATGTTTACACCAGTTTAACCAGAACAGAAGCAGGAGGACTTCACTCTGCTGAAGTAACCAGAAAGTTTCTGTCTTCACCCTCATGGAAGAGTTAAAATCAGGATTTTTGTCTGATTTTCAGGTGGGTGAAGCCACACATTGGTAGAAGTGCATTTTCTGTCTGCTGGTTGGAGTGTGAACACGTGTGTGTGTGTGTCTGCCATGTGCAGTAAACATGCAGAAAATGAGCTGCTGCGGTGTAAATAAGATTATTTTAATTAAGAACCGAGCAGGAAACGTAGCTTTAAGGCATCAGAGTTTTAGCCTTGTGTTACATTAGACCAGTTTGTATTTTGATGTCATCATCCATCTCATGTTTTAAACATAGAACATAAGCTGGGATTTAAAGACACACAACAGAACCGTTGCTGTTTTCCCATCATGCGCCCCATCAACGGCGACTTCAGGCTCCATCCTGCATCCTACCTGAGCTGTTAGCTCTCTCCAGCCTGCAGAAGACCATCTTACCATGACTCTTGTTTTGTCTCTTTCTCTCTTTTAAGCTTCTTGTTTCTTTGCTGAATCAGCGATGTTGCGTGTTCAAAACAACCAGTTCCTTATAATACCGTGAAGCGAAACATCACGTCACGTCGAGGATGTAAAACCTGTATAAAGGGCCGCCTTTACCTAGCATTTACCTCCAAAATGTACCACTACAGAAAATAATACCCAGGTTTACACTGAGGTTGTCTTCATTTCGTTTTTCTAACATATTAATAACATGACCATAATGAACGATACTGAATACAACAATGAATGAATAAAAAACAGCAGCAACAGATCAAACAACCCGGTGAAGCTTCCTAAACAGAAACAGCTTATCATTATTACTCTGCAGACACTGCAGCCACACCATGGGAAAACCTGCAGATGTTATCACTAAGCACTGCTCTGTCCTGTTAGGAAGCACTTCTTCTGGTTGCTTTAGCACAGAAAGCTTCATTATGTCCTTAAAATCCACATTATGAAGAATTCAAGTGGTCATAAGTGTAAGAATGACTGACAATGTTACCTCGTTTGTGTCCGAAATATGATCTGAAATATGATATGACCTGGGCTTCAACCCAGCTAACCCTGTGCATTAAGGTGTCCTTGCCTGTAAAGTGTCGGTTTCTCAGCCTCAGGACACTACCGGACAGCAGCAGCTTTAGAAATACATGATAGATGTCTCAGTAGGGCTGGGCGATATGACCTAATTACTTACTAATTAATTACTAATTAATTACTAATGATGGTAAAAACACCTGTGGTATCATCTGGAGTTGATGTAGTACTGCTCAAATGTATAAGTAAGGCAGTTAGTACAGTAAATGTACAACTGAATACAACTTTATCACGACTCTGATGGAACCTGCAGCTGCAGCGGTTGTTGGCGGGGTACCACAAGGCCTCTAAATGACTGTTTCGGTTATTGGTCGTCAACTTTTTGTTTGGTTTGTTCAGGTTTGAGCGCGTGTCAGATGGTGTTAGTGCAGTTACTTCTGAGCTGGTCCAGTTATTCATCGTCTGCTTGAACTGGGTAATAGTTTAAATATGCCAGAGTCCACTTAATGGCTCAGCCTCTTTCTGAGACCACAGCCAAGTCTAAAACCAGTTACTTCTGTATGCTGGCTTTGTTTAGCCTGTCAGCACTTGTGGTTGTTAAGATATCCGTCCATCGTGCTTCTCAGGACTGGCATCCGGAGCGTCTGGAGCGTGGGAATTTAGATCAGACCAAGCTGGCATGTTGTCCTGGTGGCATCCGAAGCCTCGGCATCCTCGGAGACCGTTGCTAGACACAAAGCCTCAGCTTGACGGTCGCACGCGGTGATATGAACCAAAACAGATATACTATCAGCATCTAGTAGCCATTGTTTACATTTTGTAGTTTTAACTCAATGCCATGCATTTCTCTGAAAACCTGAAGCGAACACTTCCACCACCAACATATTCTCTATTTAACTTTGATTTAATTACATTTAACTTCATTTTATTTCATTTGTATTTTAATATGAACACATTCAATCACTCTGAAATGACTTGTGTTCACAGCTCATACAGAAACTGACCTTTTAACTACTTTCTCCTTGTGTGCACATCATGAATCTTATCTGAGCGCCCTGTTTTTGCAAAGATCTAGCTCATTTTGTCTCAGGAGGCTGGGCATCCCGTTGAAACAATGCTGAATTAGAGCAGTTGTGATTGAACCTGACTCCATGTAGGTCAGTATAAATAGCTGCGAAGGAGGATGTGCGGCTTGTAGCCTAGTTCATCTTTCTCTGTAGACACTGATGAGACACAATCATACTTGTAGCATGAAGGGAGGCAGGTGGTCCAGCATGAAGTCATACTGTATTTTTATAATAGGTAGGCTGAGGAGAGTCCAGGAGTAAAGGTTCTGTCAGACTAAATGGATAGAAACAGATCAGTTGTGTGAACTGAGATAATGTTAGCAGGACTGGGTGGAAATGGTTTGCAGCTCAGCTGAAAGAATAAAGCAATCACACACAAACCTCAACCATGCTGCGCACACAGCACTCCCATCCCAGAGAAGAGGAAGGTAGTGACGTGAACATGAGAGAATTCACAGCTCCTGCTACATGTAGATACGGCTGTTCTCAGATGAATAATGTGTGAAACTGCTGCAGCTGATGCTTTTTATGTAAACACAGAGGAAATATAACCATGGAAATGATGTATAATGTTAAATACATCTTAATATTTCATGCATTCACTGCATTTTAAACCTGAAGTGGAGACTTTTTTCCTTCTTTGGTTTTGTGAGGAGTAAGAAAAACTTTAAACCCTTACAGCCCTGAAGGCTCCATATTTGGGGTGTTTTCTTAACCAGAAACCAATTTTTAAAAAATTTTTATTTCACACATTTTGTCAAATCTCACGTTCCCTTAAATATGACACCAGGAGAATTCAAATACACCTTGTGGTTGCAGAGATACAGTTGCTTTTTGCACAATTAGTTGGATTTTGATCGTGATCACAATTTTGGTGGCCACAAATAAATAAACCTGATTGTCAACAATATTTACATTCAGAGCACGAGCTCTGGACTCAGGTTCTCAACCAGTAGTCTGCCAACCACCAGGGGCGCGTGGTTAATTCTTCATTAAACTGCCAAAATACCAAGCGCGCACATCTTTTACCAGCAGCCAGTTAAGTATCGTTGGATTGGTTGGACATTTGAGGTGGGCGTGGTTAACACGGAAAAGCATGAAGCTTTTCCGTGTTAACCACGTGAAAGATGCTGCTTTCACATTTTTCCTGTTGCAGGTAAAGTAGATTGCTTTGATTAAACAGCTGATCGAGGAAGTAAAAAAAATTACGAACAGTTTTACAACATGTTACATTAAAATACACGAACCCTGCCGCGGACGAAGTTGCTCGTTAAATATAAAATAAACAGCTGCATTGCACAAAAAGCAGACATTGCCGCCCGCATTGATCCCTCCCAGCTTCAGACGAAGCTTCTTGTGGAGGATGTAACTTTAGACTGATAAGAGCAAGTCATGTCGAGAATGGAAAATACACCTGCATCAAAGCACTGCATAAGATCTCACTGCAATAATTTCTCCAAAGGGGCGTAGCCTGTGCTGGATGAAAAATGTCGAGGGAATAGAGAGGGAATATGGTAAGCGCTTGTTGCTTTTTTCTTTGCTTTGTAATATATATATATATATATATATATATATATATATATATATATATATATAATGTGTATATGTAGATATATGTATATATATATGTATATGTAGATATATGTATATATATATGTATATGTAGATATATGTATATATATATGTATATGTAGATATATGTATATATATATGTATATGTAGATATATGTATATATATATGTATATGTAGATATATGTGTAGATATATGTATATGTAGATATATGTATATGTATATGTATATGTATATATATATGTATATGTATATTTATATGTATATATATATGTAGATATATGTGTATATATATGTATATGTAGATATATGTATATATATATGTATATGTAGATATATATATGTATATGTAGATATATGTATATATATATGTATATGTAGATATATGTATATATATATGTATATGTAGATATGTATATGTATATGTAGATATATGTATATGTATATATATGTATATGTATATGTAGATATATGTATATGTAGATATATGTATATGTATATATATATGTATATATGTATATGTGTATATATATATATATATATATATATATGTATATGTATATATATATATATATGTATATGTAGATATATATTACAAAGCAAAGAAAAAAGCAACAAGCGCTTACCATTGACCAACAGGTAATACGAGAGGTAGGTTATACAAACAGGAAGTGATGCATCAAACGGAAAACTTTTATTTTTATTCAAGTTTTCTTGTGAAACACAGCATTGATTACTAGAATGTTAATATTTTTTTAAAATCTATTAAATAATTCTATTAGAGGTTTCATTGCTAGTTGAGTTCTCAGAGGTTTGTCTAGTCTTGATTACATTTAAATTCTGAATTGTGAACTCTCATGTTGCCTAGCAACAAGGAAATTAGCTCCCCACTCATTTATATTGGAATCAGTGTGACATCACAGTGACATCAAAAACACGGATCAAAGAACGTAACGCCATGACAACGTGTGATGTAATTCCAGTGTATATAAAGGCCACAGTTCCGAGTCACATTTTGTGGGATCATCGAGCGGAGTATAGTTGTAAGAAGCATCTGGATCGGTTTTCGAATCTTTTCAAGATTGTTTGGTAGACGAGAACAACTTGTAGGAACATTATATCATTAGATATTGTTCTGAGAAACATCTGATTTGTCAAGTTTAAGCAAAGACTTCAAAGTATCTTTGGATATCGTGTTGAGTAATATCTAACTTCTCAACTTTTCCAAGGACTTGAAGGGATCTTTGTACATCTTGTTGGGAAATATTTAATTTCTCAACTTCTCCAAAGTTCAAAGGATCGTTGGACTTTGTGTTGGGAAATATTTAATTTCTCAACTTTTCCAAGCATTCCAAAGAATCTTTGGACATTGTCAATTAGTCTGACTCCAAGAGCAGCAGAAATGGAGGAAAACCAGACAAGAAGACTATGGAGTGATATGGTGGATGAAGAATTAGGGTTCGCTGAAGAAATGGATCCAGGGTCATATGTCTTCATTTTTGTTGACAATGATGAAGAAACTGAAATGGAGTCCATCACCCAACAAAAGACCCAAGATCAGTACAGGGAAAATTTCAACTTGTTTGAGGAGAACCAGACTCCATCTGCAGCTGAAAAACTGTGGACTGGTATGGTAAACGAAGAAATGGGGCCTGTTGAGGACATGGATCCAGAGTCTTCTATCCTCACCGCTAGTGAAGAAACTAAAGTGGAGCCCATCACCCAACACAAGACCCCAAATGGCAACACTGAATATGTTGCCCTTCCTGAGGTTGGTGACAACCTGTCCCAGGACTCTGAAACAAAGAGTTCACAGAAAGTCCAGGACTGTAGTCACTCCCAGACATGTTCGACTTCTAGTCAACATGAAGAAACGCAGGAGTTTCCACGTTTCCAGGACCCTGCTGAGAAAACTGCTCCCAGATCTGGCTATGTCCAGGAGGAGCGGTCCCATCAACAGACTCCTGGTAAGTCTGCGTATCCCCCTTCACAAGACATCAGGTATAAAGGGATACAATGCCAGACATCTGCTGACTGTGCAGCCAAAATCTCACAAAGAGAACGCAGGTTCCCGAATCCTGCAAATAATTTTCACCAGAGATCACCATCAAATTTCCACCAAACGGAGATGGACTACCTGAGAAATCAGGTGGAAGATCTCAAAGTAAGATTACAGAAGAAGAACCAGTTTCTCACTTTGGAGAAGGAGAAGAGAATAAAAGCAGAACAAGAATCTCAATCCAATGGAAACCAACTTTACCACCTGACCGATGAGGTGGAGGATCTGAGAGCCAGACTCCAGAAGAAGAACCAGCTTCTCACTCTGGAGAAGGAGAAGAGGATAAAAGCAGAGAAAGAATCTGAAAGCACCTGGAAAATGTTTGCTGATTCAGACCAGCAAAGAGAAAAAGAATGCCGTCTCAGAAAACATTATGAACGGGAGCTGCAGAAATACAGGAACATCGCAGAGGAACTGGAACAATCATCAAGAACACCAAGCCCAGAGCTCAGACAGGTAGAAGCCCCCGTGGGAAACCTTGATGAGCTCGAACAGTTAAAGAAACAGTTGGAAGAGCAAATCAAATCCAACCAAGACTTGCAATCCAGACTGACGTCTCAGGACAAGACGATCGGAGATCTGGAGTGGAAGGTGGCAGAAATGACTGTGCAACTCAAGATGGCAACTGGCATCAATGGCCCTCAGGTACCTGATCAGGTATCTGAACCAGGCTGCCTCTTAGCAGAGTCCAAACAAGAACTGCTCTCTGAACCATCTGTGGACCCAGAATCTCAAGTCCAAGAACCACAAGCAGACTCAAAACCACAGGTGGGCTCAGAGCAAGCAGACTTCCAACCACAGAAAGTCTCTGGACCAGAACCGGACTCAGAACCACTGTCAGAACGAGGACAGTCGGCCTCTCAGGTCTCAGAAACACAAACGGACTTCCAACCACAGAAAGTCTCTGGACCAGAACCAGACTCAGAACCACTGTCAGAACGAGGACAGTCGGCCTCTCAGGTCTCAGAAACACAAGCGGACTTTCAACCACAGGAAGTCTCTGGACCAGAACCAGACTCAGAACCACTGTCAGAACGAGGACAGTCGGCCTCTCAGGTCTCAGAAACACAAGCAGACTTCCAACCACAGGAAGTCTCTGAACCAGAACCGGACTCAGAACCACTGTCAGAACGAGGACAGTCGGCCTCTCAGGTCTCAGAAACACAAGCAGACTTCCAACCACAGAAAGTCTCTGGACCAGAACCAGACTCAGAACCACTGTCAGAACGAGGACAGTCGGCCTCGCAGGTCTCAGAAACACAAGCAGACTTCCAACCACAGGAAGTCTCTGGACCAAAGGAGGACTTAACACATGATGTGGACTTCAAAAAGCCAAAGATACCATCTCAGTGGAGACGTCGCACAAAATATGAAACACCAGCACATCTCCACCAACAGAAGAACCAAAACCATGTACCGAAAACACATAAAAGTCCTCCATCATGGTTCTCAAGAGAATCTTCTTCACAAAGAAGAATCTCAGATCAAAGAAGACCAGATAAAAGACCCCATCGCTATGGTGATGGTGTAAAAAACAGATCACTACAGCACATCAACACCTACACACAAATCTAAATGTGGAGTGGAAACACAAACACTCACACAGACACTCATACACTAACACACACACACATCGCAATGCCAATTTAATAAATGATGGTAACAATACTACTAATACTGAAAATACTTCATTATTCTCTTTCAGACAGGTCCAATCCACCTCGTTCCTTTTCTGCAGAGGTTTCGATTTTCCATTTTGGGTTAGTTTTACTTAACCCTCAAAAGAAAATGGATACCAACTGCAACTACAGCAATGGAAAATGTTTTGATTGAGCCAAAAGGAGGAAATGGATTAAGCTAAAAAAAAATCAATTTAAATAATAATAATAAATTTAAAAAAAAATTGTTTTATGGTTTCATTGTTTTTCCATGAAGTTTTTTTTTTATTCAACAATGTTTTTTGTACGGATGTGAGAACAACACAGTTCCTAATCTAGTAAATGACCTTATTTTTTTATCAACTTACTTTTACTTAGTTTAACTCCTTTTCATCAAAACTCCTAATATCACACACTAAAAATATTGTTAAAGATGTTCAGGAGTGTCTCGACTTTTTCAAAATTTAAAATTCATTCTTAAAACAGCGGCACTTCGGGGACATCACACAAACTAAAACCTAAATGTTGGTCTGAACCATAGACTGTATATAGAGATGGACGGAGCCTCCGTGACGTCACCTGTAGGTTTCTGAAGAACTCAATTGAAACTCAGTGGGCGGTTCCCACCATCACCATCTTGGCAGCGTCATGCGCGTTGTCTAGCCCGGAAAATACAGATATGGGCAAAGAGGTGGAGCTGAGAGGGGGCTGTGAGTGTCATGGTGGCTAATTGACAGCAAACTCCGAGCTTTCTGTAGCCTAAAACTAACCAAGCTAACCCGGAGATAACCTGAGCTAAGCAGCTAACGGAGGTAAGCGGGCTAAAGCTAAGTCACATTTTTAACCAGCTGAAAAACCGCAGTTGTTTTAGGTTCTTCTGACTTGAAGCCGGAAATTGGTACCTGTCAATCAAAAGGACACGCCCTTAAATATGCCAAACTTCGAGATTAAATTACTTTTAAACGGGCGAGTTAGAAAAAATTCACTCCCCCCACAGTTGTCATGAAGGTAAACCTGACCTATTAATGGATTTTTTAACCAGGCTGTAAACATGTTTATTTCTGCTGTAAACATGTTTATTTCTGCCTTCAAGTTGGCCTTTTCAACATGGGAGTCTATAGGGATTTGCTCTGTTTTGGAACCGGAGGTTGCCGCTTGGTCTAAACATAGCAGACATTTCAGGTTATAATTCCCAAAATTGACCTTCCTAATCAGCAGATACTATAATGGAGGTCATAAGATGGCTGCCGTTGCTATGGAAACAGTGAAGCCACAAGATGCCATACTGATGATAAGGTTACAAGATGGCTGCTGTTGCAGATAATTGCTGCTAGCATTAAATATGTTTGATCAGTTGCCATGGAGAATTTGTGGGCTGTCTGGTGTCTAGTCTAGTTTAGGTAATGTTACGCTAAAGCTAATCTGATGCTAAAATCCGATGTGTGTCTGTGACCAGTCCTGGGAAATGGTTTAGTCCTTGATGAGAATAAACTCAGTTTAACAACATTCTTGCATGTAGATTTGTAAAATTCAGCAACTATTACTTGTTAAGTACGAGGTGGTGAGCCCAGACCAGCTCTAAATAACTGATGACATGGGGGCTCTTTTGGAAATGAAACCTTCCTCTTTAGCTTCCATGTTTTGTTTTCTTTGGGATGCATTTCTGTGCGAGATATGAGCCGGAGAGAGCGTTGCTGGTTTATATCAAAAGGAGAAAAGAAATCTTTAAACTGAATGTCATACATTTCAGTAATTTAATACATAAAACAGGAATGAATGTATCAGAGTTTTAACTTTGTTTGTCCAGCAGGATGACTGAGCTGTGCCAGAAATTTCTTCTTTTGTTATTCACCGTAAAGTAGCAGCTTATATAGAGGTTATATGAACAACAGCTTCTATGCCTGCTGGTTTGAGATAGATGACTTGGTTTGCACATGTGTCTGTGTGGCATCGGGGCAGAACAAATATAATGTGGACAGATACCATAACTGTGGTATCAATAAGATAAATAAAATCAGTCTGTTTAGTTTTTACTACAAGGACACAGTATAAACCTGTTTTAGAGGAAACTTCTGTGTTTTGGCAGGAGGTTGTATCTTGCAGTTGGTAAGTTTTTTATTAACTTTACGTCCTTCATACTTTGAGGTTACGTCTTATGATAATCCTCTGGGTCACGTAAAAACAAATTTCTGCACGAACACTGAACAGAAGCTGAAATTTAAAAGTTCACATTGCAAACCAAGTAGCACTACTGGTCAGAAGTAACACTTAGGGCACGTTCACATCAGCCTTTTTTATTTGAATCTGAGTCCATTTGCTCGGAAAGTCCGCTTCATTTGGGGAAATGTGGACATGCCAAACAAATTCTGATTCGGACCAAAGAAGCGACTCGGTCCACCTACAAACGCAGATCTTGGCCTTTTTCAAGGGGACCAAATATAGAAAGTGGACCACAAAAAATAAATCACTTCCTGCATTTGACATAGCGTTGCATTATGAGTAAATACAGCAATGGCGTTAAGGGTCCTCTGCCTCGTCTGGTGTTCATACTGCGTCCATTGTTGCAGTGGATTTCTGCAGTATACTTGCATAAGACACAATAAAAACCCAAAACAGCCCTAGTTTCGTCTTCATGTTTAACTCGCAGGTGGAGGAAACAGTTTCCTTCTTCACGCGGGTCCTCTCTTTTATTAAATACCAGTGCAGCGCCACCTCTGGTGGGAATGGGGATATATTATTCTAATGGTTTGGCTGGTTTGACCAAAGTACAGCGTGAACAGGATCTCGGCCCGCATGGGTACGCCCCCCTACAGCTGGTTCGAGTCCCCAATCGGACCGAGTCTAGCGGACTATCCTGATGTGAATGCACTGTTAGATTTTTCTTCACATGGCTCAGGTCGACTCATCAGAACTGACCGAGTCAGCTGGAACTGAATCAGCTGCTAAGTCATGATGTTCCTTATTATTTCAGTGGTCCTGTCCTTAATCACACATCTACTGTTCTGCATTACTTCATGTTTTTTGTGGGCTTTTTTGAAAGACATATGCACCAGTATTTTAATAAATAATTCTTTTGTGCATTTTCCATTTGTTGCTGTTGCCTTACTGTCTCCAAAGTCACCACAACATCTGCAGAACAGAAGAGTTTGAGGCCTTGATCCACTACTTTCGCACCACACTGAAATAACCTGTTTTGCCTATGTTCAGCTTGGTATTTTGCAGCAGATACTGCATGGGTGTTCTGGAAATTTATAAGTCAGCAATAATAATAATAATTTTCTTCTAAAGCCTGGGAGGAAGGGCTGAAGATAGACTGCAGACCTCTGGTTTAGAGGTTTTTATTGGATAAAGGTGGTGGCAGTGGTGTCACTACAACAGTTTTTATGAGTGGTATGCAGCAGAAGTAGCGACTTACTCTTTCGAATAGTAGCTTCAAGTTTCAACTCAGAGTAAGCTTCCACCAACAGAGTGCCATCAAATGACAAATCACAGTGCACAATAAAGCATCCAATGTAAGCAAAATAAAGCATTTCTTGGCTGATCCATCTTGGCACTGACAGTTTAACTGGTTGGCTTAATCTGCATTGTGTGAAGTCAAGAAGCAACAGCTTGGATGTAATGTTCAGTCCCACATTGTAGCTATAAAACTCACTGTCTTACACCTGCCTACCGTATCATTGCATTTTGCAGGAGTTGTGCTGCTTACTAATGTAAGGCTGTAAAAATGTGACACATCAGAATTACTGTTGCCGGATTGTTTTTGTGTCGCTGCCGCTTGCTGATTTGTATATTGTTTCATTGTGCATTGTGCATGTTAGCAGACTATTTATATCCTGGTGTGTCTATTGAAGGAAACCAGTGACTGGAGTTAATCTGAAACTAACAGCTGTATGTGTAAAAGCTTTTCCCCATGAAGCTTGTTATTAGATGTAGAGAGTAAGTACCTGTCTTTAGTCACCCTCGGGGTAAAGTGGCCATGGTAATGGAGGTTTATGAGAGCTGTGTTTATGACTCTAAAGGCCCGAGAAGACCAATGCAACGTCATCCTCTGATGCTGCAGCTTTTCAGCCCCACAGCCGTGAAGGATAGCATGTGTATTAAAAAAAAAAAAGGCTCTGCATGTGTGTTGTGAATAAAGTCAGGTCAGCATGAGCCTTCTTGTAGTCTGAATGTCTAAGAGCAATGGGCAGAAATAATAAGACTCACAATTATTCACTTGGAGGATTTTTTTGCAACAACGTCGTTTTATTGTGAAAAAGTCTTGGTGCATGGTAAGTGCAATCGTCCTGCAGGAGTCGTATGGTGTTCACCGTCCACTCCAGGAATAAAACCATCTCTACTGATGCAGCAGCAAGCCTGCTGTTCCAACACTGAGGAACTCCCCTCTAAATTAACTCAGCTGGCCTAAACAGATGGTCATAGCCTCAATCCTCTTGTGGATTTTACAGCCTCTAGCTAAAATCTGGTGGTTTATATGGGGAAAGAAAAAAAACAGAATGGATGTTGTGTGAAAGCAGTCTGGTTCATGGAAAGTCAGTGTGACTGTTGCACTTGTGACCACACCTAACTGTAACACTGCATTACACAACACTGAGTAATAAAGTTCTGAGATGGAGGGCAGAGACCATGATGGTACATGGCAGCAGAACACAGAGGCCATTTCCTTTCTGAATAAGTCAGATTTCTAATTAGACAAATTCATTGTAAAATGTCACAGTTGCAGCCAAATTTATCAAAGTCCCACAGCAAATTAGCTTTATTGGCAGAATATTCCAACTAGCTGCTGTTTTAAATCAAACTAGAAAATTTCTGAAGAAATTTTGATGGGTACCAATGAAGCTGCCCGTCCCCCCATGTGTGTGGCAAATGTCCTAATGAGTGTGAGTCAGGGGCCTCTGATCTGTAGTGTGTGTGTGTGTGTGTGTGTGTGTGTGTGTGCGTGCGTGCGTGCGTGCGTGCGTGCGTGCGTGTGTGCGTGCGTGCGTGTGTGTGCGCGTGCGTGCGTGTGTGTTGGGGAGAAGAAAGAGAAGAGGTGCGCTGACGCGCGCGTCTGTATTTTCCCACTGACAGCAGTTAATGAGTGATATTCATAATAAACCAATAGTGTGGATCAATAAAAAGGGTGTTTATCATTAAATGTGTCCTGTTCCTCTGAAAGAGGACAAGAGAGAAAAGAAGTGAGGCACGCTGACGCGCGCGTCTGCTGATACTCACTATATGTAAAGCAGTTATTGAGTGATGTCAATTAAAAACCAATAAACAGTGTGAATAGATCAATAACTGCATCCTGTTCCTCTGAACCACTGTATATTACTGTATATGGGCATGTGTGTGCGTGATTCCAGTCTTCCACACAAACCGGCTTCCTGCTCGTTAAGGTCGTCCTGGCAACGGGACACTTTGTAACTGCCATCTCACTCAAACTGACAGATACAGAGCACAGAGACTAATAGGAAATTAATAAACCCCTAGAACAACCGAGTGCTGTTTGCAAACGAAACGTCGTATCAAAATAATTCTTGAACCGTGAGCGCCAGAAGACTTTCAGGAACACAGGAATGTAATTTATTTTGCCCTATTGTGAAGGGAATTTAAATGGTGGCGACTTATCAAAAATGAGCACAATTTTTCAGTCCGGTCAGATTTGAATGGAGCTTCAATGGGAGGAAAAGTAGACTTTCTAACCTTTGAAGCTCCGTAACTCAAAAACCGTGCGTCTGAGCAAGTTTGGACCCACGGTCTAGATTGTAGCCAACTTGATTCCCGACGTTTTGAGATAAAGCTTGTGCACGTATGATGAAAACTCTAGGCGTGAGAGCCATTTGTTTGAGGATTTTAGAAATTAAATTTTTAGAGTGCGGCTAGAGTGAAGAGGGATTTTGGACAATTTTCTGATTTTTCATAAAACGTAACTCGCGATCAAAACCGATATGACAAAGTGCTTTGAGATGATTAAAGTTTCATTTGTTGTGTTCATTCCTATGGGACAAAATTTCGCAGTTTTTTGCGAATTACGTAAAAACCGTAAGACTTTTGTAGAGCGAAAGTCATAGCACACTTCTCTGGGCCGAGACGCACGTTTTGATATAACTTTTGTGGGGGTGCTGGCAACGCCCTAGGAGGAGATACGCGCCTATCCATGATGGATCATTGATGATCGAATGTTGGATCAGTGTAATCAGACCAGCAACGTTTCTCCATCTTCTATTGTCCAGTTCTGGTGAGTCTGTGTGAATTGTAGCCTCAGTTTCCTGTTCTTACTGACAGGAGGGAACCCGCTGTGGTCTTCTGCTGCTGGAGACCATCTGCTTCCAGGCTGGACGGGTTGTGTGTTCAGAGATGCAACATACTTTAGTTGGAACCACTTCTTATTTGACTTCCTCCTGTTCTTCTGTCATTATTGTGACTTCCACTAATGACTGCTGTTGTTCAGGCTCTGTCCCATGCTGTGATCAGGCCTCTTCTTATAGTGGATTAGACCCAGCAGTTCTCTGTTATTTCAGACCAGTCCGTCATTTATGTCTAAAGTTCTAGAGAACATTTTTTAAATCCATTTTCAGTCTTTTCCAGGAAAAACAACTATACCAGTCTGGTTTTAGATCTCATCATTGTACTGAATCTGCTACTTAAAGAACAGAATAACAATCTCTTGTCTCTCGCTGTCAAAAAACCTCTTCTGCTGGTGATGTTGGTCCCTACGGCAGCTTTTGACACTGTAGACCAACCAGTCCTTAACATCTGGTTCAGCTGGTTGGCTTTCAGAGAGCTGTGCTTGTATGATTTAAGTCCTGTTCAACACACGGGTCTTTTTCTGTCATGACAGGTGACTTGTCCTCCTCTTCAACTCTGTTTACCTCTGGAATGTCGCCGGGATCCATTCTGAGACCATTATCTGTTTTGTTTTTTTTATCTCTATGCTGATCTCCTGGAAACCTATCTACCAGTCACTCCCAGTTCTCCCACTTAGACGCCACGTAAACGCTGTTGACGGGCGCTTAAAGGACATTAAACAGTGGCTCTCTAAAAACCTCCTCCACCTAAATAAACAATAACAAAACTGAATGAATCCTGTTTAATGCCTGATGTTTGTGTGTCTGGATGCCTGGGAACTGGGGCGGCGATGTTTTCTGGTTTCTGTTGTGTGTCTGAACACTGCGGCTCATCTCTTTGTACATCCCTTCTCTCCGCCATGGTAGCTGACTTTGGAGAAATGCATTAGTGCAACAGTAGGAGGTATTAGAGTCACTGCGCCTCGAGCCAAAAGGGCTGTAACCACACAGCGTCTACCACAAAGTCAGAGGAAGGAAATGCTTACACACACTCTGCAACGCACACACTTGCACTACTCGCTCTGAGAGGTCCTTTTAAGGAAAAGGCCCAGCTCACGCCCGAGTGCTGAGTGGAGCTGAAGCAAGTCCCTCAAATGCAGAAACACAAATACTGTGACTGCATGTCTGCATGAGTCCTGAGAATCTGACAAGATTGTATCCGTCTAAACACAACCCCCTCCATCTATTCTGAGTTCAAATGATACCTGATATTCAGTGTTACTCTGCTGGTTGCAGGGTAATGTAGTCCAGCTGTACGGCCTGAAAATGACCAGCTGTTACATGAAACCTCTGGTCACATGCATGTCCAGCATTTATGGATGTGTGCTTAAATTTCACTTTTATTTTTTTCTGCTTTCTCATTGTTTGCTTCTATTTATGTCTGGCTGCGCCTTTAGGCCGAGGTCAGGCTCGCAGCGAAGAGGGCGGCCAGGGCAGAGGCCAGAGAGATCCGCATGAAGGAGCTGGAGCGGCAGCAGAAAGAGGTAAACAAGTTACAACAAACACCCGGATTTTGATATAAACTGCTTCCAACAGAGAAATTTAATGAAGGAAATGTTTCAAATGATCTTTATATGCATGCACAAGTGTGTGGAACAATTTTCCCATTTTATGCTGACTGGAGCAGATCAGCTGCATGCAGAATTATTGCATGTTGGTGCAGATGTTGTTTGCTGCGTGGCCTAGTGACACATTGTCCTAAATAACAACAGGATTTCAGCAATATTCCTGGCTCAAACCTGCAGTTTGGACCTAAAGAGTTTCCTGTTAGCAGAGCTTTATGCTCTTGAACATGTGTCTCCTTTTTGGTCACAGGTCAGTGCACAAACTTCCACAATAACTGCAGAGGCAAATGAAGTGCAGTGAAATGTAAAAATCTGCACAAAAAGAAACACATCTGCCGTTAATACAGATGTCTATGATGAAGTTCCTCGATATTACTGATAGGTTATCGATACTGCTTCTTTAATCCCACATTTATCATCATTAATCTCATACTGCAACATTCCCAACAGCTGAGGAAGATAAATCTCCCAAACTCTGCAAGATTTCTTGTTCTTGGAAAACTTCAGACGGCTAAAAATGGTGTTAATCCTCTGGGCTGGTGGACGCCAAAGTTGTAGCTGCCGTTCAGGACACCGAGGTCTGGACCTCCGCTTTTCCCAAAAAAATAGTCTTCTGAGCCGTGGGGTTTTTCAGAAGACTAAGCAGTTGTGATGTGCAGATTCATACTGACTTATAGAGATGGATGGATGGATGGATAGATGGATAGATGGATGGATGGATGGATGGATGGATGGATGGATGGATAGATAGATAGATAGATAGATAGATAGATAGGTAGATGGATAGATAGATGGATAGATTGATAGATGGATAGATAGATAGATGGATAGATAGATAGATAGATGGATGGATGGATAGCATGCAAAACATCTAAATCTGAGAAGCTGCGTGGTGCTGATGTCACCTCACTGAGTTTTATAAAGTCTTTTCTGTTAAATACCACCAATATGTGAAGTGTATTAGAAGCTTTGGAGATAAAACTTTAACAAAGACACAGGCAGCTTTATTTGTTCTTCTCAACAGGAATGAAGATCTACTACAATGTGACATTTGTTCTTATGTAAAGCATTTTGCGGAATGTTTTTGGCATGAAAGTGCTTTATGAATTTGATTTTTAATTAGCCCAGGAATATAAAGACTGTTTGATGATGAGCAACAATGTTACTTACAGACATGTTATATATGGTAAGATCTCTTATTTTCCTGATATGTGATTAAAAATGACAGATAATGAGTAAATATTTCCCTTGAAGGAACATTAAAACTTCCTTTCTGGCCCTTTGCCTCTCCAGACAAGTATTTGGAATCGGCACTACATTCTGCTTCATGTTGAAACAGTGTGTGTTGCTTTGTGTTTGCATTGTAGGTCAGTGGTGTGTTACATGAGTTTTTCTTTCTCTGCTTTAACACCTCTGATCTTCACCATAGGAGGCTGTACTTTTCTGAGCTCACTATTCTTAGCCTGAAGTAATCTCAATCACACAAACAGACTGTCATCTGTTGCCACTGACCTCTTTTACCTCACCCAGCTCCTTTCTTCTGAATTTATTTTCATTTTCTGCTGCCTAAGCCGGTACTTACTGTTAATGTCACCCAAAGCGAATACAAGTCTCCCTGAGCTTTCTCCAGTCAGCTGCGCTTTGTTATGCAATGATATTCTCAGAAGTAATTAAGGAATTAAGTCAAGTCTGCCAGCTTTATTATCATTACTAAAGGCTGAACTAGGATTTTATTTTATTCTAAATTTGAGATAAACAAGGGTTTTATGTTTTTAGGGAAATGCTCTCTGCCATGCTATTAGTCATTTGGAACTGGTTCGGCTTTGGGACCTGGGAACAGGAACACATGTTGTTTAATTAGCTTAAAGACTTGATAAACTCGGGACAGAACAGCACATTTGTTTCAGCACCTCAAACAGAGGCGTGTCGCCAAGTGGGAGAAAGGAGTGCAGTTAAAAGAGTTGTCCTTTGCCAGCCATCACTCGTGGCCGGAACATACTTGACAGCCAGCGTCTAGATTAATTTCCAGTGTATCTCATGCTGAGTGAGGAGCACGATGGAGAGAGATCCAGGATGTGTTGCATATAGTTTAGGATATGATGCCAATTTACATCGTGGAAAAATCCGGTTACTCATGTTGTTCACAGGTTTTTCTGTACAGACTTCCTGATGAACATTTAAAAGCAAAAACATGCAAATATTTACTAGAATGTCAGTGTGAGAGGCCAGACCTCCACCAAGCTGCTTATTTCCACCATACTGTGATTTCCAGTCTGTTCTGGTTCTACGTTCATGTTATATAGATCTACTATCATATTCCAGATCCATTGATAATGAATCTACTGTGTCTCGGCTACGTTGTGGTGTTTGTTGCATGTTTGTTTGTAGTGATGAAAAGTTGTTCCTGTTCTGGATGGTAGCGTCTAGAACGTTGTTCCTGTTCTGGATGGTAGTATCCAGAACGTTGTTCCTGTTCTGGATGATAGCGTCCAGAACGTTGTTCCTGTTCTGGATGGTAGCGTCTAGAACGTTGTTCCTGTTCTGGATGGTAGCGTCTAGAACGTTGTTCCTGTTCTGGATGGTAGCGCCTAGAACGTTGTTCCTGTTCTGGATGGTAGCGCCTAGAACGTTGTTCCTTTTCTGGATGGTAGCGCCTAGAACGTTGTTCCTGTTCTGGATGGTAGCGCCTAGAACGTTGTTCCTCTTCTGGATGGTAGCGTCTAGAATGTTGTTCCTTTTCTGGATGGTAGCGCCTAGAACGTTGTTCCTGTTCTGGATGGTAGCGTCTAGAACGTTGTTCCTGTTCTGGATGGTAGCGTCTAGAACGTTGTTCCTTTTCTGGATGGTAGCGCCTAGAACGTTGTTCCTGTTCTGGATGGTAGCGCCTAGAACGTTGTTCCTGTTCTGGATGGTAGCGTCTAGAACATTGTTCCTTTTCTGGATGGTAGCGCCTAGAATGTTGTTCCTCTTCTGGATGATGGTATCCAGAACGTTGTTCCTGTTCTGGATGGTAGCACCTAGAAAGTTGTTCCTTTTCTGGATGGTAGCGCCTAGAACGTTGTTCCTGTTCTGGATGATGGTATTCAGAACGTTGTTCCTGTTCTGGATGGTGGTATCCAGAATGTTGTTGTTCTGGATGTTAGCATCCAGAGTGTTGCTGGGATCCACATCTATCTTTTATTTCTTGGACCAAGACCTGTTCCCAGAAACACATCATGAAAATCCATCCAGTAGTTTTGCGCTCAAATTGATATAAACTCACAGAAGAGATAAAAACAAAAAAAAAAAAAAGAAAAAAGTTAAACTTCTTATCTGTCATTGTAGTATATTGTAAGAAAAAATGGATTCGGCATGAAAAAAAATCAAAGATTATATATATATATTTTTAGCTATGTTGCCCAAGCCATACTGAAAATTATGGGAAATGACAATAACCATAAGAGAAATCAGACAAGTTGCTACTTCTTTTAAGAAAACACAAAAGCACTGCAGGAAAACCAAACAGAGGATCATCAGGAGCACCAAGTGGTTCCTCGTCCCGATAGTAGTCTATACATTCTGTAATCATGAATAATAAGAAATATAGTTAGACCCCTCAGTTTACTGTAAATCTGTAAAAACTCTGACCAATCCAAACGTTCCGACCCAAACGGAGTTGTTCATTTCTTATATTTAGTAAGCTTCTTCTCCCGGCTCACCTTCCCCCCCCCCCCCCCCCCCCTCCTGCAAGGAGCAACGCCAAAAGGGGAGGAGCCAAGACAGGGCGCCACTTTCCCATCTTGCTAGCTCTCCAACATTACCTACCCCCAGGTTTAACAGACTAGAAATTTCCACTCAGCTGGAGAGAACTGCATTTTCTTATTTTGCACATTGGTGCTGAAATTACTCCAGGACACCTTAAAGTTCACTATCTTTGTCTCTTCTGATCAAATCAAAGCTTTTTAAGGAGCTTAAATAACCAAAGTCTGTAAATTCTACTTAAAAGATTGTTTTTTTCCAATGTTTTGACCCTGTCTTATTGTTGTATTGAATTGTTTTATTGTGTATTTTATGTGTGTAGATCGTTACAGCGAGCTGAATAGGTCTCCCTTCAAAAAGAGACTATTGATCTGTTTATGATTGATTTATGGTGCTCTGGAGACTTAATATAAAAAAATATACTTTTCTTCTTTTAAACAAAACTCTTTTTAGGTTTTCTGGGGAAAACGTAAAACTGTGCCGCTTCATTCATTTTTGCTTGTGTATCACATCAGTTATTTTATCATAAAACACAACCGAGATACTGGTCCGATAAACACACACACAAGTCATACGTGCTGGATCAATGGTTATTGTTAATCCGAGTCTGGTCAGGGTGTGTGACCCTTAAACCTTTTAGCCAGGTTCTAAAGGGGATTAGTAGTTTGAGCTCCTTGGTTTGTCCCACAGTGGAGCAGTTACTGTTGTTGCCGAGGCGCTGACTCGAGGCATGGGTTGCAGGACTCACAGCCACCTCAGGACTTTCTGGATGTTTCTTCACACGATGAAGACAGAATTCAGGAGTGGACCGTCAGAAAAACCTTAGTAGCAGCAAACAAAGGTCCTGCTTTGTCCACCTGTTGCTCTCAGCGTCGCGTCTCTGCCTGATCCGGCATACATGGCTGTCCGTGGCGCCGGCTGCTGACCCCTGAACGATGCCACCTTTCCTGGTTTTCTGAGGGCAGCAGGACGGCCGGCCATCGGCTGACGGGAAGGGGGCTGAGGGCTGCCTTCACCAGGCACCCGAGAGCCCCTCAGTTTAAAAAAGGAAGAGGGAGTTTGGTGAGTCGAAGAGAATGGGCACACGCTTGCAGACTGATTGTGTAACTGGTTTGATGAATGGGCTTATGACGGGGCCAGGCTTACTGGCTAATAAGCTGGCCAGACACGAAACGGGAGGAAAGTAAACAGACCAGATGGGCTTCAGTGTTTCCTGTGTTGTTGTTGTTGTTTATGTTGTTTGTTTCAGAAAATCCTTTCGTTTTGATTGAATTTATTGTTGTATTTTATCAGCGTAGAGGAAAGCATCCAGTGACAGGTGTACCATACAGGATCTCTGCAGCTCAGTCTCCACTTCCTGAACTTTGCTTTGCTGACGATTCAGCAAAAGGTTTGAGGTCTTTAAATCCGGGACATGACTTTTATTTGACCTGAGCTGTAACTTTACGGGGCCAAGAGGCCATATTCCTCTAATTACCTCAGTGTGCTGCTGTTGCTGAGGTGTTGCAGTGGGCAGGGTGATTTCTGCAAGCCTGCACCACCATGCAGACAATCCATTTATCAGGCTAGTGTACAAGAGAAACTGCAGTTGTAATGCTGGATTAAGGTCGTGGAATGCTTGGATGGAAAATGTAACAGTGAGGGTGGGGTGGGTTTTTTGGGTTTGCTGGATATGGGCAGCGACGGGTTGGAGCCAAGTTGCAGAGGCAGCACAGGCATTGGCACCGTTGCTCCCACTGGTGACAGAAATGTGGGTGTGTGAAGTCTCAGAAAGCTGTTAAAGTAAAAGCATCACATTAGAGACTGTTGAGATGTGATTTTACACACAAGTTAGAGAATCTTCTTCTCCACCAAAGGAATGGGATCTGGTGGCAGCGTTTGTTGAGAAGAGCCGCTTACGTCCTGTCATAAACTACGGCTTAGATGAGGGATCTCGCTAATCTTTTTATGGATGATTATTGGTTTTAACTGGTGGGCTTCGGTGGGCCAGTTTTGGCCCTTTGGTTGTACGTTTGACACATGTGGTCTTAACTTGAAGCATAATTCAGAATTAAACACCATTTTCATGTTTATTTTTTTGTTTTGTTTGTTGTTGTGTTTATGTTGTTGAGGTTTTCAGCCCCTATAAGGAGCGATCAGACTGAAGGGCTGGGCCCACTAGAGTTCAATGTTCCCTTTTTTTATTGCAAGCTTTGCTTCCTGTTTCTCTGCAGTAATTGTGTCCTTTTCAACCAGCTGTTAATGTTAGAATTACTTTTATCATTTATGTTTCTTTGTGGAGACACGTTGCTCCAGATGTATGATGCTCTTCTTTCACCCTTTTAATGTATTTTCATGCATCATATCATTACAGTGGACACCTGTTGAAAGGCTGTTTTCTGCTGCATTAGAATGCTGTATTTGTAAATCAGCTCCTTTAGTGGACATTAGCCAGTAGAATAAACATCTTATGTATGCGCTTATGTTGTAATTACTAAGTTTGCCTCAGTGATAAACAAAAGATTAAATAATTTAGATCAGTTTTAATAGAATAAATGTAGAAATAGTTTATTTAAAACATATTTTATAGAATAAGTAACAATAGAATAAAAAAAATTTAAATTAGACTATAGATTTTTATCAATCATCACTTGCATGTCTGTAAAAGTAAAGTATTGAATGTGGGGGAAAAAATGCATTTTTGCTTTTTAAGAATTTGCGCAGCAGAGTGTTCAGCATGCTGAAAAACCGTCATTTACCATGAATAGGAAGGTAAATAGTTCCTGGACATCTGCTGTGACGATGGATGTTCTCAAATCAGCTTCTCTCGCAGAGATGAAGTTTTTTTTCACCATCTTCATTCACCCCAAACATTCATATCCATTCATAAACCAGCTATGCCTGGATTAATCAGTATCAAATCAGATTTAATCTAAATCTAATCAGGCTGTTGTGGATCTACTTGATTCAGGAAAGTAGTAATGTTAGCCAGCCTTACTGTATTGATCCTTTCAGTTTCTCTCTTTCTTATTGGCTTATTAATCTTTAATTTGGAGCATTTTTAAGGCCCTACTTTATACTAATAGCCATTGTGCATTCGATGCGTAATCCCAACTGAAACCTCCTCACAAGAAAAACATGTCCAGTTCACCTCCACATTTACTCTACAGGTTGCTCTTAAGGTGATGACTGGAATTTCATGGAATGAAGCAAAAGGAGAAAGTATTTCTAATGTCTTTTACGTTATGTTGTAAATTTGTTCACCGACATTCGTATTGTTGAGGTTTTTTCTTGTCAGGCACCCATACAGACAGCTACGGGTTTATTTTTAGTCTGGCGCCGCCACGGGCAACCTGGGGTCCTGACATACCGGTTAGTGAATATGAGTAAAGCACGTTCTGGAGTTAGAGTGACTTTCAGTGAATGAGAAAACGCTTATTAGCATAAAACCCTTCATCACTTCATCACTTCCAGTTATTATCCATCCATTTGTCATCCTCTATATACCATCCATCCTTCCATCCATCTGGCATCCATCCATCCATCCATCCTCTATTCTCACTCAGCCACCCATCCATCCATCTGACATCCATCCATCCATCCATCATCCATCTGGCATCCATCCATCTGTCTATCTATCCATCAATCCATCCACCCATCCATCCATCTGACATCCACCCATCCATCCATTCATCCATCCACCCATCCATCTATCCATCCATCCATCTGACATCCACCCATCCATCCATTCATCCATCTGTCTATCTATCCATCCATCTATTCATCCATCCCTCCATCCTCTATTCTCACTCATCCACCCATCCATCCATCATCCATCTGGCATCCATCCATCTGTCTATCTATCCATCCATCCATCTGACATCCACCCATCCATCCATTCATCCATCCATCTGACATCCACCCATCCATCCATTCATCCATCCACCCATCCATCTATCCATCCATCCATCTGACATCCACCCATCCATCCATTCATCCATCCATCTGACTATCTATCCATCCATCCATCCATCATCCATCTATTCATCCATCCATCCATCCTCTATTCTCACTCATCCACCCATCCATCCATCATCCATCTGGCATCCATCCATCTGTCTATCTATCCATCCATCTATTCATCCATCCCTCCATCCTCTATTCTCACTCATCCACCCATCCATCCATCATCCATCTGGCATCCATCCATCTGTCTATCTATCCATCCATCCATCCATCATCCATCTATTCATCCATCCCTACATCCTCTATTCTCACTCATCCACCCATCCATCCATCATCCATCTGGCATCCATCCATCTGTCTATCTATCCATCCATCCATCCATCATCCATCTATTCATCCATCCATCCATCCTCTATTCTCACTCATCCACCCATCCATCCATCTGACATCCATCTGACATCCATCCATCCATCCATCATCCATCTGGCATCCATCCATCTATCCATCCATCCATCCATCATCCATCTATTCATCCATCCATCCATCCTCTATTCTCACTCATCCACCCATCCATCCATCTGACATCCATCTGACATCCACCCATCCATCCATTCATCCATCCACCCATCCATCTATCCATCCATCTGGCATCCATCCATCCATCCATTCATCCATCGTCTGTTCTCACCCATCCATCTATCCAGCCATCCATTCATCCATCTGGCATCCACCCATCCAGTCCTCTATTCTCACTCCTCCACCATCCATCCATCCACCCATCCATCTATCCATCCATCCATCATCGTCCATCCTACATCCATCCATCCTCCCTCCCTGCTCCCTCACAGGGACCGCCTGGTCCATGTCCTTGCTGCTGTTGAAGATACCGACCTGTCAGCGGCTCCATGTGTCCGTCTGCTCTCTGACTGGAGTCACTGCTGTGGACGAAGCCTCCCAGTGGTATTCTCTCTAAACCCAACATTACTGAATGCATGGTCCAGTGGGAGATAAAAGTTTTTTACTGGTAACTGAACCAGTGTAAAAACATTTCCTATGCTGTGAGTGTGTGTACAGCAGATTATATGCTGTTTCCTTTCAAAGAGCCATAACAAGCCAATCTAATCCTGGTTCATCCTGTTGCTAAGTAACCTGTTTTGTTGTTTGATACTTATTCCTCTGATCCTGGTGCAGAAAGTCCTGTTTACAGTTTGTAAAGCTCCAAAGGCCGCTATGTGTTCAAAACACACTGTTATGGAAGAGTTTCTGACAGCAGCCAGAAGGAATCATGGGAAACAGCTCAGTCTCTGAGGTCTCTCCTGGGTCAGTTCTTACTGGTACCGCTGACCAGCAGGGCACTTGACATTCCTGAGTGCCTCCCATAATCCTTTTTCTTCTTCTGCATGCTGCTTCTCTGGCATTCCAGTGTTTCAGTTCGCTGTTTCCTTCACTCATAATTTTCTGTCCTGTTTGTTTTTCTGTTTTGTCTTTTGCTGCTGCTGTGTAGATCTTTCAGGTGCAGAAGGTAGGCCCACTCTTCGTCATTTACACCTCAGATATGATTTGAAGCATGGTTATGTGATGATCTGGGCATGTGCCCCAGAAAATGATGGAAGCTGTTCTCTCCTCAGAAATATTACGGCTTGAACACCAAACTAGATGACCGAGTCGACAGCAAGTGGGGAGATATTGAACAATGGATGGTACACCTAAATGCAACTCTTTTAGCTCATCCTACTAACTGTTGTTTGTGTGTGTTGATCTGCATATTGTTAGGCCTTTGCTTGTGATTATTAGAGGTTTTTACAGACTTGCATCTGAACAACAGATAATTCCTGTTGAGCCTTTTTTTTTTTTTTTTGGAAAACATGGGTTGATAATGACTAAAAAGTGGCCATTAATGGTAATCCACTTATTCAGAGGAGCAGGGTGGCTGTTTGGCTTGAATCAGCATGACCATCTGCCACATCAGTGGGACACTGCATGGGATTAACTGAGCCCAGTTCACCCCTTTAGATACTTAATACTCAATCAGTGTAAGCGTCCAGCGTGGCGGCGACGTTACTCTGTGAGTGACTTGGAACCTAAGGGTGTGTGGTGTGTGTATAAACTGTGTGTGTACTGGACAACATTAACACCAGGTTTGAGTTTGGAGAGTCTTTGCATGTGTGTGAAGCATACTGGTGTGTTGGCCTTGTCACTGGGAGACCTCTATGGTTTTAAAGGCATGCAGGACTGATTGTATGTCATTGTACTGTTACATGAAGCCTTGTATAGATGCCTTCAACATGTCTCTGTCCAAACAGGTGGACCCCACGGACATGAGGAGGGACTTGAGTAAAGTTTATGCTGTTATGTTCTGTCTGTGTTCTTAGAGAGACCAGAGAGATTGATTCATGCAGAAAGAGGACGTGTTGTCTCACTGCTGTTGACAGACGAACAGATCCTCTTTCTGCAGCAGTGAAGAGTCGAACAGAGACTCTGAACAGTTTTAGTTTATCACTCAATGTAGACTACACAGGTTATCGATGTGTTTTCAGGTACAAATCACTACAAAAGATACAGTCATACATCGGGAAAGGTTGGCAGTATATTTTCTTAATGCTACCTTCTTTTTTCCACATTATTGTAGTTATGCATCTATTTTTGCTTTAATCTGCCATCTGAAACAGAAAAAGTTGATAATCATCATAATGTCAATTTTGGGCAGTGATAATCGCTTAACCTCTAGGTGTTACCACTGTGTAATGTTCCATTCTTCCTGCAACATGCAGCAGTACAAACTAGTTGTTTCCTCATTTGTCTCATTGGTTCCCACGGTCAGTTTCCTCCAAAAAGGATCTGGATTGGTAACAGTGCAGGTTTGTCATGTTAGTCATCCCACCCCAAAAACAGCAGCATGCACCAAAACTGACTTCACAATCTCTGGTGCTTCTGGCATTGAGTGTTGTTTCAGCTTGTCGTTTACCTTTTCATTAATGAGGGATTTGTTTTAAAAAACATCAAGAGCAGCAGAGTAATAAAGCCGGTATGTTTACAGATTCACTATATTGCCAAGAGTATTGTCTCATCTGCCTTTACATGCATATTCAATTTCAGTAACATCCCATTCTTAGTCCAAAGGGTCTAATATGCTGTCAGCCCCTGTTCTGGGGAACTTTCCATGAGGTTTAGGAGTGTTTATGGGAATTTTTGACATGTTTGTGAGGTCAGACAGTGATGTTACACAAACAGACCTGGCTCACATTCTCCACTAATTCATCCTGAAGGTGTTGTGTCCAGTTGAGGTCAGGACCCTGTGTAGGCCACTCAGGTTCTTCCACACCAAACTGGCTCATCATGTCTTTATGGACCTTGTTTTGTGTCCTGGTGTGCAATTGTTGTAACAGAAAGAAACCATCCCCAAACGCTGTTAGAAGTTAGAAACATGGAATTTTCCAATGTCTCTTGTTTTACTGAAGCATTCAGAGTTCCTTTCTGAGGAACCAAGGGTGCATTTACATCCGGATAGTCCGCTAGACTCGGTCCGATTGGGGACTCTACTCAGTTGTAGTGGGGTGTATCTATGTGGACTGAGATCAGGTTCCTGCTACATTTTGGTCAAACGCACCAAACCAGAATAATATATCCCCATTCCCACCAATGAAACTCGTTGTTTTGGGTTTTTTATTGTGTCTTATGCAAGTATACTGCAGAAATATATTGGACATGATTTCCATGATTTGGATTGATGAATGAATACCTCTGGCAATATAATGTAGCTGTGTGCCCCTCAAAACCATGTAAGTGTTGTAAATGTTCCAGAAACAAAGGAAATGGCCTAAAAGCTGAACAGGTCTGTTGAAGCTGTGTTGGTACCGGCATACGTCCTGTAAAACCTCTACGGGGGAAACTCATGGGGCTAAGTGGCGTCGTCTTCATCGTAGCATTGGCCAAACCTGGATGCTGGGTCTGGAGATGGGAAGTCTGGAGAAGTGGATAAAATTAAAATGCTAATTCAGTAACACTGAATTAGCATTTTAACACATGTTCTTATTCACTTGTGACTGATGAATGGAGGGATCTGAGGGACTGGATCACACACATCATGATGGTGGTTTGATATTTTCTCAGAGGAGAAATATACAAAGGAAAGTGCGGCTCATTGAGTTTTCTCCTGTATTTATTAGAAAAATTAGAAGCTCTGCACATTGTTTACAATAACCTGCCTGGAAAACCTGGTTGTAATATAAACTCCACCCAATTCAGGAATTAATTTTATTTATTAGTCTCACAGTTATGGCAAACAGCAGATATGTTGGTTGTTTATCTTGCTGGGATGGGTTTTACCTGGAGGAAAATGGGAGGATGAATGGGTCATGAGAGGCTTTTTACTGGTAGAAAATCTTTTAGATTTGTGACAGGACTTGTTTGCTGCAGAGCTTTAGAGCACTGGAACTTTGCAGACTGGAAGTGATCATCAGAATCCTCCTGATAGTTCACATGAAATGAAAATCAACCAGACAGACATTTAAATTGACGGAGTGAGCTCTGTAGTAAAAGCCAGTTTCCTCTCTCATCCGTCCTGATCATCTTGTTTTATCTCTAACTATCTTCATCTGTTCCTTCCTTCACACCCCTCATCCCTCATCCTTTCCATCCCTTGTCCAGGAGGACAGTGAGAAGTATTCACGCTCATCACGGATCCACACGGTTTGTAGTCCTCCCTCTCTTTACCCGTCCCGTCTTCTCACACCATTTTCAGACTTTCTTTTGTTTTTAACCTGCGCTTCAGTTGTGGTCTGTTGCGGCTCTGCAGGTAAAGATTGACTGATGGAAACTGAGAGAGAGTTTGTGGAGGATCCATCTTTGCTGCCAACGTTTGTGTTTGTTGTGAATCAAACACTGTGTCCATGTCTGAAATGCCTAACCATCCATTTCACTCTCCACACAGCTGTCAGACGACGATGAGCGGATGTCGGTGGGAAGCCGCAGCAGCGTCAGGGTCAGTATCAAAAGAGAAAACTCCAGACGTGCCTGAAGCTTTTGGCCATGCTGAGCGTGTCCTGGCAGCAGGACGCCATCATGGCTCGTTGATGATGCTGTCTTGTCTCACACAGTCTGACATTGAGCCCGTCGGCGCTTACGGTGGAGGGGTAAGGAGCGGTGAACAAAGCATGAGCTGAGTTGGTTATTTACCAGCTGATTGCTGCGCTTGGTGAAAGTGAAGGGAGGCTTCGGTCGGTTTGGGATTTCTTCTTCGTTGTTGAGGAAAACATGCCAGAACGTTGAATGGCAGGAAGTGTGTTGAAGGAAACAATGTGTGAATGTCGGCTAACGTCTGTCCGCTGGCGTTGTTCACGACTTGTTTTTGCTGTTGTGAAGGAAAACTCACCAGCTTGGAATCAGTTCACTTTCATTCAGCCAAAGAGCACAGTGTGTCCTGGTTTTACCCATCTGGACCAAACCTCTCCACGATGAAGCTCCGTTTTCTGCTTGGCTTTCTGTAACTGTGAACGAGAACAAAACCAGCTGAATGTTGTTTTGGTTTCTGCTTCCTGACCAGTGTGACCAGTGTGCTTCATAAATCCCATTTAATAAATCTGGAAACCTGCTGAGCATGTAAATAAAAACAGAATGCAATAGATTACAAATCCCATTAATCCATATTTTATTCCCAGTAGAACATTAACAACACATTGGATTAACTGGGTAAACTGAGACATTTTACTGGTTTAAAAGTGAGCAGATTGTGATGCTGATGGTAGAAAGGTAAAGCAGGAAAAACAAACGACTGGAAAAGGAACTGGTCCCAGTCACAAACAACACGGCCATTTGACAGCTGATTGGGTTACTTAGCAACAGGTTGGTAAAAGGATGTAAAGATGGACAGATGTTCGTTCTTCTTCACGTTTTTGTGAAATTTTGCAACAACATAAAAAACTTTTATTTAATGAAAAATTGTGGCGACCCTGAAGATCCGACCAGCTCAGTGTTTAATATCAGCACATTCAGAGAATCAGAAGGAATCTCTGTATGTAGGGACGGGGCTGATGGTGATGTTGATGTTTTGGAGATCCTCATGCAACTCTGCATGAAAACAGACATGATTCTGTACTGGAAACCAGTGCATGGACTCAGAAACACGTCCAGACATCAGTGTGAACCCAGTTCATGCAGGTTAAAGCTCCATCATACGTGAAGAGGATCCAGAAACACGCCGTCTTCTCTGGACCAAAGCTCATCTAAAATGTTCTGAGTGGAAACCTGGATGAAGATGTGGAATAGTTTGTGGACAGCATGGACGGCGTGTCCTGCAGACTAAAGAGGAGAGGGAGCATCCAGCTTGTTATTCAATTCAATTCAACTTTATTTGTATAGCGCCACTTCACAACCATGTTGTCACAGAGCACTTTACATACACGAAGCAACAGACACATCATTTCCAGCCAGTTCATACATATCCGATAATAGAAACCAACTGATTGTATCGAGTCATGACTTGGATCCAATCCTCCATCCTGAGCTGCACGCGGCGACAGTGGGAAGGAAAAAACTCCCCTTTAACAGGAAGAAAACCTCGGGCAGAACCCGGCTCAGGGAGGGCAGCCATCTGCCTGGACTGGTTGGGGTGGAGAGGACAGGAAAGACAGATCAACATGCACTTAACAGCCTGCATCTCTGATGGGATGGGGTTGCTTTAGTTCCCAGCAGCTGCTCTCCTCACTTCCCAGATGTTTCCAGATGTTAGAAGAAGAGGAGATGCTAACGATGCTAATCCTGGAACGACTTTTTACAGACGTGTTGCTGCTTCAGATTCACAATCAGCTCAGATTTTACATGAAATGATGAAACGTCTCAGTTTCACCGCCTGATATGATGTTTATGTTCTACTGGGAATAAAATATGTCTTTATTAGCTTTGTAAATCATTGTTTTTGCTTCTTATTTGCCTTTTGCACATCTTTCTGAGAGGCTTTGTACTTCACTCTTCTTTTTGCTTTTCTAGCAGGCTTCCTCTCTACACAAAAAGTCCAAGAAAAAGAAGAAACATAAGCACAAAGACCGAGACGTATGTAGCAGCTCTGTAGATGTAGGAAGGTAGAACGGCATCAGGTGTCTCATTGCTTTTCCTTTATTCACAGAGAAACGGCTATGATGATGATTACAGCGTCATGTCCGGCAGGGTTAGTAACTGTCTGCACAGACGTTTTCTCCTGAACAAACATGATGACTGTTATCTGATTCCAGCGGGAAAGAAAGTTAACGTAGCAGCTGCATCTCATCTTTCATCGCTCTCCTGTCTGTCAGAGTTCCAGACTCAGTGATGAAAGCAGAGCGTCGCGCTCCTCCAGGACAGACCTGACGGTGCGTTCTGGACTCATTTAACTGAAGGGCTTCATGTTGTTCTTCTTTACGCATCAGTAAGCCAGATGAAAACCAGCAGAGCTCTGGCTCATCTGTGTTATTATGGAAGAAACTGCAGAAAGCCGGATGCTTTGTGTGTCTTCAGGCTAAAAACAGGCATCATGTGTTGCTTTCCTGCTGCAGCTGGAGTCAGACAGAGCTCTGCTCATCCTAACAGGTTCAACCTGACAGAAGGATTTGTCTTGGACAGCTGACCTGATGAACATGTGCAGGTTGCCAGTTCCTGATTTCCTGCTTTCATTGGAAGGGGGGAAGGAAATGGCAAACAGCTAGATGAATGAAAGGATGAATGGAAGTTGTACTTCGGTCGTTGTTTCCCCGTCAGGCGTAGACCTGAAAGCCTGAGCAGGGAATCCTGTCTGACGCTGTCGCCTGTCTCCTCTCAGACCTCCAGGCTGAGCGAAGACAGCCGGCCCTCGCGGGGCTCCAGGCTGGACCTGCAGCCGGTGGGTGTTCATGTGGGACTCCACTGACTGACTCACCCCCACTCACCCCCACTCACCCCCACTCACCTCACTGCGTGTGACTGTCAGAAACTTTTCTAACTCGCCACATTGTACGGGAGTTCCCTACTGCTGCCATCTTGTTGACAGGGAACCTGCACTGATCTCACGCCTCTCTGTGGATATTACAAGCACGGCGTGTGTGTGTGTGTGTGTGTGTGTGTGTGTGTCTGCATTTAAATAGTCATAACCTAAAGTCGACGGACCCCTGACCGACGTCTGCAGGTGAAGATGAGGTCATTTGCTTCCGACGTTGCAGGACCTGCGATGTGACTGTTGCACGTGTTGCCATGACGATGCTCCAAGCTTCCCGTGTGTTAACCCTTTGTTGGCACATTTTGACCAGCATGCACACTGTGTTTGCTTACAGACTAAACATTTTACAGTTTATAAAGTAAATTACCTCCATTTGTGCGTGAAAGCATCGGCATCCCGCAGAGCGCTCTGTGGTGGAGCGAACGTCTGATGACACGAAGCCTCCTGTAAGTCTGAAAGTTGCTTTGTTCTTAACCCGGAGGTCAGAGCATGACCTCCATCTCCGCACACGACCAGTCATTGCAGGTCATCAGTTGCAAGGATTAAATACCCCGTCCAGCAGAGGATTTGTATATTTATGAAGGGAAACTTCAGCGTTTGAGGGACTCAGACGTGTCGTGTTTTATCAGTGGCTTCAGGACGACCAACAAGATTAATGAAAAACTGATCATTTCTCTCTGGAGGTTCGGTCTTCCAGATTATTATAGAAAACTGAAATCTCCTGAAAATGGCAAAATATGATGAAATGAAAAATCTGACAAAAATATCAATTTTACTGCTTTAAATGGAGGAAAAAGAAGAAAAACATGTAGATCAGGTGTTTGTACGACTTGCGTTTGTTGTTTTTAGAGTGGAATGGAGGATTTATTTGTTTGTAGCTGAATCAGATGGAAGATCTCCTCCTCGCTCATCTGTCTCGCCTCCTCCTCCTCCTCCTCCTCCTCGCTCATCTGTCTCGCCTCCTCCTCCTCGCTCATCTGTCTCGCCTCCTCCTCCTCGCTCATCTGTCTCGCCTCCTCCTCCTCCTCCTGGCTCATCTGTCTCACCTCCTCCTCCTCCTCGCTCATCTGTCTCGCCTCCTCCTCCTCGCTCATCTGTCTCGCCTCCTCCTCCTCCTCCTCGCTCATCTGTCTCGCCTCCTCCTCCTCCTCCTGGCTCATCTGTCTCACCTCCTCCTCCTCCTCGCTCATCTGTCTCGCCTCCTCCTCCTCGCTCATCTGTCTCACCTCCTCCTCCTCCTCGCTCATCTGTCTCGCCTCCTCCTCCTCCTCGCTCATCTGTCTCGCCTCCTCCTCCTCCTCCTCGCTCATCTGTCTCACCTCCTCCTCCTCCTCGCTCATCTGTCTCGCCTCCTCCTCCTCCTCCTCGCTCATCTGTCTCACCTCCTCCTCCTCGCTCATCTTTCTCACCTCCTCCTCCTCGCTCATCTGTCTCGCCTCCTCCTCCTCCTCCTCGCTCATCTGTCTCGCCTCCTCCTCCTCCTCCTCGCTCATCTGTCTCGCCTCCTCCTCCTCCTCCTCGCTCATCTGTCTCGCCTCCTCCTCCTCCTCCTCGCTCATCTGTCTCGCCTCCTCCTCCTCCTCCTCCTCGCTCATCTGTCTCGCCTCCTCCTCCTCCTCCTCGCTCATCTGTCTCACCTCCTCCTCGTCCTCCTCGCTCATCTGTCTCGCCTCCTCCTCCTCCTCCTCGCTCATCTGTCTCGCCTCCTCCTCCTCCTCCTCGCTCATCTGTCTCGCCTCCTCCTCCTCGCTCATCTGTCTCGCCTCCTCCTCCTCCTCCTCGCTCATCTGTCTCGCCTCCTCCTCCTCCTCCTCCTCCTCGCTCATCTGTCTCACCTCCTCCTCCTCCTCGCTCATCTGTCTCACCTCCTCCTCCTCCTCCTCGCTCATCTGTCTCGCCGCCTCCTCCTCCTCCTCCTCGCTCATCTGTCTCGCCTCCTCCTCCTCCTCCTCGCTCATCTGTCTCGCCTCCTCCTCCTCCTCCTCGCTCATCTGTCTCGCCTCCTCCTCCTCCTCCTCGCTCATCTGTCTCACCTCCTCCTCCTCCTCGCTCATCTGTCTCGCCTCCTCCTCCTCCTCCTCGCTCATCTGTCTCACCTCCTCCTCCTCGCTCATCTGTCTCGCCTCCTCCTCCTCCTCCTCGCTCATCTGTCTCGCCTCCTCCTCCTCGCTCATCTGTCTCACCTCCTCCTCCTCCTCGCTCATCTGTCTCGCCTCCTCCTCCTCCTCCTCGCTCATCTGTCTCGCCTCCTCCTCCTCCTCCTCGCTCATCTCTCACCTCCTCCTCCTCCTCCTCCTCCTCGCTCATCTGTCTCGCCTCCTCCTCCTCCTCCTCGCTCATCTGTCTCGCCTCCTCCTCCTCCTCCTCGCTCATCTGTCTCGCCTCCTCCTCCTCCTCCTCCTCCTCGCTCATCTGTCTCGCCTCCTCCTCCTCCTCCTCGCTCATCTGTCTCGCCTCCTCCTCCTCCTCCTTGCTCATCTGTCTCGCCTCCTCCTCCTCCTCCTCCTCGCTCATCTGTCTCGCCTCCTCCTCCTCCTCCTCGCTCATCTGTCTCGCCTCCTCCTCCTCCTCGCTCATCTGTCTCGCCTCCTCCTCCTCCTCCTCGCTCATCTGTCTCGCCTCCTCCTCCTCCTCCTCCTCGCTCATCTGTCTCGCCTCCTCCTCCTCCTCCTCGCTCATCTGTCTCGCCTCCTCCTCCTCCTCCTCCTCGCTCATCTGTCTCGCCTCCTCCTCCTCCTCCTCCTCCTCGCTCATCTGTCTCGCCTCCTCCTCCTCCTCCTCGCTCATCTGTCTCACCTCCTCCTCCTCGCTCATCTGTCTCGCCTCCTCCTCCTCCTCCTCGCTCATCTGTCTCGCCTCCTCCTCCTCGCTCATCTGTCTCACCTCCTCCTCCTCCTCGCTCATCTGTCTCGCCTCCTCCTCCTCCTCCTCGCTCATCTGTCTCGCCTCCTCCTCCTCCTCCTCGCTCATCTCTCACCTCCTCCTCCTCCTCGCTCATCTGTCTCGCCTCCTCCTCCTCCTCCTCGCTCATCTGTCTCGCCTCCTCCTCCTCCTCCTCGCTCATCTGTCTCGCCTCCTCCTCCTCCTCCTCGCTCATCTGTCTCGCCTCCTCCTCCTCCTCCTCCTCGCTCATCTGTCTCGCCTCCTCCTCCTCCTCCTCGCTCATCTGTCTCGCCTCCTCCTCCTCCTCCTCCTCCTCGCTCATCTGTCTCGCCTCCTCCTCCTCCTCCTCGCTCATCTGTCTCGCCTCCTCCTCCTCCTCCTCCTCGCTCATCTGTCTCGCCTCCTCCTCCTCCTCCTCGCTCATCTGTCTCGCCTCCTCCTCCTCCTCCTTGCTCATCTGTCTCGCCTCCTCCTCCTCCTCCTCCTCGCTCATCTGTCTCGCCTCCTCCTCCTCCTCCTCGCTCATCTGTCTCGCCTCCTCCTCCTCCTCGCTCATCTGTCTCGCCTCCTCCTCCTCCTCCTCGCTCATCTGTCTCGCCTCCTCCTCCTCCTCGCTCATCTGTCTCGCCTCCTCCTCCTCCTCCTCGCTCATCTGTCTCGCCTCCTCCTCCTCCTCCTCCTCGCTCATCTGTCTCGCCTCCTCCTCCTCCTCCTTGCTCATCTGTCTCGCCTCCTCCTCCTCCTCCTCCTCGCTCATCTGTCTCGCCTCCTCCTCCTCGCTCATCTGTCTCGCCTCCTCCTCCTCCTCCTCGCTCATCTGTCTCGCCTCCTCCTCCTCCTCGCTCATCTGTCTCGCCTCCTCCTCCTCCTCCTCGCTCATCTGTCTCGCCTCCTCCTCCTCCTCGCTCATCTGTCTCGCCTCCTCCTCCTTCTCCTCCTCGCTCATCTGTCTCGCCTCCTCCTCCTCCTCCTCGCTCATCTGTCTCGCCTCCTCCTCCTCCTCGCTCATCTGTCTCGCCTCCTCCTCCTCCTCCTCGCTCATCTGTCTCGCCTCCTCCTCCTCCTCCTCCTCGCTCATCTGTCTCGCCTCCTCCTCCTCCTCGCTCATCTGTCTCGCCTCCTCCTCCTCCTCCTCGCTCATCTGTCTCACCTCCTCCTCCTCGCTCATCTGTCTCGCCTCCTCCTCCTCCTCCTCGCTCATCTGTCTCGCCTCCTCCTCCTCGCTCATCTGTCTCGCCTCCTCCTCCTCCTCGCTCATCTGTCTCGCCTCCTCCTCCTCCTCCTCGCTCATCTGTCTCGCCTCCTCCTCCTCCTCCTCCTCGCTCATCTGTCTCGCCTCCTCCTCCTCCTCCTCGCTCATCTGTCTCGCCTCCTCCTCCTCCTCCTCCTCGCTCATCTGTCTCGCCTCCTCCTCCTCCTCCTCCTCCTCGCTCATCTGTCTCGCCTCCTCCTCCTCCTCCTCGCTCATCTGTCTCACCTCCTCCTCCTCGCTCATCTGTCTCGCCTCCTCCTCCTCCTCCTCGCTCATCTGTCTCGCCTCCTCCTCCTCGCTCATCTGTCTCACCTCCTCCTCCTCCTCGCTCATCTGTCTCGCCTCCTCCTCCTCCTCCTCGCTCATCTGTCTCGCCTCCTCCTCCTCCTCCTCGCTCATCTGTCTCAGCCTCCTCCTCCTCCTCGCTCATCTGTCTCGCCTCCTCCTCCTCCTCCTCGCTCATCTGTCTCGCCTCCTCCTCCTCCTCCTCGCTCATCTGTCTCGCCTCCTCCTCCTCCTCCTCGCTCATCTGTCTCGCCTCCTCCTCCTCCTCCTCGCTCATCTGTCTCGCCTCCTCCTCCTCCTCCTCGCTCATCTGTCTCGCCTCCTCCTCCTCCTCCTCCTCCTCGCTCATCTGTCTCGCCTCCTCCTCCTCCTCCTCGCTCATCTGTCTCGCCTCCTCCTCCTCCTCCTCCTCGCTCATCTGTCTCGCCTCCTCCTCCTCCTCCTCGCTCATCTGTCTCGCCTCCTCCTCCTCCTCCTCTGCTCATCTGTCTCGCCTCCTCCTCCTCCTCCTCCTCGCTCATCTGTCTCGCCTCCTCCTCCTCCTCCTCGCTCATCTGTCTCGCCTCCTCCTCCTCCTCGCTCATCTGTCTCGCCTCCTCCTCCTCCTCCTCGCTCATCTGTCTCGCCTCCTCCTCCTCCTCGCTCATCTGTCTCGCCTCCTCCTCCTCCTCCTCGCTCATCTGTCTCGCCTCCTCCTCCTCCTCCTCCTCGCTCATCTGTCTCGCCTCCTCCTCCTCCTCCTCGCTCATCTGTCTCGCCTCCTCCTCCTCCTCCTCGCTCATCTGTCTCGCCTCCTCCTCCTCGCTCATCTGTCTCGCCTCCTCCTCCTCCTCCTCGCTCATCTGTCTCGCCTCCTCCTCCCTCCTCGCTCATCTGTCTCGCCTCCTCCTCCTCCTCCTCGCTCATCTGTCTCGCCTCCTCCTCCTCCTCGCTCATCTGTCTCGCCTCCTCCTCCTCTCCTCCTCGCTCATCTGTCTCGCCTCCTCCTCCTCCTCCTCGCTCATCTGTCTCGCCTCCTCCTCCTCCTCGCTCATCTGTCTCGCCTCCTCCTCCTCCTCCTCGCTCATCTGTCTCGCCTCCTCCTCCTCCTCCTCGCTCATCTGTCTCGCCTCCTCCTCCTCCTCCTCCTCCTCGCTCATCTGTCTCGCCTCCTCCTCCTCTCTCTGCTCATCTGTCTCGCCTCCTCCTCCTCCTCCTCGCTCATCTGTCTCGCCTCCTCCTCCTCCCTCCTCGCTCATCTGTCTCGCCTCCTCCTCCTCCTCCTCCTCGCTCATCTGTCTCGCCTCCTCCTCCTCCTCGCTCATCTGTCTCGCCTCCTCCTCCTCCTCTTGCTCATCTGTCTCGCCTCCTCCTCCTCCTCCTCCTCGCTCATCTGTCTCGCCTCCTCCTCCTCCTCCTCCTCGCTCATCTGTCTCGCCTCCTCCTCCTCCTCCTTGCTCATCTGTCTCGCCTCCTCCTCCTCCTCCTCCTCGCTCATCTGTCTCGCCTCCTCCTCCTCCTCCTCGCTCATCTGTCTCGCCTCCTCCTCCTCCTCTCGCTCATCTGTCTCGCCTCTCCTCCTCCTCCTCGCTCATCTGTCTCGCTCCTCCTCCTCCTCCTCGCTCATCTGTCTCGCCTCCTCCTCCTCCTCGCTCATCTGTCTCGCCCCTCCTCCTCCTCCTCCTCCCTCCTCCTCGCTCATCTGTCTCGCCTCCTCCTCCTCCTCGCTCATCTGTCTCGCCTCCTCCTCCTCCTCCTCCTCCTCGCTCATCTGTCTCGCCTCCTCCTCCTCCTCCTCCTCCTCGCTCATCTGTCTCGCCTCCTCCTCCTCCTCCTCGCTCATCTGTCTCACCTCCTCCTCCTCGCTCATCTGTCTCGCCTCCTCCTCCTCCTCCTCCTCGCTCATCTGTCTCGCCTCCTCCTCCTCCTCCTCGCTCATCTGTCTCGCCGCCTCCTCCTCCTCCTTGCTCATCTGTCTCGCCTCCTCCTCCTCCTCCTCCTCGCTCATCTGTCTCGCCTCCTCCTCCTCCTCCTCGCTCATCTGTCTCGCCTCCTCCTCCTCCTCGCTCATCTGTCTCGCCTCCTCCTCCTCCTCCTCGCTCATCTGTCTCGCCTCCTCCTCCTCCTCGCTCATCTGTCTCGCCTCCTCCTCCTCCTCCTCGCTCATCTGTCTCGCCTCCTCCTCCTCCTCCTCCTCGCTCATCTGTCTCGCCTCCTCCTCCTCCTCCTTGCTCATCTGTCTCGCCTCCTCCTCCTCCTCCTCCTCGCTCATCTGTCTCGCCTCCTCCTCCTCGCTCATCTGTCTCGTCTCGCCTCCTCCTCCTCGCTCATCTGTCTCGCCTCCTCCTCCTCCTCCTCGCTCATCTGTCTCGCCTCCTCCTCCTCCTCGCTCATCTGTCTCGCCTCCTCCTCCTCCTCCTCGCTCATCTGTCTCGCCTCCTCCTCCTCCTCCTCCTCGCTCATCTGTCTCGCCTCCTCCTCCTCCTCCTCGCTCATCTGTCTCGCCTCCTCCTCCTCCTCCTCGCTCATCTGTCTCGCCTCCTCCTCCTCCTCCTCGCTCATCTGTCTCGCCTCCTCCTCCTCCTCCTCCTCGCTCATCTGTCTCGCCTCCTCCTCCTCCTCCTCCTCCTCGCTCATCTGTCTCGCCTCCTCCTCCTCCTCCTTGCTCATCTGTCTCGCCTCCTCCTCCTCCTCCTCGCTCATCTGTCTCGCCTCCTCCTCCTCCTCCTCCTCGCTCATCTGTCTCGCCTCCTCCTCCTCCTCCTCCTCGCTCATCTGTCTCGCCTCCTCCTCCTCGCTCATCTGTCTCGCCTCCTCCTCCTCCTCGCTCATCTGTCTCGCCTCCTCCTCCTCCTCCTTGCTCATCTGTCTCGCCTCCTCCTCCTCCTCCTCCTCCTCGCTCATCTGTCTCGCCTCCTCCTCCTCCTCCTTGCTCATCTGTCTCGCCTCCTCCTCCTCCTCCTCCTCGCTCATCTGTCTCGCCTCCTCCTCCTCCTCCTCGCTCATCTGTCTCGCCTCCTCCTCCTCCTCCTCGCTCATCTGTCTCGCCTCCTCCTCCTCCTCCTCGCTCATCTGTCTCGCCTCCTCCTCCTCCTCCTCCTCGCTCATCTGTCTCGCCTCCTCCTCCTCCTCCTCGCTCATCTGTCTCGCCTCCTCCTCCTCCTCCTTGCTCATCTGTCTCGCCTCCTCCTCCTCCTCCTCCTCGCTCATCTGTCTCGCCTCCTCCTCCTCCTCCTCGCTCATCTGTCTCGCCTCCTCCTCCTCCTCGCTCATCTGTCTCGCCTCCTCCTCCTCCTCCTCGCTCATCTGTCTCGCCTCCTCCTCCTCCTCCTCCTCCTCGCTCATCTGTCTCGCCTCCTCCTCCTCCTCCTCGCTCATCTGTCTCGCCTCCTCCTCCTCCTCCTCCTCGCTCATCTGTCTCGCCTCCTCCTCCTCCTCCTTGCTCATCTGTCTCGCCTCCTCCTCCTCCTCCTCCTCGCTCATCTGTCTCGCCTCCTCCTCCTCCTCCTCGCTCATCTGTCTCGCCTCCTCCTCCTCCTCGCTCATCTGTCTCGCCTCCTCCTCCTCCTCCTCGCTCATCTGTCTCGCCTCCTCCTCCTCCTCCTCCTCGCTCATCTGTCTCGCCTCCTCCTCCTCCTCTTGCTCATCTGTCTCGCCTCCTCCTCCTCCTCCTCCTCGCTCATCTGTCTCGCCTCCTCCTCCTCGCTCATCTGTCTCGCCTCCTCCTCCTCCTCCTCGCTCATCTGTCTCGCCTCCTCCTCCTCCTCGCTCATCTGTCTCGCCTCCTCCTCCTCCTCCTCGCTCATCTGTCTCGCCTCCTCCTCCTCCTCGCTCATCTGTCTCGCCTCCTCCTCCTTCTCCTCCTCGCTCATCTGTCTCGCCTCCTCCTCCTCCTCCTCGCTCATCTGTCTCGCCTCCTCCTCCTCCTCGCTCATCTGTCTCGCCTCCTCCTCCTCCTCCTCGCTCATCTGTCTCGCCTCCTCCTCCTCCTCCTCCTCGCTCATCTGTCTCGCCTCCTCCTCCTCCTCCTCCTCCTCGCTCATCTGTCTCGCCTCCTCCTCCTCCTCCTTGCTCATCTGTCTCGCCTCCTCCTCCTCCTCCTCGCTCATCTGTCTCGCCTCCTCCTCCTCCTCCTCCTCGCTCATCTGTCTCGCCTCCTCCTCCTCCTCCTCCTCCTCGCTCATCTGTCTCGCCTCCTCCTCCTCGCTCATCTGTCTCGCCTCCTCCTCCTCCTCGCTCATCTGTCTCGCCTCCTCCTCCTCCTCCTTGCTCATCTGTCTCGCCTCCTCCTCCTCCTCCTCCTCCTCGCTCATCTGTCTCGCCTCCTCCTCCTCCTCCTCCTCGCTCATCTGTCTCGCCTCCTCCTCCTCCTCCTTGCTCATCTGTCTCGCCTCCTCCTCCTCCTCCTCCTCGCTCATCTGTCTCGCCTCCTCCTCCTCCTCCTCGCTCATCTGTCTCGCCTCCTCCTCCTCCTCCTCGCTCATCTGTCTCGCCTCCTCCTCCTCCTCCTCGCTCATCTGTCTCGCCTCCTCCTCCTCCTCCTCCTCGCTCATCTGTCTCGCCTCCTCCTCCTCCTCCTCGCTCATCTGTCTCGCCTCCTCCTCCTCCTCCTTGCTCATCTGTCTCGCCTCCTCCTCCTCCTCCTCCTCGCTCATCTGTCTCGCCTCCTCCTCCTCCTCCTCGCTCATCTGTCTCGCCTCCTCCTCCTCCTCGCTCATCTGTCTCGCCTCCTCCTCCTCCTCCTCGCTCATCTGTCTTGCCTCCTCCTCCTCCTCCTCCTCCTCGCTCATCTGTCTCGCCTCCTCCTCCTCCTCCTCGCTCATCTGTCTCGCCTCCTCCTCCTCCTCCTCCTCGCTCATCTGTCTCGCCTCCTCCTCCTCCTCCTTGCTCATCTGTCTCGCCTCCTCCTCCTCCTCCTCCTCGCTCATCTGTCTCGCCTCCTCCTCCTCCTCCTCGCTCATCTGTCTCGCCTCCTCCTCCTCCTCGCTCATCTGTCTCGCCTCCTCCTCCTCCTCCTCCTCGCTCATCTGTCTCGCCTCCTCCTCCTCCTCCTTGCTCATCTGTCTCGCCTCCTCCTCCTCCTCCTCCTCGCTCATCTGTCTCGCCTCCTCCTCCTCCTCCTCCTCGCTCATCTGTCTCGCCTCCTCCTCCTCGCTCATCTGTCTCGCCTCCTCCTCCTCCTCCTCGCTCATCTGTCTCGCCTCCTCCTCCTCCTCGCTCATCTGTCTCGCCTCCTCCTCCTCCTCCTCGCTCATCTGTCTCGCCTCCTCCTCCTCCTCGCTCATCTGTCTCGCCTCCTCCTCCTTCTCCTCCTCGCTCATCTGTCTCGCCTCCTCCTCCTCCTCCTCGCTCATCTGTCTCGCCTCCTCCTCCTCCTCGCTCATCTGTCTCGCCTCCTCCTCCTCCTCCTCGCTCATCTGTCTCGCCTCCTCCTCCTCCTCCTCCTCGCTCATCTGTCTCGCCTCCTCCTCCTCCTCCTCCTCCTCGCTCATCTGTCTCGCCTCCTCCTCCTCCTCCTTGCTCATCTGTCTCGCCTCCTCCTCCTCCTCCTCGCTCATCTGTCTCGCCTCCTCCTCCTCCTCCTCCTCGCTCATCTGTCTCGCCTCCTCCTCCTCCTCCTCCTCCTCGCTCATCTGTCTCGCCTCCTCCTCCTCGCTCATCTGTCTCGCCTCCTCCTCCTCCTCGCTCATCTGTCTCGCCTCCTCCTCCTCCTCCTTGCTCATCTGTCTCGCCTCCTCCTCCTCCTCCTCCTCCTCGCTCATCTGTCTCGCCTCCTCCTCCTCCTCCTCCTCGCTCATCTGTCCTCGCCTCCTCCTCCTCCTCCTTGCTCATCTGTCTCGCCTCCTCCTCCTCCTCCTCCTCGCTCATCTGTCTCGCCTCCTCCTCCTCCTCCTCGCTCATCTGTCTCGCCTCCTCCTCCTCCTCCTCGCTCATCTGTCTCGCCTCCTCCTCCTCCTCCTCGCTCATCTGTCTCGCCTCCTCCTCCTCCTCCTCGCTCATCTGTCTCGCCTCCTCCTCCTCCTCGCTCATCTGTCTCGCCTCCTCCTCCTCCTCCTCCTCCTCGCTCATCTGTCTCGCCTCCTCCTCCTCCTCCTCCTCGCTCATCTGTCTCGCCTCCTCCTTCCAGGCCTCCTTTGCTTCTGCTGACTTGTACAGCCTCAACGCTCTGTCTTCCTCCAGGAACCTTGGCTCAGCTTTTAATGGTTATCAGGTCTGTATACACATTAGAAAAGGCTAACATCACACACACACGCGCACACACACACACACACACACACACACACACACACACACACACTGTCCTGGTTAAATAATGTGGAAAAAGTTGAGATTATCTTCCTAGCTGTGCAGATCACTCAGCAGCTCTGTCGGGGGGTCGCTCTTCATTTCTCCCCCTTCCAGCTTAGTTTCCCCCTCTGTGCCAACACACGCCTGAATACACGCCTGAACACACACCTGAACACACACCTGTATACACACCTGAACACACACCTGAACATACACCTGAATACACACCTGAACACACACCTGAACACACACCTGAACACACACCTGAACATACACCTGAATACACACCTGAACACACACCTGAACACACACCTGAATACACACCTGAACACACACCTGAACATACACCTGAACATACACCTGAATACACACCTGAACACACACCTGAACATACACCTGAATACACGCCTGAACACACACCTGAACACACACCTGAACATACACCTGAATACACACCTGAACACACACCTGAACATACACCTGAATACACACCTGAACACACACCTGAACACACACCTGAACACACACCTGAACATACACCTGAATACACACCTGAACACACACCTGAACACACACCTGAATACACACCTGAACACACACCTGAACATACACCTGAATACACACCTGAATACACACCTGAACACACACCTGAACATACACCTGAATACACACCTGAATACACACCTGAACACACACCTGAACACACACCTGAACATACACCTGAATACACACCTGAACACACACCTGAACACACACCTGAATACACACCTGAACATACGCCTGAACACACGCCTGAACACACGCCTGAACACACGCCTGAACACACACCTGAACATACACCTGAATACACACCTGAACACACGCCTGAACACACACCTGAACACACACCTGCTGTGATCTATGATGAGTTAGAAGAGCTGACGTCACACTGGCAGGATGTTTCAGCAGGAGGCGCCAGGCTACAGTCACACACTGCTGACGTGTGTGTGTGTGTGTGTGTGTTTGTGCAGAGCTCCTTGTATGAGGACAGTGTGTGCAGCGGGTCTCGGCGGCTCCCCGGCTCCACCTCCCACGTAAGCTGGTGCCGGCCAGCGTGATGCACGTGTCGTCTAACAGAGCATGTTAAACAGATCGGTGCTAACAGTCGGCTGAAGGTGTGATGATGAAGATGAGCGTCTCTTGGTTTAAATGGAGGCGCACTTTGCTGGTTGGACCGCAGGTTTTATCAGCATGAGTCTGTCCGTGCTCGCCAGTGACACAAACATAACGCTGTTTTCTCTCTGCAGCCTTTAGAGTTCACTAGTTACCGCAGCTCCGGCTCCAGAGCTTCCAGCAGGGCCAGTTCAGCCCGCGCCAGTCCAGTGGTGAGAGTTCCCTCCCCAGTCACATCACCACACAGCGCAGAGACATTCAGGACGCATTCAGGTTGACATGTAGTCCTAAATCTGGTCTGTTGGGAGGTCACCTCTGTACGATGACGTCACTTTTCATGTCCCACTTCTACGTCTCCAAAGCCAGACGACAGATCTGTGTCTGAAACCAGCAGGAACGTTAAACTGGGTCTATACCTACCAGTCAGGTGTTCCTGTGTGGTTCCTCCTGACTGTTCAGACTGATGGAGGTCTGCAGCCTGATGGAGGTCTGCAGCCTGATGGAGGTCTGCAGACTGATGGAGGTCTGCAGCCTGATGGAGGTCTGCAGCCTGATGGAGGTCTGCAGACTGATGGAGGTCTGCAGACTGATGGAGGTCTGCAGCCTGACTGCAGACTGATGGAGGTCTGCAGCCTGATGGAGGTCTGCAGACTGATGGAGGTCTGCAGACTGATGGAGGTCTGCAGCCTGACTGCAGACTGATGGAGGTCTGCAGACTGATGGAGGTCTGCAGCCTGACTGCAGACTGATGGAGGTCTGCAGACTGATGGAGGTCTGCAGACTGACTGCAGACTGATGGAGGTCTGCAGCCTGATGGAGGTCTGCAGACTGACTGCAGACTGATGGAGGTCTGCAGACTGATGGAGGTCTGCAGCCTGACTGCAGACTGATGGAGGTCTGCAGACTGATGGAGGTCTGCAGCCTGACTGCAGACTGATGGAGGTCTGCAGACTGACTGCAGACTGATGGAGGTCTGCAGACTGATGGAGGTCTGCAGACTGATGGAGGTCTGCAGCCTGACTGCAGACTGATGGAGGTCTGCAGCCTGACTGCAGCCTGATGGAGGTCTGCAGCCTGACTGCAGACTGATGGAGGTCTGCAGCCTGACTGCAGCCTGATGGAGGTCTGCAGCCTGACTGCAGACTGATGGAGGTCTGCAGCCTGACTGCAGACTGATGGAGGTCTGCAGACTGATGGAGGTCTGCAGCCTGACTGCAGACTGATGGAGGTCTGCAGCCTGACTGCAGCCTGATGGAGGTCTGCAGCCTGACTGCAGACTGATGGAGGTCTGCAGCCTGACTGCAGCCTGATGGAGGTCTGCAGCCTGACTGCAGACTGATGGAGGTCTGCAGCCTGACTGCAGACTGATGGAGGTCTGCAGCCTGACTGCAGACTGATGGAGGTCTGCAGACTGATGCAGGTCTGGAGCCTGACTGCAGACTGATGGAGGTCTGCAGCCTGATGGAGGTCTGCAGACTGACTGCAGACTGATGGAGGTCTGCAGCCTGACTGCAGACTGATGGAGGTCTGCAGCCTGATGGAGGTCTGCAGACTGATGGAGGTCTGCAGCCTGACTGCAGACTGATGGAGGTCTGCAGACTGATGGAGGTCTGCAGCCTGATGGAGGTCTGCAGACTGGAGGTCTGCAGCCTGATGGAGGTCTGCAGCCTGATGGAGGTCTGCAGACTGGAGGTCTGCAGCCTGATGGAGGTCTGCAGCCTGATGGAGGTCATCACACTGCAGACTGATGGAGGTCATCACGCTGCAGACTGATGGAGGTCTGCAGCCTGACTGCAGACTGATGGAGGTCTGCAGACTGATGGAGGTCTGCAGACTGATGGAGGTCTGCAGCCTGACTGCAGACTGATGGAGGTCTGCAGACTGATGGAGGTCTGCAGACTGATGGAGGTCTGCAGCCTGACTGCAGACTGATGGAGGTCTGCAGACTGATGGAGGTCTGCAGCCTGATGGAGGTCTGCAGCCTGATGGAGGTCTGCAGCCTGATGGAGGTCTGCAGCCTGATGGAGGTCATCACACTGCAGACTGATGGAGGTTCAGAGTGGTTTTGCTTTTGGACAGGGACATTATAGAGACAGGAGAGACTCAGACACACAACACCGTTTGTAAGTTAGAGGGAAGACAGAAAGAAAAGAAGAATCCTGAGCCGGCCAACGGCAGGATGGGTGGATGCTGCTCCACCCAGGGTGGATCAGACTCTGTGGGTGGAGGAGCACAGCTGTTCCACATGTGCCGTTTCATTGTGTGGTGTTGTCGTTGCTTTTTGATTATCAGTGATGAATAATGTTTTTGTTGTGATTAGTGATGAGAGCACATAGAGATAGATTCAGCGTGAGGGCGTCGCCGGGCGTCGCCGGGCGTCGCCGGGCGTCGCCGGGCGTCGCCGGGGCGTCACAACCTCAGTATGAGCTCAAACTGGATCCAGCATCAAGACCTCCTGTAGGAACATGTGTGTGTGATGAGTTTTATGCTTTTATGTGTTCAATATGAAAATAGATCAGGTCAGAAAGATAACGATCAGATGATGCAGCATGACCCGGCCTCCTTCGCTCACAGTGACGTCACACTGGCGTGTTCCCCTGTCACCATCCAGCAGGTGTGTCTCACTGAACCTGGGTCAGCTGGACTATCAGCGGACATTTCTGCAGGTTGCAGACTGATAAAACACGTCCTGGACAGGATTCCAGCTCCGTAGGACAGACTCTGTTACTGCCTGGCGGGTAGCTCCGCTTCCTGGGAATCATCGGGATGTGCATGTCAGCGTTTCCATGGTTTCAGCAGGAAGGGTTAGGAAACATAAACACACGAGGCCGCATTAAACCACATCTGAAGTCTTATGTGTGCATCCTGACCAGCAGACCTCTCAGATCGAGCAGAGATTCATTCATTCATTCATCATCCTAACGGCTTAATCCGAGGAAGAGTCGCGGGGAAGCTGGAGCATATCCCAGCAGTCTTTGGGTGAAAGGCGGGGTACACCCTGGACAGCTCGCCAGTCCATCGCAGGGCGTCTAGCAGAGATAATAAATTAATGTGAATGTAAATGAAACATACTTGACATGAATAAAAGGAGAAACGACTCCAGCAGAGTGAAGTGGCTTCAGAGCTCCACGGGGAGACGGCTCCCGGCGGGATAAATTCCTCTCATTTACTCTAACTGTGTTGGCTGCATCAAACTCATTTGGCATGGCCAGAACACGCTGCTCAGGTTGGCGGGGCATCCGTCACGCTTCGTATGGGAACCAGGACACATTACTCTAAGTTTGCAGGTGATGGTTGTACATGTCACCTCCCAGCTCTTCACTAGAGATGATTCCTTCTCCTCGTCCTGCTCAGAGTCTGAACACACGGCAGCGATATGAGGCATCACACAGTAACCTTTAAAACAGGATCACTAGTTACTCTTTTCTGTCCATCTCAACCGTCTACCTCTCAGTACGGGTCTTATTAGACCAGCCCAACACTTTCTGTGTGTGTTTCATGCTGTCCATGTGGAAGTTTGTATTTAGGAGTGAAATGATTCAGTGTACAGGCTGCGGCTTCTTCCTGTTTCTGTGTGGACGTCAGGCTTCTCCTTGTTCTCTGTCGCCCCCTGCTGGCTGTTTGTAGGACAACTGCAGCTCGGTTGCCAGTTTTTTGAGGAGTGCAGCCGGCGCCAGCGGGCTTCCCAGGGACCTGGATGATCTCACTATTCCTGACTTTTCCAATGTGAGTCGCTTTGCAGGAGTCCGAGGTTCTGCCTCGCTGTGTGTCCCTGTGTTCCTACGGTGCACGCCACCGGGTCGGCTTGGTGTGTCTGCTGTTCTTAACAAGATGTTTGGTTTGAGTTTTGACATCATGTTAATGAATTATCTGCATGGTGATGAAGAGAACAAGGGTCGTACCCTCACCCCAACAGCTCTGACGGCGGTTGTGACCCTTAACCCTCATTTTCAGCCTCTGGTTGCTCTGACGGCGGTTGTGTTTCCTAACCTCATCATTAGCCTCTGGTTGCTCTGACGGCGGTTGTGTCTCTTAACCTCGTCATCAGTCTCTGGTTGCTCTGACGGCGATTGTGTCTCTTAACCCTCGTCATCAGCCTCTGGTTGCTCTGACGGCGGTTGTGTCTCCTTACCTCGTCATCAGCCTCTGGTTGCTCTGACGGCGATTGTGTCTCATAACCTCGTCATCAGCCTCTGGTTGCTCTGACGGCGGTTGTGTCTCCTAACCTCGTCATCAGCCTCTGGTTGCTCTGACGGCGATTGTGTCTCCTAACCTCGTCATCAGCCTCTGGTTGCTCTGACGGCGATTGTGTCTCCTAACCTCGTCATCAGCCTCTGGTTGCTCTGACGGCGATTGTGTCTCCTAACCTCGTCATCAGCCTCTGGTTGCTCTGACGGCGGTTGTGTCTCCTAACCTCATTTTCAGCCTCTGGTTGCTCTGACGGCGGTTGTGTCTCTTAACCCTCGTCATCAGCCTCTGGTTGCTCTGAGGGCGGTTGTGTCTCATAACCTCGTCATCAGCCTCTGGTTGCTCTGACGGCGATTGTGTCTCCTAACCTCGTCATCAGCCTCTGGTTGCTCTGACGACGATTGTGTCTGTTAACCTCATTTTCAGCCTCTGGTTGCTCTGACGGCGGTTGTGTCTCATAACCTCGTCATCAGCCTCTGGTTGCTCTGACGGCGGTTGTGTCTCCTAACCTCGTCATCAGTCTCTGGTTGCTCTGACGGCGATTGTGTCTCCTAACCTCATCATCAGCCTCTGGTTGCTCTGACGGCAGTTGTGTCTCCTAACCTCATCATCAGCCTCTGGTTGCTCTGACGGCGATTGTGTCTCCTAACCTCATCATCAGCCTCTGGTTGCTCTGACGGCGATTGTGTCTCCTAACCTCATCATCAGCCTCTGGTTGCTCTGACGGCAGTTGTGTCTCTTAACCCTCGTCATCAGTCTCTGGTTGCTCTGACGGCGGTTGTGTCTCCTAACCTCGTCATCAGCCTCTGGTTGCTCTGACGGCGATTGTGTCTGTTAACCTCATTTTCAGCCTCTGGTTGCTCTGACGGCGGTTGTGTCTCATAACCTCGTCATCAGCCTCTGGTTGCTCTGACGGTGGTTGTGTCTCCTAACCTCATCATCAGCCTCTGGTTCCTCTGACGGCGATTGTGTCTCCTAACCTCGTCATCAGCCTCTGGTTGCTCTGACGGCGGTTGTGTCTCATAACCTCGTCATCAGCCTCTGGTTGCTCTGACGGCGGTTGTGTCTCCTCACCTCATCATCAGCCTCTGGTTCCTCTGACGGCGATTGTGTCTCCTAACCTCGTCATCAGCCTCTGGTTGCTCTGACGGCGATTGTGTCTCCTAACCTCGTCATCAGCCTCTGGTTGCTCTGACGGCGATTGTGTCTCCTAACCTCGTCATCAGCCTCTGGTTGCTCTGACGGCGGTTGTGTCTCCTAACCTCATTTTCAGCCTCTGGTTGCTCTGACGGCGGTTGTGTCTCTTAACCCTCGTCATCAGCCTCTGGTTGCTCTGACGGCGGTTGTGTCTCATAACCTCGTCATCAGCCTCTGGTTGCTCTGACGGCGATTGTGTCTCCTAACCTCGTCATCAGCCTCTGGTTGCTCTGACGGCGATTGTGTCTGTTAACCTCATTTTCAGCCTCTGGTTGCTCTGACGGCGGTTGTGTCTCCTAACCTCATCATCAGCCTCTGGTTGCTCTGACGGCGATTGTGTCTCCTAACCTCATCATCAGCCTCTGGTTGCTCTGACGGCGATTGTGTCTCCTAACCTCATCATCAGCCTCTGGTTGCTCTGACGGCAGTTGTGTCTCTTAACCCTCGTCATCAGTCTCTGGTTGCTCTGACGGCGGTTGTGTCTCCTAACCTCGTCATCAGCCTCTGGTTACTCTGACGGCGATTGTGTCTGTTAACCTCATTTTCAGCCTCTGGTTGCTCTGACGGCGGTTGTGTCTCATAACCTCGTCATCAGCCTCTGGTTGCTCTGACAGCGGTTGTGTCTCCTAACCTCATCATCAGCCTCTGGTTGCTCTGACGGCGGTTGTGTCTCCTAACCTCATCATCAGCCTCTGGTTGCTCTGACGGCGATTGTGACCCTTAACCCTCATTTTCAGCCTCTGGTTGCTCTGACGGCGGTTGTGTCTCCTAACCTCATCATCAGCCTCTGGTTGCTCTGACGGCGGTTGTGTCTCTTAACCCTCGTCATCAGTCTCTGGTTGCTCTGACGGCGGTTGTGTCTCTTAACCCTCGTCATCAGCCTCTGGTTGCTCTGACGGCGGTTGTTACCCCCTCTGACGGCGGTTGTTCTTTCTCTCTGCAGGTGGAGGACAAAGAATACGTTGAGAAGGTGAGCCGCGCTCTCAGCATCCTCTGCTTCGGGTTGTGGTTTCGGTTCTGACCCTTGCGGTTCTGATGTCTTGCCAGGGATCTCGAGCAGCTTCGGCCCTGACGGCGGCGACCCTCACCTCTTTAGGGGGGACGTCCTCCCGGAGAGGAAGCGGGGAGACGGCTCTAACTGTGGATGCTGAGAGCTCCATACGAGAAATCAAGGTAATGTCTGGAGATTGTGATGCTTCCGGTATCCTGCCATGCTTGTTGTGTTGTCGTGTCATGTTTTTATTTTATTCAGAAAGATAACCTTTTCTTTTCCCTCCTGTTGCCTTCTCAGTGTCTCTCCAGTCTGTAAAGTGCTGCAGCTTTGTTAGAAACGTCTGAGTCGCCGTTATCTCAGTTTCTGACTTCATTAAATCACACAAGTCAGATGTTTGTAAATTGTAGTTCATGTGCAAAAAAGCTCCAAATAATTAGTATAAAATAAAAAAAAGCAAGAAAGCTGAAGATGTGATGCTTTGAATTTAATCATAACATCAGTTCCTCGACTGTCTGCTGCATAAGTCGTTAGCGTACTGGTATGAGTTCCAGTACCTGGAAGATAAGTGTATTATCTGGGATTTGAGGAGCGAACAGGAAGGATCCCAGAGTTCTTCCGTGTTTCTGGAACACAGACTTCCTTCTGTTCCTTTGTTCTGTGTCGTTCATACTTTGTTTTTTATGCATCACGTTTCACGTCATCCACCTTTCTGCTTCACCTTCACCGCCACGCTGCGCTTCTCTGCTCACCGCTGCCGCGCTCTCCACCAGGAGATTCATGAGCTGAAGGATCAAATCCAAGATGTGGAAGCCAAGTACACGCAGAACCTGAAAGAAGTCAAGGTATTAGCCTGAACTCTGCTCCTGTAACCCTCAGGCTTCTTCTTCTCATAACGATGTGAATGGAAACGTAAACGCTGCTCTGCTGTCACGATGAACAGACTAACATGAGCCGTACTGTTGCTCCACACTGTTAAAGTTGCTTCTTTTCGTTTTCATGTGTTCCTGCATTAGTCTGAACTCCGCTGCAACCATTCACAACGACACACATGCTAGCTTATGGTGTTTCAGAGGAAAGTATGGCTGCTGTTCCGCTTCATGCTGGATTTTAAAGCTGTTATGTCGTCATCGCGTTAGGATGCTTTAGCAGAAGCAGAGGAGAAGTACTGGAAGGCCATGGTGTCCAATGCCCAGCTGGACAATGAGAAGAATAACCTGATGTACCAGGTGGACACACTGAAAGACTCGCTGATGGAGCTGGAGGAGCTGCTGTCCGAGTCGCGTCGGGAATACGAGGAAAAACTCAAGGTACACAGAGCCATGCTGCAGACTGTAAACTTAAAAGCTGATTCAAAGCAGAGAAATGAAATGTTTTAAACCTGATTATTAGAGAGATTTATTCACACCGGCCACTTCATCAGGTCCACATCGCTGGTACCAGGTTGGACCCATTACTCCTTTAGAACAGCATTTAATCTTGGTGTCAGAGATCCAACAAGGTGTTGGGAACGTTCCTCAGAGGTTTTGCTCCATGTTGACCTGACGCATCACACAGTTGCTGCACATCATGATGAGAATCTCCCGTTCCACCACATCCCAAAGCTGCTCTGCTGGATGTAGATCTGGTGACTGTGGAGGCCGTTGGAGGACAGTGAACTCATCGTCATGGTGGAGATGATGTGAGCTTTGTGACATGGTGCATCATCCTGCTGGAAGTTTCCATCAGAAGATGCTCCACTGTGCTCAGAAAGGGATGGACATGGTCAGCAGCAGGACTCAGGTAGGCTGTGGAGGTTAAACCAGGTCATGTTGGTACTAAGGGGACCAAAGTGGGACCAGAAAACCTCCCCCCACCATCCCACCAGCAGCAGCCTGAAGCGTTGATCCTGACGGCAGGATGGATCCATGTTGTCATGATGTTTCCAGCAGATTCTGATCCTACCATGTGGATGTGGAGCTGAACTGGAGACTCATCAGACCAGCAACGTTTCTCCATCTTCTATTGTCCAGTTCTGGTGAGTCTGTGTGAATTGTAGCCTCAGTTTCCTGTTCTTACTGACAGGAGGGAACCCGCTGTGGTCTTCTGCTGCTGGAGACCATCTGCTTCCAGGCTGGACGGGTTCAGACATGATGTTCTGGTTGGAACCACCAGCATTTCTTCAGACCTTCTCTGGAAACTCTGGAGATGTTTTTGTGTGAAACTCCCAGTAGATCAGCAGACAAGGAACCATGACACGTTCAAAGTCACGTAAATCTCCTTCCTTCCTCGTCCTGATGCTCGGTTTGACCTCCAGCAAGTCGTCTTCGCTGCGTCTACGTGACCAGACGTGTGGAGCTGCTGCCATGTGATTGGCTGGTTAGATGTTTGCGTTGAAAAGGTGGACCTGATGATGTGGCTGCCGTAGCGTTAATGTTTAGCTTGTACCGTTTGTTTACCAGGTGGATCCAGGTTGTTCCTGGTTGTTGAGCTGATGTATTTTTTCTCCCTGCAGGAATTTGAGCGAGAGAAACATGCCCACGGTGTCCTTCAGTTCCAGTTCAACGAATTGAAAGAGACTTTAAAACAGAGCGAGGAGCTGCTGAATGTGAGTGTTTTCCTCCACGCAGAGCAGCCGTCAGTCCCATGAAGGCTGCATGCTGGGCGGCCTTTCACCACTTCTGCTGCTTTCCCACACAGTAAACCCTTTCACAGCTTCTCTTTCTTCTCAACTCTGCCATTCCCTGCGGTTCAGGAGATCCGTCAGCTGCGTCTGAAACAAGACGGGTTTGTTAGAGAAATATCTGACCTACAGGAGACGGTGGAGTGGAAGGATAAAAAAATCGGGGTACGGTCTGATGAGTGGTTCCAACTCGGTCTTTACATGAATTTACTGGAGTATCTTCTCTGCATGACACTGAATCTTCTCACTTTCCCATCTTTTCACTCATCCTCCACTCTTCATCCTCCACTCTTCATCCTCCACTCTTCGTCCTCCTCTGCCCTTTGCCTCGTGGCGGCTCTGCTCAGGCCTTAGAGCGACAGAAAGAATATACCGATGCAATTCGAATTGAGCGAGATGAACTCAGGGAAGAGGTGGTGAAGCTCAAAGATATACTGAAGGTACCCATTGTGTGTGAAAAGTAGATGTGTGTGTGTGTGTGTGTTTAACTGTCATCATGAGAAGCCAAGCCGGCTAACATCTTCGTCCTCCCTGTGCAGAAACATGGAATAACACTGGGACCCGATCTGAACATCAATGGCGATGTTGGTGAAGCAGAAGTTGATGGTTCTACTGGTGCAGAGCCCACATCCCAGTCGGCCCAGGACTCCCACACCTCCCCAGCTGAAGGCAACAGCATCCTCGGTAAAACCACGACTGAAACCTGCTTTTCTTCTTCTGGCACAACGCAGAACTAAACTGACTGAAGAGTTTCCTTCCAAAATCCACAGAAACTGAATCAGAGACGTAAAAATGAGTCCTGAGTCCTGCAGTCTGGACTTTCTGGGGTTTTTGAAGGGAACTCCTCAATCCTCAGCTTTGTGCTCCTGTCATGTCGCAGCAGCCTGTGAGTCATGAGTCTGGTGATCCCCTCCACAAACGTCTAATTCAGCTTGGCGCTGGGACACATTTTACATTTAACTATGTTTCTTTACAAAGGTACGGATGAACTAAAAGTACAAATGTAGTCATGGACATTAAAGGAGAACAGTTTCTCTCATCTCAGGTTTTTTATTTCCTCAGGTGGAGAAAATTATAAGGTTTTAGCTTTTAGTGTTACTAGATTCAATACAACTGCAAAAAATAAACTTTGGTTTTATTTCTGAATCTTCTTCAAAAGAGGAGAAAATAAGTGAAAAGCAAGTGAACTGATGCATGATTGTTATGATAAGAGCAATACTGCTGAGGATCACCAGTCTTATGGTCCACGGATCACCTCTCTGACATCTGCTTCACTGTAGAAACTAACACTGGATTATTTCCTGACTGTTTTAATGTTTCTATCCAGCTTCTCTTGCTGGATCATCCAGCACACTTCCAGCTAGCTTACTGGTACAGGTGGGCTTGGTCTGGAGATGCTGACAGGGTTTAATGGTTTTATCAGTTTAAAAAAAAACATCTGCTTCTCTGGAATATTGTGTAGATTCAGCCTCAGCTTTCGCCTTCAGCTGGGAATCAGGAACTTCTTCTCCGTGTATCCTTCCTCTCTTCTCCTTCGTGCTTCTCTTTGGGATGGTGGCTCCGTTTCTCTTTCTGGTGTCAAATTCAGTCGGCCGTTCATCTGTTCGTACTTTTCTTTTTTTCTTTCTTTCTTTGTTTATTCTTTTCTTTTTTTCTTTTTCTTTCTTTCTTTTTTCAATTTTTTTTTCATTTTTCTTTCTTTTTGTTTTTTGTTTTTTTGTTTTCTTTAATTTTTTCTTTATTTTCTTTTTGTTTTATTTTTCTTTAATTTTTTTTCTTTTATTTTTCTTTTATTTTTTTCTGTTTTTTCTTTTTGTTTTCTTTTTTCTTTCTTTACTGTTTTCTTTTATCTTTTCATTTTGTTTTTTTTTCTTTTATTTTTTCTTTTATTTTTCTGCCTCTTTGTTTCATTTTTCTTTTTCTATCGTTCCTTATTTTCCTTCCTTTCTTTCCTTCCTTCTGTCTGACTTCTGCTGCTGCTACTCCTGATGAAGATTACAGTGTTGAAAGTCTTTTTTACGTTTGGCTTTTTATCACCGTGTGCTCTTCATGATCTCCCAGGAAACACAGAGGAGACAGAGTTAGGAGGTTGCAGAGAGGCAGAGCTGGATCCAGATCAGCAACAAACGATGCTTGAGGAAGACGAGCAGAAACACTGGATCGTTGATCCGCTCTGTAAGGTCACTGATGTCTCCACGTTCGGAGCATGTGGAGAAAAACAGCCTGCAGAACAACGAGACACGAGCTTGCAGAACGAAGACAATGCTTCTGGAGGAACCGCTGAAGATGATGCTGTCGGTCCTGAAGGTGGTGAAGAAAACGATCCAGAAACAGAAAAATCTGAGCGCAGGGCTGATTTTACAGAGGTGGAAACCCAAAGTAATCATCTCAGAGAGACCAGTAACCACCTTCCAGAAGAACAAGAAAACAAACTGGAAGTTGAGGAAAGCTTGATAAACACAGCAGAGGAGGCTGTGGAGGCTGAACCTCAGCCAGAGAAGATGGAGGAGGCGGAAAACGGCGAGGCCGATGAAACTCCGAGTAAATCTCAACCTCAGGCTTCTACCACCTCAGGGAAAAAGAAGAAAAAGAAGAAGAAAAATAAAAAGAAAGGAGGGAGTCGCGATGACAAGAGCCAACCAAAATCTGGAATGGAGACAGAAAACGGGATAAACGACTCAGCGGCGAGGAATAACGGCCTCACAGCTGGAGCCGCCGCTGAAGTCTTGAAGACGCCACAGGAAGAGAACGAGCAGGACGAGCAAGAACAAGCTGAAGCCGATGCAGCAGAACCAGCAACGCCCACTGAAGGACTTGTCCCGGATCCCAGCGCGGATCGTGTTTTAGATGAAGGTAAAACTACGGATGTACAGAACCAGAACCAAACGTCAGAAACCGAAGAAGTGAAGTCGACAGATCCAGAAAGATCCTCTGACGCTGAAACACCTGAAGAATCAGCTGCAGATTCCACCATGGACAAAGAACTAACATCTGAGACTGAGAAGGTAGAAGGGCTCTCAGGTCTGGTCACACCCGACACGGATAGAACCAAGAGCTTCCAAGTCGTCCATTCCAAGCCAGACACTGCTGAGGACGAGGTCCAGTCCCTCAGTGAGATGAGGTCTGAAGACAGTCTGGAAACGGGCTGTAAGGAACGTCCTGGAGCTGCTGGTGACATCGGAGCGGCTGAATCTGAAACTGGAGACAACAGGTCGGCCACACCGCCATCTCTGGCTGCCGACGAGGAGAAGAGCTCCTCCGACTGTGAGCAAGCCGTGGACCGGAGTCCTGATGAGGCTGACCCGCAGGCTGAGACCGCACTGGAAGGATCTGCTTGTCATGATGAGACTCCACATCCAAACAAAGACGGAGCAGGAGACACCGAGGACCTGTCTGAGGCAGACAGCGCTTTAAACGGAGACAACGATGGCTGTTGTGCTTCAGGTCCAACAGAAGCTGTAAAAACGTCCCGGTGTCTGGATGAGACGGAAGAATCCAGTGTGGACACGTGGGACGATGGCGTGTTGAAGCCAACTGGCTCCTCTGGGGAGCCAGACGCAGCTTCAGCTCATCTTCTCCCTCAGCGCGCCAAGCTGGAGAGCGACGGAGAGGACGGAGAAGGGCAGTCTTTTGACTTTGATGATGTGGATGTGGAAGCAGCCGCGGTGCCCAGTGTGTCTAGTAAGCCTGAACTGGATGACGTGGAAGAGGGAGTAGAAGTTACACCAGATGAAACCAAGGCAACGCAGAACTTTAACGAGAACTGTAACCAGGTGGAAAAACCGGCTGCTCCGCGTGAAGATGCTGCTGCTGAAGAGGCGGAACATGTCTGCAACCAAACCGAGAAAGAAACTGGCCAATCAGACGAGCCCATGGACATAAAAGAGGAAGTTTTGGATGATGGAGAGTCAGGTGTCCCTCCAGAAAAGGTTAACCAGACGGCGTGCTCGCCAGCGAAGGGGGGAGGAGACGCCACAAAACTGCAGCGGGAAGATGTGGAGTTACCAAAGATGGCAGACCGAGATGCAAAGAAGGGCAGCAAGAAGGGCAAAGGCAAGAGCAAGGAGGACTGTAAGATGTCTTAGTCTGCAGGTAGAAGCTGGAAAATGCGCTCAGCCTTCATGCACTTTCATTGTGTTATTCCACCAGTGTGTCCAGCCCTGTCCTGCCACTAACGCCACTGGGAAAGAAAAGCTGGACGTTAGCATGGCAACCAGAATATTTACGGTTTACTTACTGCCAGTGCTACTGCTGGACTGAAACTGCTGGGATGTTTAAAAGCCAGTAGCTGATGCACGTTTCTCACACTGCTTGTAATGTGTCATGTGGATCATGTTCTGTTTACTCTCTATGCAACTCGTCCATGTTTGATCTTCTGAGATATTTAAAGAAAACGAATGCTAACGGTTAGCCAAGTGGTTTCTGCTCAAGCTGTGATGTTTGTTGTTAAAATCCTCTGCATACTCTGATGGATCCTTCAGGATCTTTATTATCATGTCTACATTTTGTTTCACATCCTGGAAAGACTTCAATGTTAATAAAAACTTGTGCAGTTTGTTTGAAATTCTGCTCAAAATCTGTGTTTAGTGACGTTTTTTATGTGGCATAAATTCCTCAGATGATGAAAATCCAGTTATTTATTTCGATTAAAACGTTTATTACACGAAACAACCCCAAAAGTACCAGGATGGTGTTTAGCATCGTTAGCATCTCCTCTTCTTCTAACATCTGGAAACATCTGGGAAGTGAGGAGAGCAGCTGCTGGAGTTTCAGGAGAGGAATGTCGTCCCGTTCTGGTCTGATGCAGGATTCCAGCTGCTTCCATGATGCTCCAGATGTTCTGTACTGGTGAAACTGGACTGCAGTAGACCAGTTCTCCTGTTCCACCATCAGGATGTGGTCCTGCTGGACCAGTTCTCCTGTTCCACCATCAGGATGTGGTCCAGCATGGTGGAAGGTCTTCCCTGAAAGAGACGTTGTCTGGATGGGAGCAGATGTTTCAGCATTGATGGAGCTTCCCAGATGTGGAAGCTGCCCACGCCATCGGCACTAATGCAACCCCATCCCATCAGAGATGCAGGCTGATAACAAGCTGGATGCTCCCTCTCCTCTTTAGTCTGCAGGACGCGCCGTCCATGCTGTCCACAGACGAGTTTAGCCGCCATTACATTCATAAAAAGCTCATATTTTCCATAAAACTGAAGTCTTAGTTTCAGCAGCTTATTAGTTGTTTTATGGGAATAAAATGTAGATAGATGTGGAAATTATCACATTCTGCTTTTATTCACATTTTATTCAGGATACCACGTTGGAGTTTTGGAGTTGGGATCATTTGTGTTCATTCTGTGTGATTGTTGACCTAGAGGCTGTGTGCTCCTGCACTGACCCTCCTCTCCACAGTTTGTGCATGCTAACACCCCACACCCCCACCACTTCCCAAACCCCCATGGATGCCTGCTCTGTTGCATGCATCAACTTTCCTACCGTCTCCCTGGCTACTTCCACCCCGGTACGTTGAGTTTTTTTCTTTTAAAGATGCATCATCTCACTTCTGGTGGTGATCAAGTCTGGTCTGAGATCTTTAGCTGTTTAAGCAACATGAGAGCTGTGCACATCAGAGATTCTCAGACGTCTGCTTTACCTTTCAGAGATTCGCCTGAGAAAACTGGTGGATGAGCGTGAAAAAATGATAGAACAGGTGAGTCATCTGCCCATCATCCACAGCAACACTGCAGTTAACGCTGCAGTCACAACCGATGGGGGGCGTCGGCGAAACGGAGACCTGCAGACGGGGGTCGAGATGGAAGTGTTGAGAATTTATTGTCACAAGCGGTGATGAGGAGCAAATGGTGCTGAGCTACAAATGTTGGGGTTAGCAGAGCTGCTTAAAGCAATAAAACGGTTCTACATAAACTCCAAGCCAGCCGGAACGAAAAGGAAAACCAAGAATAAGGAAAAGACAGCTGAGCTGGAATCCAAAGTCAAGCAGCTCCAATAGACGACACACACACACACACACCTATCTGTCCCAACACATTGTAGTTAACTGGGAAGTAGAACTGGAACATTTCACTGTGAGACTCCAGAGCCGGTTTGGTTCTGCAGAATCAGACTGAACCAGGGCTTCTGTCGAACCGCTCTGATCATGTGACCAAAGATGATTCCTCCCAGTGAAACACAACGTCAGGTTACTGGTTTAAAGCTTTGATGCTTCTTTCATCCTGAGATCTTTAATTGTGACAAAACAGTGATGATGGTGAATGCAAACCATCCATGTGTGGGAACATCTTCACCACAAACGTAGACGTTTTATGTTGTGTGGTTTTACTGAGTGTCTACCTGCAAATGGTTGCAGAAAGAAAATAAATATCCTGTTAAACTGTTGGATTTTAGTTGGTTTGGACAAACATGGCTGTTTAATCCACCAGTCATTTAGGTTGTAGCCTGTGATGTCATTCCTCTAAAACAGCAATCCCCAACCCTGGACCACTGTCCTGCAGGTTTTCCAAGTGTTCCTGCAGGAACACACCTGATTCAGACTCAGACCAGGTCTGCTCGTGTCTGCTAAACACACATTGATAAGAATCAGGTGTGTTGCAGCAGGGCCACATGGAGGACCTGCAGGTCCTGGAGGACCAGGATTGGTGAACCCTGCTCTAAAACACTGATGTTGAAATATCAAACATCTTGCCTGACAGTGCAAATCTGTCACCTTTCAAGTGATTTAAATGGGACAGAAAAGTAGATTTACACATTATTTTAGCTTTATTTGCAAAGCGCCGCTTCACCACAACCTCGTCTCAGGACACTTTACAGACACATCAGTACAAGCCAGTTCATAAGTAACCTACAATAGAAACCAACTGATTGCATCGAACCGTGACCTCGATCCAGTCCCTCATCCTGAGCTGCATGAGGCGACAGTGGGAAGGAAAACCTCCAGCAGAACCCGTCGATCTGCCTCGGCTGGTTGGGATGGAGAGGACAGGAAAGACAGACCAACGTATACAGCAGCTTTGATTCAAGAAGACGTGGGGAACCCGTCGATCTGCCTCGGCTGGTTGGGATGGAGAGGACAGGAAAGACAGACCAACGTATACAGCAGCTTTGATTCAAGAAGACGTGGGGAACCCGTCGATCTGCCTCGGCTGGTTGGGATGGAGAGGACAGGAAAGACAGACCAACGTATACAGCAGCTTTGATTCAAGAAGACGTGGGGGGAAAAAAAGAGAGAGATGTTAATGATTGCAATTCTGTCACATATTTATACATTAATACATTAGAGAAAAGCAGCAAGGTGCTACTCAGTGCATCAGGTGACGTTTCCATGGCTACATAAATAAATGTTGGCTAGACTACCCCTAACTATAAGAGCATTACGTGGACAGCTGGGCCCCGTTCATGCAGACTCCAACTCAGGAGAAGCTCGTCTCCTAACTCTAAGGTTTGTTTAAAAGGAAGGTTTTCAGCTCGATCTTAAAGGTGTGGAGGGAGTCTGCCTCTAACCCACAGTGGGAGCTGGTTCCATAAGAGAGAGGCTCCATTTAAAATCAGTTTCATAATTAAACAAACACTTTCAAGGTGAATACAACTGAATTTCCGGCTTTTGGTTTGGAAGGAGGATAAATTGTGGTGAATCATTTGGAAGTTTGTGGTTGCTGTAACTGCATCTGACCACTAGATGTCACTGTTTCCATCAAATCTTTATTTGAAACAGGAAAAAAGTCTGAAAAGCTTCATCAGCTCATCTCTACTAGAAACTAAGAAAGAGCTGCTGAAAGGGCTTTACTTATAACAGCACAAGAAAAGAAAGCAAGACCATTTACCAGTCAGCAAAACAAGCAAACAAACCAAACAGTTTAACACGATGGAAAACGCTGTTCTAAAAAATAACCAACCACGGCGCACAATCAGTCACTCAGGTTTATAAGTCTACAGCTGCAGAAGGTTTATATGTCCCAGCATGCATCGACGATATGCCAGGCAATTTCCCCGTCAGCTGACAGGAGGATGTGTCCAGCAGAACCAGCCCCAAGTGGGTAACCACACACTGGTATCTGCATGTAAAATGAGAGATACACAGCTGTTTTCATCCGTTTAAAGATTGAAACCTTCACACATCACGTAGCTCATAAACATCGCAGGGAATGGAAAAGTTTAATACCGTTCCTTATTCGTTTTCCCGTCTAAACACATGGATTATGGAAGAATGGTCATTTCCAAACCTGCTCCTGCTTTCTGAAAGGGAGAAATATGGTGGGGTGTGAACAAAAATCCCTAATAACAGGAAGAAACCATCAGAACCAGATTCACCTGCCTGCACCAGTTGGGGGTGGAGAGGATAGGACAGGGGGTGTCTACAACTACTGCATGTGTGTTCAGCGCTGTTGGAGCAGGTAGCAGTAGCTTACTTCCTGTTTGGACTGGATGAACACACGGTTGCGGATGGCTCCTACCCAGAACTGCAACCTTCCAGCAAAGATCTGGCAGGAAATTACAAGACGTGCTTGGATCTGACATCAGACTTCCGGGTTAAAACTGGGATCATGCGGAGGCTGACTGTCTGGTGATACGTTCATGTGTCTGTTTACAGATAAAGAAACTAAAGGCCCAGCTGGATCAGAAGACACAGAAGAACGGCGCTGACAGCAGCTCCAGTCCAGACGGGGACATAGTTGAAAATGGAAATGACCCCAACATCATGGACTTGCAGAGTGGGTGCTCATGTGCTGTAAAACACACTGATGGTTGTTCTGTGTGTCTGCCAAATGATAAATGTTGACTGAACCTTTCTAGGAGACTCCATCAGGCAAATAAACGAGCTGAAGTTCAAACTGGTGAAGTCGGAACAAGAAGCGACGGCTTTAGAGCAAAACGTGAGTAAAGAATACAGTCAGAGCTCATTTAGTGTTTCAGATCATGTCCGTGACGCAGTTGGAGCATCTTAACTTGTCTTTGGTGTCCAGGTGACCCGGCTGGAGGGCCAGGTGGCACGTTACAAGTCTGCAGCAGAGAACGCAGAAAAAGTGGAAGATGAGCTGAAGGCTGAGAAACGCAAGCTGCAGAGAGAGGCAGGTTTTCCTAAATTGCATCCCAAAGGGAAGCAAGCAAACTTGATGTATTTAACTTGTGTTTTCAGGAAATGTTTCCCCCCCAAATTCCCTCAAATTTCTTTTCTTAGAATCTTATATGAACAGTATCATATTAAAATGGGCTGTTCCTGAACTCATCAACACAACCATATCTACACGCCTGTTAAGTTTTAGTCTCTCTACAAATATTTCCCAACAAACAGAGATCTCCATCAGCGTGACGAAGCAGCATGGTGGGATTTGTAGCCAGGTGGAATGAAATGTCCAACATGAGCTTAAACACAACATCCTCCACTGAAATCTACTAAATTAGAACAATTTCCTGAGATATTTGGCTGTTTGTTTCCTTCCCCCACCTTTGTGTGCTGTGTAGCATTAGCACTAACTTCTCTCCCAAGTTTGCTTGGATAAAACATCCGTTGGCGCTGAATTCTTCCCGTTTGTCCATCTGGCCTTGTAAGCAGGCTTCCCATGAAAACCACTAACTCTTGTCTTTCTCCTGATTTGACGAACAGTTGCGATCAGCGCTGGATAAGGTTGAAGAACTTGAATCAAACAACAGCCACTTGTCGAAGAGACTGGAGAAGATCAAGTCTAGCCGCGGCATGGCTCCGACTCCATAGCCAATCACGCTTCAGCTTCATCCCAACCTGGAAGAGAATCCACCTTCTTTCTGGAGTCCTTCTTCACCTGCCTGATAGTGACCTTCAAGATAAAAAAAAAAGCATAAAAAAAGTGTTCACATCATAGAAAACACCAACAAGACGTGCCATTTCTTTGTTTTCTGGCGGATGAAGCTTCTTCATACACAAGCAGGAAGTCATAAGGCGAAGGAGGGGATGTCTGCATATTCCCTCCTTCGTTACGTCCCTTCGCTCCGGTGTAGCAAGAGACAGGAAGCTCTACTGCCTCTTTTTCCTGGAGGACCGAAGTCTGAATGCTGTTAAGACTGTTTGGAACTGTTCGCTTTTCAGGACTGTCCAGATGTTCAGGACTGTTCAGACTGTTTGGGACCGTTAGGGACTTTTCAGACTCTTCGGGACTTTTCAGAATATTCAGACTGTTCGCTTTGGACTGTTCAGACTGTTCGGTTTGGGACTGTTCAGACTGTTCGCTTTGGACTGTTCAGACTGTTCGGTTTGGGACTGTTCAGACTGTTCGGGACTGTTCAGACTGTTCGCTTTGAGACTGTTCAGACTGTTTGGTTCGGGACTGTTCAGACTGTTCGGTTTGGGACTGTTCAGACTGTCCGGGACTGTTCAGACTGTTCGGTTCGGGACTGTTCAGACTGTTCGGTTCGGGACTGTCAGACTGTTCGGGACTGTTCAGACTGTTCGCTTTGAGACTGTTCAGACTGTTTGGTTCGGGACTGTTCAGACTGTTCGGTTTGGGACTGTTCAGACTGTCCGGGACTGTTCAGACTGTTCGGTTCGGGACTGTTCAGACTGTTCGGTTCGGGACTGTCAGACTGTTCGGGACTGTTCAGACTGTTCGCTTTGAGACTGTTCAGACTGTTCGGTTTGGGACTGTTCAGACTGTTCGGTTTGGGACTGTTCAGACTGTTCGGGACTGTTCAGACTGTTCGCTTTGAGACTGTTCAGACTGTTCGGTTTGGGACTGTTCAGACTGTTCGGTTCGGGACTGTTCAGACTGTTCGGTTCGGGACTGTTCAGACTGTTCGGTTCGGGACTGTTCAGACTGTTCGGTTTGGGACTGTTCAGACTGTTCGGGACTGTTCAGACTGTTCGCTTTGAGACTGTTTAGACTGTTCGGTTTGGGACTGTTCAGACTGTTCGGTTTGGGACTGTTCAGACTGTTCGGGACAGTTCAGACTGTTCGCTTTGAGACTGTTCGGTTCGGGACTGTTCGGTTTGGGACTGTTCAGACTGTTCGGTTCGGGACTGTTCAGACTGTTCGGTTCGGGACTGTTCAGACTGTTCGGTTTGGGACTGTTCAGACTGTTCGGTTCGGGACTGTTCAGACTGTTCGGTTTGGGACTGTTCAGACTGTTCGGTTTGGGACTGTTCAGACTGTTCGGGACTGTTCAGACTGTTCGCTTTGAGACTGTTCAGACTGTTCGGTTCGGGACTGTTCAGACTGTTCGGTTTGGGACTGTTCAGACTGTTCGGGACTGTTCAGACTGTTCGGTTCGGGACTGTTCAGACTGTTCGGTTCGGGACTGTTCAGACTGTTCGGTTTGGGACTGTTCAGACTGTTCGGTTCGGGACTGTTCAGACTGTTCGGTTTGGGACTGTTCAGACTGTTCGGTTTGGGACTGTTCAGACTGTTCGGGACTGTTCAGACTGTTCGCTTTGGACTGTTCAGACTGTTCGCTTTGGACTGTTCAGACTGTTCGGTTTGGGACTGTTCAGACTGTTCGGTTTGGGACTGTTCAGACTGTTCGGGACTGTTCAGACTGTTCGCTTTGAGACTGTTCAGACTATTTGGTTCGGGACTGTTCAGACTGTTCGGTTTGGGACTGTTCAGACTGTCCGGGACTGTTCAGACTGTTCGGTTCGGGACTGTTCAGACTGTTCGGTTCGGGACTGTCAGACTGTTCGGGACTGTTCAGACTGTTCGGTTTGGGACTGTTCAGACTGTTCGGGACTGTTCAGACTGTTCGCTTTGAGACTGTTCAGACTGTTCGGGACTGTTCAGACTGTTCGCTTTGAGACTGTTCAGACTGTTCGGTTTGGGACTGTTCAGACTGTTCGGTTCGGGACTGTTCAGACTGTTCGGTTCGGGACTGTTCGGTTCGGGACTGTTCAGACTGTTCGGTTTGGGACTGTTCAGACTGTTCGGGACTGTTCGGGACTGTTCAGACTGTTCGCTTTGAGACTGTTTAGACTGTTCGGTTTGGGACTGTTCAGACTGTTCGGTTTGGGACTGTTCAGACTGTTCGGGACTGTTCAGACTGTTCGCTTTGAGACTGTTCAGACTGTTCGGTTCGGGACTGTTCAGACTGTTCGGTTTGGGACTGTTCAGACTGTTCGGGACTGTTCAGACTGTTCGGTTCGGGACTGTTCAGACTGTTCGGTTCGGGACTGTTCAGACTGTTCGGTTTGGGACTGTTCAGACTGTTCGGTTTGGGACTGTTCAGACTGTTCGGTTCGGGACTGTTCAGACTGTTCGGTTCGGGACTGTTCAGACTGTTCGGTTTGGGACTGTTCAGACTGTTTGGGACTGTTCAGACTGTTCGGTTCGGGACTGTTCAGACTGTTCGGTTTGGGACTGTTCAGACTGTTCGGTTTGGGACTGTTCAGACTGTTCGGTTCGGGACTGTTCAGACTGTTCGGTTTGGGACTGTTCAGACTGTTTGGGACTGTTCAGACGGCACCGACTGCTTCTTGTGGCACGTTTTCCCACATCTGAACATCGTTTCTGTTTTTCCATCCAAAGCCAAACCATTTTTAAATCATTCAGTTCTGGGATTAACCGAAGAGGACTTCATCGGATCAATTGGCTTTTCCTGCACCCCGTACACACAACTTATACTAGTGGTTAACTAACTGTTGAACGACCCGGTGTGTAGTCGCCCTTCTGCTTAGATGCAGCCACACCTCCAAGCTTCTGTCTGCCCCATGTAGTCATCACTGGTGGTCGTCCCTCACACCCGTTAAATGCTGAGACTTTCTGAAGAAAAGCCACAGCAGAGACTGAAATCTGTGTTAGCAGGAGATACTGAGCACACTGACAAGATGCTGCTTTCACTGTTTACAAAGCTTTAAAATGTTTGTAAGGAGACGTTAAGGACTGTAATCTTTGTGCAATAAAATATCAAACTTTCCTCTTCAGTGCTTTACATGATCACACAGATGAGGCAAGTGTATTAGAAAAGCGCACGTCACGTGCACGACCATTCAAAGTGCTTTACATGAAACATTAAAAGCAATACAGATGCTGTAAAGAAGCATTAAAGTTGACAAATAGCAAAAGTTCCAAAAAATCATCAGTTAAAATCATTAAAAAGTTAAAAAAGGAAAAGTTACTGTGCAGGTTTTATGCTGCAGAACAGAAACCTTTTAACCTGGATGTTAAAGTGTCGACGTGAGGAGAGTTTATTCTCCACGTTTAGCAAAACGGCTATATGCTGCTTCTCCATGTTTAGTCTGGACTACGGTCTGGTCTCTAGTCTGGACCCTGGTCTGGTCTCTGGTCTGGTCTCTGTTCTGGACCCTGGTCTGGACTCTGGTCTGGTCTCTGGTCTGGACTCTGGTCTGGTCTCTGGTCTGGACCCTGGTCTAGTGTCTAGTCTGGAGTTTAGTCTGGTCTCTGGTCTGGACTCTGGTCTGGACCCTGGTCTGGTCTCTGGTCTGCTCTCTGGTCTGGACCCTGGTCTGGTCTCTGGTCTGGACTCTGGTCTGGTCTGTGGTCTGCTCTCTGGTCTGGACTCTGGTCTGCTCTCTGGTCTGGACCCTGGTCTGGTCTCTGGTCTGGACTCTGGTCTGGTCTCTGGTCTGGACCCTGGTCTGGACTCTGGTCTGGTCTCTGGTCTGGACCCTGGTCTGGACTCTGGTCTGGTCTCTGGTCTGGACCCTGGTCTAGTGTCTAGTCTGGAGTTTAGTCTGGTCTCTGGTCTGGACCCTGGTCTGCTCTCTGGTCTGCTCTCTGGTCTGGACCCTGGTCTGGTCTCTGGTCTGGTGTCTAGTCTGGAGTTTAGTCTGGTCTGGACCCTGGTCTGGTCTCTGGTCTGGACTCTGGTCTGGACTAGGTGAACTGAGTCTTGAATCTAAGAGTTCTGCAGGATTGGATTCTCTGAACGTGTCACAGATGTATTGTCCTAAACCATTCTGGGATTCCTAAAACAATCAGCAGGGTTTTGAAAAAATGTGACTGATTGGAAACCAGTATAAACTGGAAACCAGTGTAAAGATGTTAAAACTGGTGTAATGTGTTCAGATCTCCTGGTTAAAGTTCCAGCAGCATCTGGATGACCTGCAGATGTTTAATGCTTTTTTTAAGGAAGTCCTTTTAAAACACCATTCCAGTAATCCAGTCTACTGGTTTTAGTGGGAAGTCCTGTGAAAACACCATTCCAGTAAGCCAGTCTATTGGAGATGAATGATGGAGGAGTTTCTACTGGTCTTACTGGGAGAATAAACTTTTCATTCTGTTGATGGTTCTGATGGTAAAAAGCTTCTTAGTGAAGCTTTGATGCTGAAAGTCCCATCTGAGTCCATCAACACTCCATGGTTCCAGACCTGGTCACCGAGTCTCCAGGTGTTTACCAGTGCCGACCTTCTTCTCTTTGCTACCAAACAGAACTTCAGTTTGTCTTCATTTAATTAAAGAACATTTTCTCTCATCCAGCTGTTTATTTGCTCCAAATACTGATACAGAAGTGTGTAGGACTGCATTTTTCTGGTGGCAAACACATGTAAAGTTGTGTATCATCTGCATAACTGTGATAATCAATGTTAAAGTTCTGTAGTATTTGACACAAATGCAGCATATCCAGGTTGAACAGAAGAACTCCAAGGACTGACCCCTGAGGTACTCCACAAGTCATGGCCACTTGCTCACATACATAGCTGCTGAATAAAACTAAATAACTCTGACCTTTAAATAGGACCTGAACCAGTTAAGGACCAGTCCAGAAAGTCAAACCCAGTTTTCCAGCCTGTACAACAGGATTCCGTGATCTACAGTATCAAATGCAGCATTGAGATCCAGCAGAACCAGGACTGATACGGGACCTGAATCACTATTCAATCTAATGTAATTTAAGACTTTGACTAGAGATGTGTTGGTGCCGTGATGAGGTCAAAAACCTGACTGGAATTTATCAAAATTTCAACTTTACGATAGAAAGTCATTAAGCTGGTTAGAAGCCAGTCTGTAGCTGGTTGGAGACAGGTCTATAGCTGGTTAGAGACAGGTCTGTACTTGGTTTAAGACAGGTCATTACCTGGTTAGAGACAGGTCATTACCTGGTTAGAGACAGGTCTGTAGCTGGTTAGAGACAGGTCTGTACTTGGTTTAAGACAGGTCATTACCTGGTTAGAGACAGGTCTGTAGCTGGTTGGAGACAGGTCTGTAGCTGGTTAGAGACAGGTCTATAGCTGGTTAGAGACAGGTCTGTACTTGGTTTAAGACAGGTCATTACCTGGTTAGAGACAGGTCATTACCTGGTTAGAGACAGGTCTATAGCTGGTTAGAGACAGGTCTGTAGCTGGTTAGAGACAGGTCTGTACTTGGTTTAAGACAGGTCATTACCTGGTTAGAGACAGGTCTGTACTTGGTTTAAGACAGGTCATTACCTGGTTAGAGACAGGTCTGTAGCTGGTTAGAGACATGTCTATAGTTGGTTAGAGACGGGTCTATAGCTGGTTAGAGACAGGTCTGTACTTGGTTTAAGACAGGTCATTACCTGGTTAGAGACAGGTCTATAGCTGGTTAGAGACATGTCTATAGTTGGTTAGAGACGGGTCTATAGTTGGTTAGAGACGGGTCTATAGCTGGTTAGAGACAGGTCTGTACTTGGTTTAAGACAGGTCATTACCTGGTTAGAGACAGGTCTTTAGCTGGTTAGAGACATGTCTATGGTTGGTTAGAGACAGATCTGTAGCTGGTTGGAGACAGGTCTATAGCTGGTTAGAGACAGATCTGTAGCTGGTTAGAGACATGTCTATAGTTGGTTAGAGACATGTCTGTAGTTGGTTAGAGACAGGTCTATAGCTGGTTAGAGACGGGTCTATAGCTGGTTAGAGACATGTCTATAGTTGGTTAGAGACGGGTCTATAGCTGGTTAGAGACAGGTCTGTAGCTGGTTAGAGACATGTCTATAGTTGGTTAGAGACATGTCTATAGCTGGTTAGACAGATCTGTAGCTGGTTAGAGACATGTCTATAGTTGGTTAGAGACATGTCTGTAGTTGGTTAGAGACGGGTCTATAGCTGGTTAGAGACAGGTCTGTAGCTGGTTTAAGACAGGTCATTACCTGGTTAGAGACATGTCTGTAACTGGTTAGAGACATGTCTGTAGCTGGCTAGAGACAGATCTGTAGCTGGTTGGAGACATGTCTATAGTTGGTTAGAGACATGTCTGTAGTTGGTTAGAGACATGTCTATAGCTGGTTACAGACAGATCTGTAGCTGGTTAGAGACATGTCTATAGTTGGTTAGAGACATGTCTGTAGTTGGTTAGAGACAGGTCTATAGCTGGTTAGAGACATGTCTATAGTTGGTTAGAGACGGGTCTATAGCTGGTTAGAGACAGGTCTATAGCTGGTTAGAGACAGGTCTGTACTTGGTTTAAGACAGGTCATTACCTGGTTAGAGACAGGTCTGTAGCTGGTTAGAGACATGTCTATGGTTGGTTAGAGACAGATCTGTAGCTGGTTGGAGACAGGTCTATAGCTGGTTAGAGACAGATCTGTAGCTGGTTAGAGACATGTCTATAGTTGGTTAGAGACATGTCTGTAGTTGGTTAGAGACAGGTCTATAGCTGGTTAGAGACGGGTCTATAGCTGGTTAGAGACATGTCTATAGTTGGTTAGAGACGGGTCTATAGCTGGTTAGAGACAGGTCTGTAGCTGGTTAGAGACATGTCTATAGTTGGTTAGAGACAGGTCTATAGCTGGTTAGAGACATGTCTATAGTTGGTTAGAGACGGGTCTATAGCTGGTTAGAGACATGTCTATAGTTGGTTAGAGACATGTCTGTAGTTGGTTAGAGACGGGTCTGTAGTTGGTTAGAGACGGGTCTATAGTTGGTTAGAGACGGGTCTATAGTTGGTTAGAGACATGTCTGTAGTTGGTTAGAGACATGTCTATAGTTGGTTAGAGACAGGTCTGTAGCTGGTTAGAGACATGTCTATAGTTGGTTAGAGACAGGTCTATAGTTGGTTAGAGACATGTCTGTAGTTGGTTAGAGACATGTCTATAGTTGGTTAGAGACAGGTCTGTAGCTGGTTAGAGACATGTCTATAGTTGGTTAGAGACAGGTCTATAGTTGGTTAGAGACGGGTCTATAGCTGGTTAGAGACAGGTCTGTAGCTGGTTAGAGACATGTCTATAGTTGGTTAGAGACAGGTCTATAGCTGGTTAGAGACATGTCTATAGTTGGTTAGAGACGGGTCTATAGCTGGTTAGAGACAGGTCTGTAGCTGGTTAGAGACAGGTCTGTAGCTGGTTTAAGACAGGTCTGTGACTGGTTAGAGACCAGTCTATATCTAGATGAACTTTTTATGGGATGTTTTATGGGACTTTTTAGGGATGTTGAAAGCTTTTTATAACAATTCCACAAATGGTGGAATTCAAAATAAAATGGTTGAGAAACCCAAATGTAGTTCTTTAGTAACTTCATCAAGTCATATTTTATTCCCAGTAGAACATAAACATGTTGTCCCGTTCTGGTCTGATGCAGGATTCCAGCTGCTTCCATGATGCTCCAGATGTTTGGTACTGGTGACACTGGACTGCAGCAGACCAGTTCTCCTGTTCCACCATCAGGATGTGGTCCTGCTGGACCAGTTCTCCTGCTCCACCATCAGGATGTGGTCCAGCATGGTGGAACCTGCAAGGTCTTCCCTGAAAGAGACGTTGTCTGGATGGGAGCAGATGTTTCAGCATTGATGGAGCTTCCCAGATGTGGAAGCTGCCCACGCCATCGGCATTAATGCAACCCCATCCCATCAGAGATGCAGGCTGATAACAAGCTGGATGCTCCCTCTCCTCTTTAGTCTGCAGGACACGCCGTCCATGCTGTCCACAAACAATTCCACATCTTCATCCAGGTTTCCACTCAGAACATTTTAAATGAGCTTTGGTCCAGAGAAGACGGCGTGTTTCTGGATCCTCTTCACGTATGATGGAGTTTTAACCTGCATGTTGGATTTCAGCCTGAACTGTGTTTTTCTGGAATCTTCCTGAGTCCATGCACTGGTTTCCAGTAGAGAATCATGATGAATCAAACTTATAAGTTGATCTTAGTCTTTACAATTTTACAAATAAAAAATATGTTTCTGTAACTTTGAGTTTCCATGATGGACTAGCGACCTGTCCTGGGTATACCCTGCCTCTCTCTTGCCATCTAATGGGACAGGTCCAGCCCCCCCGTCACCCTGAACTGGACTGAACAAATGCAAAATGAATTTATTTTACACAATTTTTTGACTCATTTTCTTCTGTCCATCCTTCCGTCTGAGAGACTCTTCCTCTCTGAAATGCTCCCTTTATGCCCAGTTATGTTCCTGAGTGTCAAATGCTCGTCCAGTTCCAGCCTTTTGCTGTTCTAACTTCTTACAGACGTGTTGCTGCATCAAATTCACACTCAGCTCCTATTTTCCATGGAATGACAGAATGTCTGAGTTTCGGCATGTGATGTGATGTTCTGGTCCTACTGGGGAAAAACCAGAACTTCTCTACAGTAGTATTACTGGGTCCCACAAATACCACTCACAACAGCTTTAATGAGTTCAACAAAGTCTGAGATGTTTTCATCTCTAAACACAAAGTCAAACGTACGTGGAAGACAGATGTTGCCATGGTTACAGCCTGTGGTAAAAATGGGGTTTCATGTGTTTGACTGTGTCAACACACATGATGGTTTATTTATTGGTTACTTTGCTTCATCATCACTCATCCAGGTTTGGTAAATGGACTGTTCAGTAGTCTTTCTTTCCTCCCGACGAGTCGCCGCAGCACGTCCGCTTCTGGATGCAGCGGATCATCCGCCGCCCATAGAAGTCCTTGTACTCTGCTGGAAGTCCATCCAGCAGGTTCAGAGCCTTCTCCACAGCCTGAAGCGCTCGACCAGCAGCCAGCAGGTCTTTGTTCCCGTACGGGTCCTTTCTGTCATAGCTGTCTGCAGGAAGATGGCGCCAGAAGACATTAACGCCCACTCCGAACTGCAGGGCGAGTGTGTTGTGGAACCACAAAGCTGGGGAGGGGGACAGGATAGCTGGATCATGGAAGTACTGAAATATCAGTTTTTTTACTGTGTTTCCATGTAAAACACGCTGGCGGATGTCCCTGCTTACCCGGGATGAAAAGCAGGTCTCCAGGCTCCAGCACACACTCGTATCGCTTCGCCTTCACAAAGTCAGGAAAGCATTTCAGATCCGGAGCGTCGATATCCAGGACCTCCGACTTGTCCCCTGATGAGTTCCAACCCGGACCATCAACATAAAACTGAGTTCAGGAAAACAAACTAGGCAAATGGCATGTTTCCATGGCGACTGACCAGACAGGTAGAGGTGTAAGGCATCCTGGGGGCTGTAGAGAACCACTCTCTTCCTCCCCGTCACCTGAGCCAAAAGGTTGTCCATCACCTGCAGAAATGAAGGAGCATGTTCTTCTGGAACGTCCTTGTTTTCTACGCCTTGCAGGTTAAACCACGAAGCCAGCACTCACATCGTAGTGTGTCCACAGCTGCAGACCACATGAGCTGATCCGGAACACGCTGGAGAAGAACTGATCCGGCGCAAAGAACCGAGGGACCTGGAAGTCCTCCGCTAGGTCTGGGAACTGTTTGCTCAAGTCTGCAGGTTCCTGTCGAGGAGACGGAGCGATCAGTCACAAGGACATCCAGACGTCTGGACAGACAACTTAGTCAGCTGACGGAGTCAATGTAGGCGCTTTATCAATACATGATCAGTTTAGTGTGAACATGAATCCAGTAAATTCTGAACCCAGCAAAAAACTGTTCTTTTTTTTTTTTTTTTTTTAGAAATTACTATTTTTATTTTCATGTAAATAAAACAGAATCAGATCAGCAACATAAAAAGCTTGATAACAGCAGCTGTACAAGGGGTAGACGGCGTTCTACGGCGTGCCGCAGCGGACAAAATTCCAGTACACTTCAGTCAATAAAAGAAAAACTCACAAGGATCACAGAAATAACTTGAATCTGATTTAAAAAAAAAAAAAAAAATTATAATAATAATAATAATAATAATAAGAATAAGAATAATAATAAATAAAAACTCTGGGACATGTTAAAAAGGGACATGTTAGTCCAAGGTGTGTCTGCAGTCAGTGGAACTACATCCAGGCCTGCAGTAGTCACCGTGTTGTTTGGTGACATGGTGTGGAACACACTCAGCAGGGACCAGAGGAAGCAAAGGAAAGAGTTGTCTCAGGAGATCAGACAGAAAACTGCAGACCAGCATGGTCATGAAGGCTATAAGAGCATCTCCAAGCATCGTGATGTTCCCGTGACAACAGCTGCACACGGGACTGCAGCCGACCTCGCTGGACCGCAGGAGGAAACTGAGGACAAATCAGAGACGGATGATACGAATGGAAACAAAAGAGCCCAGAAAGACTTCTAAAGAGGTTAAAAGTGAACTTCAAACTCAAGGAACATCAGTGTCAGGTGGCTCCATCTGTTGTTTGAGCCAAACTGGACTTAATGGGAAACACATATTAAAAAAGCCAGGATGGAATCTGCCAAACTACATGTAGACAAGCCACTAAGCTTCTGGGAGGACGTCCTGTGGACAGATGGGACAGTTCTACGCTCCCAGGCAGAACAATGAAGCATGTGAAGACAAGAAGACGTCCCTGCTGTGAAACATGGAGGAGGCTCTGAGATGTTCTGGGGCGGCTTTGCTGCATCAGGGTGCCTTAAATCTGTGCAGAGGACAATAAAATCTGAAGACTATGAGAGGATTGTAGGTAGAAATGTGCTGCCAGTGTCAGAAAGCTTGGTCTCAGCTGGACAATGAGCCAAAAAACGCAACTAAACACAGCCAAACATGGCCAAGAGGAAAAACATCGGACTGTTCTAAAGGCGCCTCAATGAGTCCTGACAGAAATCCTGCTGAGCAGGTTTGGAAGAGCTGAAACACGGCGTCTGGAAACCTTCAAACCTGAGACAACTGGAGCAGTTTGCTCATGAGGAGTGGGTCAGAACACCCGCCGAGAAGCGCAGAAGTCTCATTAAGAGCTACAGGAAAATGCTTCCAGTGACGCCTCAAACGGCTGAGCAACAAAATGTTAAGTTTCTGTCCAGACCTGCTGATTTTTTTATTTAATTCTATTAAAGCATGGTTGAAAAGTAATGTCTGACTTTCATTTGTTAAATTTAATAGATTTTTTAATTAATTATTATTACTTTAGTCAGATTCAAGTTGTTTCTGTGACTGTTGTGAGTTTTTCTCATTGATTAGAAAGGTACCAACAATGTGGTTCATGTGTGTCTGAAGGAAGGAGACAACAGCTGCTCCAACCAGCCGTCAGGAAGCCTCCAAGGTCAGAAAACCCAGCAGAACCGAGCTCTGAAAATGTTCTTTTTCTTTTCGTTTTTCCCCGTATTCAGCTGAAGGAAGAACAATCTCCAGGAGAAAGACACGTAATGTCTGCTGTCAGATCACCGTGGACGACGGGAAAGGTGCCGTAAGGCAGCAGAATGTTCCGGACACGACGACGTTTCACATATAAAACACACATAAAGGATCATTTTCGTGGTCTTGTACCTTGCGGACATCCTCTCCCAGGGATCGCAGGTAGTAGCTCTCGTCCTAAAAGCACATCCAGGAGTGTTCATGAGAACGGAACATGTTTCATCGCTGCTGTTTTCCTTTTTACTGTTCCGTACCTCACACAGGAAGAAGTCGGAGTGTTTTGTTTCAGAGACTCTCTTCACAAACTCATTAAACGGCAGAGTCCTGTGGAAACCAAACAAAGAGAGGACGAGAATCGGCCTTTGTGCTGAGAAACGCTTCATAGCAGCGAACGCAATGTGTTTGTGTGGAGGCTCACCTGTAGACAAAGTTTTTGTGAATGAAATCCATCTGTGGAACTGTGGAGACGTGGATCTTCACCTCCCTGTCGCCTCCTTTCTCTGCCAGATATTCAACCGTCCACTTCTCCAGACACGGTCCCAGACCGACTCCTCTCAGCACGGCTGGTCTGCGCTGGAAACACAGCAGATTTAGACACTGGTGGCACTGGTAACCTGCAAGGAGAGACTTTCCTCCAATCCCAACCTACAAGCTGCGAGACAGCGGACGAACATGTCCAGATTAGTCTCCTTCAGTTTCCCCAAGATGATTGTTGTTTTTTCTACAAGTTTTTTTTTGGTTCATTTATTGTGAATTAGAATGCGTATTTGTTTTTATTTCAGAATAAACAACTTGGTAATCATTTCATATTTTAAGAATGAGTGAGATATTGGTGTAACAAACAGTAGTGTTTAGCTGTATTTTTATATATATATATATATATATATATATATATATATATATATATATATATATATATATATATATATAAATACAGCTGTGCTCATATGTCTTCATCCCCTTTCATTAAAGAAAAGCTGAATTTACAACAGTTACTCAAATAACTGGGGACTTAAAAAAGGAACAATAACTAAAAATTTGCAAAAATATAATTTCATTATGTAAGACAGTGTTGGTTTTTTTTTCCATTTAATTGAGTTGAAGAAAGAAAAAACAAACAAACAATCAAATGTGTCCTGGACAAATTAGAGCACTTTTCTGTTGAACAGTGGGACAAAATACCTGTCAACAGGTGCAGAAGTCTGACTGAGAGGAACAGAAAACACCTGACTGGAGCGGAAACATTAAAGGATTGTTCTACTACACATTAGTTTATGACGGATGTAAGATGTAAAAAATTATATTATTTGTTTGCTTTTTAAAAAAAATATTTCTATTGAACCAGAATTAGAAAATAATGTAATGATTTTAATCAAATCTTTATTTATTATTACTTTACTCAATTTCAGCTTTTACAGGTAGCTGATTTTTTTTTTCCTTCTTTAATGAAAGGGTATGAATAAATATGAGCACAACTGTATATTTTTTATATATATATATATATATATATATATATATATATATATATATATATATATATATATATATATATATATATATATATATACTGTACCTTCCAGTGCTAAATAACATTGCAAGATATCAGCATTATCCAAACTTCACATCATAAACCACGTGGTCCTCAGCAGGTCATCATCATGTCTCAGTGATCAGTGGAGATGTGAGGACAGGTGAGCAAAGGGAAAAGCTTTGTCTCATCCCACAGTGAACTGGTCAGATGTCCTGCAGCAGTCTGGGACAGTCTGGGTCTCCTTCACAGCAGGACTGTTAATAGCAGCTTTTACTAAATAACTGGGGGAAAATAATGTGAAAATAACCTCAAAATCTGTTTATTAACCTCAGATGGTTTTTCAAACCTGGCTTATGATGCAGCACTAGAAGTGTTAGCTGTAAAACCAGTAAGAACCAGTAAAAGATGAGAAAGAAGCAGCAGCATTATTACTATGTAGTCACAGAATAATCGCAGTTTTTTCTCACCTCGGGATAAATCTCTTTTAGAAACACATCTCTGTCCACTTCACTGAATATCTGCACCGGTATTTTATCCTGGAGCTCCATTTAACATGATATACTGGGAGTACTGGGACAGCAGCTTCTCGCCACTCCGGTGTGTTACATCGTTACTGTTCCCAGTAGAAACAAACACCTACATGTCAACAACGACTAAAGATCTGACAGTCAATCAAAATAAAATGCGTAGTTTCTATTTATTAGTAGCAGAATTAACAAATAAACTAAATTAATCATAATTTATGTTTTCAGTGTTTCTACAATGATATTTATAATCAACCGGAAGCGATAAGAAGACGGACAGGAAGCTTCATGAAGAGGGAAAGGAAAAGATGGCGCTGTTCAGAGGTTGTTTCAAGCTGCCATCAGCATTTACCTCCAGTCGTCTGATTTTTAACAGGAATGTTTTGGTGAACCGCTCCAGCAAAACGCGGCCGCGTCGCTGCGCTGCCGCTACTGCGGAGCCGCACGCGGCAGCCGCACGCGGCAGCCGCACGCGCCTACAGCTCACAGCGGGGAGAGACACACAAGCAGAAGATTGTGGTGGTTGGGATCCCCAACCTCTTCATCTGGTTCCGGACTCGGGTCTACTACTTTCTGATCAGGACTTACTTTGACAAAGAGTTCAGTATTGAGGAGTTCACGGAGGGAGCGAAGCAGGTGCGTGCAACGTGCGCGTGAAGCTGCGACTTTCCATCAGCTGCAGAGCGGATCTGTTGATGCTGCAAACACAACTAAAATGATGTTTTTCTCTCCCAGGCCTTCTCTCATGTCTCCAGACTGCTGTCCCAGTGTCAGTTTGAGGCCCTGGAGGGCCTCGTGGCCAAAGACGTGAGTCTTCCTGCACATTGTTTTGTTTTTTTCTTTTTCTTCAACTCAATTAAATGAAAAAAAGTGTCTTATATTACTAAATTATATTTTTGCAAATTTTTCGTTACTGTTCCTTTTTTAAGTCTCCAGTTATCTGAGTGACTGTTGTAAATTCAGCCTTTTCTGTAATGAAAGGGGATGAATACCTATGAGTGCAGCTGGATCTGCTGCTCATCATCCAGCAACGTGTTTGCTTCTTGCAGCTGATCGGAAAGCTGGAGGAAAAGTGCAACTTGCTGCCATCCAACTACAAGAAAGCCCTGTCTGCAGATCCTGATGAGATCATGTACACGACTCCTGGAGACGTGGGGATCTTCTACGACGACAGCGGTAACCCTCCAGACTTTAAGATCACGCTGATGGAGCTTATTTTCTGTGCATGTTTGTGGCCAAATGCCGCAGAGAGGCTTGGAAATGGACGGGTTTGGATCTGGTTGTGGGACGTATGAGCAAACAACAGACCTGCCTGGATGACCTCTGCCTCACATCAGTGTCACCATCTTGTTTTCAGGGAGAAAGTTTGTCAGTATTCTGATGCGGTTCTGGTATCTGACGAGCGCACAGCTTCCCAACGAGGGCGTGGAGGGCACTCGTTTGTTCAAGGTGGCCATCGGAGAGGGAGGGGAAGAACAAGAAACCAAGAGACTGCTGACTGCGATATATGAGTGAGTATTTTCTTTGCAGGAAGCTGGACAGAAGATGTGGAACCATGAGACATTGTAGGCTGACAGCTTGGTTTGCTTCTTTCTGGTGGGAGTCGGACTGATGCTGATCATGACTGAAGGCTTTCCTGAACGTTCGGCTTTGCTTTTGTTAAAAGTTCTTTTACGTTCCATCCTTCATCTCTGGTCATGAGCTGTGGGAGGTTCCAGAGAAGCAGAGCGCCATGACAGGACGGTACCAGCTCACCTGTTGGCGCCTGAATGATGAGAGACGGACTCAGATTACAGTTGCTGCTTCTCCACATCTAAAGGAATCAGATGGACTCCTCATTAGGACTCCATCAAGACATATGGAGCACCAGCAGGAGGAGGAGGAGGCCTCAAACACTCACAGTCTGCTGGAGGAGTTACCCGCCGGTCCCTTCACAGCACATGTAGACATGACTCGAATACATCCATCATCACAGAGCAGGTCTGAGTTTTATCGCAGAGGAAGAAGCAGCTTGTAACCTGCTGTGTGAGTTAGGGCTGCTCGATTATGACAAAAATTATAATGATTATTTTGACTGAAATTGAGATCTCGATTATTTAACAATTATCCAGTATTTATAAACAACGCTGCGCGTCGTGGTGTTCTAGACTCCGTGTCGTGCATTATAACCGTCTAATGGACGGTTCAGAGTTGTTTAATCCTCTTTTACCGCTTATATAGGAACTATTTTACGTTTTATACCAAACAACCGCTGTCAGCCTGCAGCGCGTTTCTCTCATCCACCTGTTAAAAGACGGCTGATCTGAACCAGCTGGTTAACGCGTTGCTATGGTAACGCCCCGTAACGGAGGGATGTTACAGTGTTTAACTGGCCGAACTATGTATAGGAAAATAAAGCAGCCAGTTGTCAGTGACAATGGTATAAACTATGTTTAGGTGAACTTCCACAACCTACTGCAGTTATTCTACATTGACCTGCAGCCGGAGCCGACTGAGACTGGCCGCCTGGGAGTGCTTTAGGACGGGAGAGGCTCCCGCTGCTCCTTCCTTACAGTAACTGCAGAACAATATGTGCCTTCAAGTCAGTCGCCAAAACACCAGAAAAGGGAGTCTGGAGATGTAAAAGCTTCTAAGAAGCAGTTTACACTCAGCATCCACTTCATCAGGTCCACATTCCCAGTACCAGGTTAGACTGCTTTTCCCTTCAGAACTGCATGAATTCTTGACATCACAGATCCAACATGGTGTTGGAAACATTCCTCAGAGGCTCCATGTTGACATGAAGCATCACACAGTTGCTGCACATCATGATGAGAATCTCCCAAAGCTGCTCTGCTGGACTGAGATCTGGTGACTGTGGAGCCGTTGGAGGACAGTGAACTCATCATCATGGTGGAGATGATGTGAGCTTTGTGACATGGTGCATCATCCTGCTGGAAGTTTCCGTCAGAAGATGCTACACTGCGCTCAGAAAGGGATGATAGCAGCGGCAGAAAGCGAGTGGATCGTGTGTTTTCTTGTCTGGAGTTCTGCGATGTGACAAAAGAAACTTCTGGGATGCAGAAATAAATCATTCTTTCCTTTGTCTTCATTGGCAGATTCCAGAGGGAGTTCACCAAAGGCGTGCCTCCGGATTGGACCATCACCAGGATCGAGCACTCTAAGCTTCTGGACTGATGCGCTTTAGATGTGAGGCGGACCTGTCAGAATGACACCCCCCCCCCCCATGTGAGCAACCAAAGCTTCATATTATCCCCGTGGGGGGGTGGTTGCCGCTTTGCAGTGGGACGTCGGAGAAAAGCGCCGGGACGAGGCTGGATTTCTCTGCCAGTCACCATGGAAACGACTGCTCCAGATCGTTTCCTCTCCACCTGTAATGACGCTGAATGTAACTGTACTGGTTTTATATGCCGTGTCTCTGGGATCAGTGAAATCCAGCTTCTGCATCTCATCTGCTTTGTTCTCCAATCGGGGGGAGTCGTCACCAGACGTAACGGTGGGAAGACACTCAGTCGTCCCAGCAAACACTGAACTGTACCTTCTGACACCGTCTGACTTGAGTTTAAAGATGTCTCTGAATCATGTGAAACCTGCAGGGAGACGGTTTTCCTGTGAAATCGGGCTTCTGGCTGGTGTCTGAGGCGGGAATGCTTCTACTTGAAGATGACGTTGTGAAGGAGTCCGCTTGCTTTGTGTCCCAGCTGGACGTATTAGACCTGCTGACGAGGAGGAACTGCAGCTACATGCAGGTCCAGACAGCTGTGTCACACTGCAGCAGACCTGAGAAATAAAGATTGTGGGGGATTATTTATCAACGTGACTTTACAGCAGAACATCCGGCTGGTTTGAAGCATTTCATCGGGTCAGCGGGACTTCACGACTTCACGGCCGGCTCATCTTTGACTCGGTGTTTCATAAAACACGTTTGTTTATTCTGTTGGTATAAATGATGAAAAGAGCTGGCGGGTTACTTTGATTTATAAAAGAGTAAATTATCTGACTTGTCTGTAAAATTAGAAGGTTTTTCAGCTAAATCAGTGTTTTTAAACTAGAAATGTAGGAGGAACTTAATGCGACTTGTACCACTGTGTAAAGGTGTGATGTCAGACCAATACTACACACGTTTCTGACATTAAAACTGGTTTTGAGGGCGTATTTACTGTCAGTATGTTCCCTGGTGCTGTCGTCATCACACAGCGGCCCAAAGCAGACAGACACTCTCTGCCTGGTTCGAGGCCTTCTGGTACTCTTAACCACTGGTGTTGTCTCCCACAGGGCATACAGGGACACGTGTGTGTGTGTGTGTGTGTGTGTGTGTGTGTGTGTGTGTCAGCCCATGCTATCATGTTGTCACAGTTTGGAGATTTTCTTTTCTTTAGTTCTGGCTTCCTGTTTTATTTTGTAGATTTCTTATGTTTCCTGTTTAAGTTTGCCTGGTTTCATTCAGCTGATCCATTCCAGCTGTGTCTTCTTGTGTTTTCAGTCTATAAAAACCAGTCGGCTTCAGTTCATCCTTACTGGTTCGTAGTCCTTCCCAGCTGGTTTTGCTGAGCCAGGTTTATATTAGACGTCGTCGTTCTGCCTCCTGCTCTGCATTTGGGTCCTCGCCACTGCTCCATGACACACACTCATCAATATGCAATGTCCCTTAAATAAATAAAGTAAATCTGATCTGGTTGTGATGACAGCTGGAATTCTTTGGGACGTGAACTGGACCAATAGGAAACATATTTCTGTAGGAAACCTCATCATTGGCTCCCTTTTGCTCTTTTCATTTGACTTCCACTATAAATACTGAACCCAGTTAAAGTCTGGACTGGTTGCTGGCCGTGTCACTGGGCTTATATGTCATCATAAAGACATTTTTAACTCTTTGTTCTGTGATATTATCATCCAGGAAAATAATCAACATCACTAAGCTTCTTTTTGGATTTACAGAATAACAGAAGTGATAAAAAAAAAAAAAAACATTTTTTAAAGAAGCAGGCCTGAAGACTGTCGTCTCTCCTGGTTCTTTACCCGACATCAACCAGGGTGTCCAGCTCCGGTCCTAAAGGGCCACAATCCTGCAGGTTTTCCATGTATCCCTGCTCCAACACACCTGACCCAAACTAATCAGTCATCGTGCAGAACTGGATCCATTTCACGGAAGTCAGAGTTTTATGTTGATGAAGTCAGGCTGAGTTTTCAGTTTTACAACAAGGGGTAGTTTAAGCGTCTCAGAGCTGAGCGCTCTCAGACCGAGGAAAAGACTCCATCAATAAGCAGCTGGATATCCTCATAGCAGCTTGTCAAAAGGCTCACGCACACCCGGAGCAGAATGTAGGGTTTACATGGGCACGACATGATTACTTATTTTACACTGAAACTAGGCAGTACACTTAAAAGTTTACTTTTCATATACGCCTACTACATTTTATATACATAAGTATAGTGAAGTATACTTGGCTTATACTGTAGTATAAAGTAGGTTGTAAAGACAAGTCTAAGTACATTAAATCTATACCTTACACTTAAACTTTATTATTAACAGATTATACTTGTACTTTTCAATACTTTTTACTTCTTTCTGCCACAAAGTACTAATAGTATGAATGAACCAAGTACAGAATAATACTAAGTCATTTATTCCAATAGCTGCTTCCAATTAGCAAAATGTAAGAGGTGCATTCCTTCAATTCATCCATCCATCCATCATCCATCCATCCATCATCCATCCATCCATCCATCATCCTTCCATCAATTCATCCATCTATCCATCATTCATCCATTCATCCATCCATACATCCATCCATCATCCATCCATCCATCCATCTATCCATCCTTCATCCATCCATCCATCATCCTTCCATCAATTCATCCATCCATCCATCCATCATCCATCCATCATCCATCCATCCATCCATCTATCCATCCTTCATCCATCCATCCATCATCCTTCCATCAATTCATCCATCCATCCATCCATCATCCATCCATCCATCCATCTATCCATCCTTCATCCATCCATAATCCATCCATCCATCCATTCATCCATCCATCCATCCATCTATCCATCCTTCAATTCATCCATCCATTCATCCATCCATCCATCCATCCATCCATCTATCCATCCTTCATCCATTCATCCATCCATTCATCCATCCATCCATCCATCCATCCATCTATCCATCCTTCATCCATCCATCCATCCATTCATCCATCCATCCATCCATCCATCCATCCATCCATCTATCCATCCTTCATCCATTCATCCATCCATTACTCTATCCATCCATTCATCCATCAATCATCATCCATCCATCCATCTGTCCTTCCATCTGTCCATCCATCTATCCATCCTTCATCCATTCATCCATCCATCCATCCATCTATCTATCCATCCTCCATCAATTATCCATCCATCTATCCATGCATCCTTCAATCCATCCATCCATCCATCCATCCTCCCTCATAACTGCGTGTTCCAGTTAAGGGCCGTGGGGAAGCTGGAACCTATCCTAACAATCATTGGGTAAGAAACAAGGTACAACCAGGACAGCTCTGCAGTCCAGAGAACTATTATGATTTGACTCAATAAAATGAATAATTGATCAGGCAAAATGAACACTGATTGTCTCTTTAAGACTGCTCATTCTATGACACAGCTAAAATGAGAACAAAGAGGACACTGCTTTTTTTTCTCTTGTTTTTATGACCAACCTGTGGAGTAGGGGGGATAAAACTTGACATGGTCCTTTATGTATGGATTGATCATGAATTTATATTTAATTTACTCAATAGGTAATAGCTAACTGATTATCATATTCTATGCTATATTCTGTCCATTATCCATGTACGTAGTGCACTATTGCTTGTGCAATAATGCACTAAATCAATGCACTACATGGATTTATTTTTTTGAAGCAGCTACACATTTCTATTAAAACTTTCTCTCATTTGAATTTTGCTTTTAAATGTTAAACTACCTGGACCACCACCAGGAGCCAGTTAATCCACTAAGAGGTTTGATTTGGGGATTACTCTAGTTTGCAACTTTAAAGAAATGAATGCCATTAAAGATTTATCAATAAATAATGTGTTCTTCGTGATGTGTGAACATTTCTTGATTTTCCTGTTGGTTTTCTGAACCTGCTGCTATTATTCATGCAAGATTGCTCAATACATTTCTTTAGCATATTTTTGCAGTGACTTACTGCTTTTAATTTGAATTAGGATGGAATTATGAGACTGTATACACAATTGTAAGTTTATTTAATCTATCTACAGATACACAAGACAAATGTTGTTTTTTTTCTTATTTTTTGCTGAAGTAGTGTGTGGTGACATGGTTAGGGTGGGGGTTAATCTAATTTAGTTAAGTCAACTCAACTTATTCGAAAGGTGCTTTATGGGGCAGATTATACAAGATTTAATCTTCTATCTGTGCCTATTTGTTCATGTATAACAATGTAAAGTTAAACTGGACATGAAATTAAATGAACAAATAAATTAAAATTAAGTTAGATTATTTACTCTTCTACATATGCATATGTATTTCAAACTATCTGAAACAAAATCATGAACTAAAGGCCCGCAGAAATACAATAAAATTGCTAAAAGTAATTAAAAAATAAATCAAAGTTAGCAAAAGCTGCTAATCATAGCCATGCTGTGTCACTGAATTGCTGCTCTCCCATTGGTCCATTTTTCCAGTGCTTCCTCCCTATTGGACGATGGAGCTGCTCGTCACTCCGGTAGTTCCTGTTGAGGGGTGGGACAGCTGGTCTGTTTTGTGCTCTTTCGCCTCGCAGAGAGACACCAGGATGAAAATGGAAACATGACGACAAGGCACGGGTAGAAATTAGCTGTCAGACCGGGAATTAAAGCATGAAACTCGCCACGGTGGCCTTTTACGGGTCCGCTCTGGGGCTCCTGGTGGTCGGCCTGCGAGAGTTGCTGACTGGCTTCGAGGAGAACAGATGCAGCATGACCTACATGTTTGAATACCCAGAGTACCGGGTGAGTACTACTGCTAATTAATACACTGGAAAAAAGAAATATCCTTAAATAAGCTCAGAGAAGCTGTTGCAGCGATTCTTGCCTGTTTAGCTCTTTCCTGCACCTCCAACAAACAGCACGTCTCCTCCTGCATGTTGGACGTCCAGGTGTGTTTTAAGCCATTTCCTGGAAACTGCCCACGTTTGCTGACAGGTACACATCAGGTGTGTGTCTCTGCTGCCAACGGCCTCACATAGTGTGTGCATCCCCCTTTTTTTTTTTTTTACTGAAATAGATCAGCCCACATGAGCCAGATTATGAAAGCATAAATGAAGAGCTGATCCCTGACCTCTCCTGGCCCTTAGATCAGCTTTACAAGATTTGCACCTGTGTTTAACAACCCCACGAGCTCAGGTGAACAGAAACGAGCTTTGCTTGCAGTGATGTGTTGATGTGGGGCTCAGCTGGAGGCAGTGGGGTGTGTGGGCATTTGGCTTAGTTTAGACAGCTCTGGACGGATTGCTGCTCTTATAAATAGGGTTTCAACGAACCAGGCGTGATTACTGTTTATTTTCTGTGTCACATTGTTCACTCCAAAATGGAATCATGTCTCACATTCTTATGAAGCCCATTTGCTTTTTCACTCTTGGTTTGACACTTTTGATTCTCTAATTTATTTAATTTTTAAACTTTTGTTCTGGACTTTCACAACCTGGGTTCTTTCTTGCAGACCAGCCCACTTTTAATAACAGCTTGGAAATTTTGTCCTGAGTTAACGGTTAAGTTATCAGACTCCAAAACAAAACATTTTTCCAAAATAAAAAATACACTCAGACAATTCAGTGAATTTGATTAAATGTTTGGTCTTATTGTGTAATATTTGATCTTTTCATTGGCTGTCATGGCTCTTAAGTTTCTCATTTGTTTGACCCGTTTTGTACACAGCGCCTTGTGACTGGGCGCTGGTGAAAGCGTTTAGTAAATTAACTTTATCTCCCAGTATAAATTGTGAAACATGTCTGTGTGCTTTCACAGCGTGTTGCTCTGCCGCGTCGCGTGGCCAGATTGTACCCAGCATACGGGCTCTACCTGTATGGTGAGGGTCTGTACGCCCAGGAGACCCGCTCGCTCAAGCTAACTGGTGCACCTGTGCTTTTCCTGCCTGGGAACGCTGGAAGCTACAAACAAGGTAAATGGGCCAGTCCAGAAAACACGATTTAACTGATTCATATACTCATTACCACTGTTCACCTGCTTTAGATCCACATGTGCTGCCAGAATGATGCCAGAAATACTTCACACCAGAAGCACCAGCTAAGAGAATAATCTGTGGCTGAAAATAGTCTGACACCTGTCTTACCTACTCCTGTTAAATAACAACAAAGTTATTTTAAAACGCTTAAAATCAACGTGTATATATATATATATATATACACACACATACACACTGTTAAAAAGGGAACAATAAAGTAACACATTTAAGATCTGAATGAATGAAATATTTTTATTAAATCCTTTGTTCTTTCCATAGTTGAATGTGCTGACAACAAAATCACATAAAACTTAATGAAAATCAAACATATCGACCCATGGAGGTCTGGATTTGGAGTTCTACTCCAAATGAAAGTGGGAAAACACACTACAGGCTGATCCAACTTTGATGTAATGTCCTTTAAACAAGTCAGAATGAGGCTCAGTGTGTGTGGCCTCCGCGTGCCTGTATGACCTCCCTACAACGCCTGGGCATGCTCCTGATGAGGCGGTGGATGTTCTCCTGAGGGATCTCCTCCCAGACCTGGACTAAAGCATCTGCCAACTCCTGGACAGTCTGTGGTGCAACTTGACGTTGGTGGATGGAGCGAGACATGATGTCCCAGATGTGCTCAGCTGGATTCAGGTCTGGGGAACGGGCGGACCAGTTGTGAGGTAGTGTGTCCAAGGTTGAAGAAGATCAGATGTAGACAGAATCAGCAGTCCTGGGATTTCTTAAAAATGAACATTTTACTTTCCAGGAGTTGTCCATAGTACAGTTTCAAAGATCTGTGGACAATCAGTCACCAGTTTCACATCCTTTTCCTCTCTCTCTCCCTCCTCGCAAACTCCCAAAACAGACTACTTATACCCCGTTAGACACACACCTGATTTGATTTAGCCTAAACCATTTCCCCATATCACTACCCCCAGCAAGCTTATTCTATAACATTAACAAACCAAATTCCTAAACAAACAAAAATACACAAAAGGAATACCAGTTCTAAAAAACTATTTTAAAAGAAGCCCACACCTAAAGAGGAAATCCTCCACTTGGTTTCTCCCACTCAACTAATCTAAGAAGTCACTCACACCTGCAATGAGGAAGTGTTTTGTTGGCCACTCCCCAACACCGATCCTGCAAGGTGGAGTTAAACAAAGAATAACGTTAAATGGTAACACAATGAAAAATGCAACACAATGCAAACACTAACAACCCGGGATAGTAAATGCAGCACGGTTACCTGGCAACAGAAATAACAGAATAAAGTTAAAGGAACAAATATGACAAAAGGTAAAATGTTAGGGACAAGAGGTGAACAATTACAGTCTCACCCACTTTGTCACACCAGTCCATAACATCAATGCCTTGGTGTTGCAGGAACTGCTGACACACTCCAGACACATGAGGTCTAGTATTGTCTTGCATTAGGAGGAACCCAGGGCCAACCGCACCAGCATATGGTCCCACAAGGGGTCTGAGGATCTCATCCCGGTACCTAATGGCAGTCAGGCTACCTCTGGCGAGCACATGGAGGGCTGTGCGGCCCTCCAAAGAAATGCCCCCCCACACCATTACTGACCCACTGCCAAACCGGTCATGATGGAGGATGTTGCAGGCAGCAGAACGTTCTCCACGGCGTCTCCAGACTCTGTCACATGTGCTCAGTGTGAACCTGCTTCCATCTGTGAAGACCACAGGGCGCCATCACAATCTTGGTGTTCTCTGGCAAACGCCAAACGTCCTGCACGGTGTTGGGCTGTAAACACAACCCCCACCTGTGGACGTCGGGCCCTCATACCACCCTCATGGAGTCTGTTTCTGACTGTTTGAGCAGACACATGCACATTTGTGGCCTGCTGGAGCTCATTCTGCAGGGCTCTGGCAGTGCTCCTCCTGTTCCTCCTTGCACAAAGAAGGAGGTAGCGGTCCTGCTGCTGGGTTGTTGTCCTCCCACGGCCTCCTCCACGTCTCCTGATGTACTGGCCTGTCTCCTGGTAGCGCCTCCATGCTCTGGACACGACGCTGACAGACACAGCAAACCTTCTTGCCACAGCTGGCATTGATGTGCCATCCTGGATGAGCTGCACTACCTGAGCCACTTGTGTGGGTTGTAGACTCCGTCTCATGCTACCACTAGAGTGAAAGCACCGCCAGCATTCAGACCAAAACATCAACCAGAAAGCATCGGAACTGAGAAGTGGTCTGTGGTCTCCACCTGCAGAACCACTGCTTTATTGGGTGTGTCTTGCCAGTTGCCTATAATTTCCACCTGTTGTCTATTCCATTTGCACAACAGCATGTGGAACTGATTGTCAATCAGTGTTGCTTCCTAAGTGGATAGTTGGAGTTACATTGTGTTGTTTAAGTGTTCTTACATATATATATTATGAGGCACCGTCCTTCTTTTTATATACAGTCTGTGGTCCTTTCTCATCAAACCCGAAAGACCATAAACCTATCATTCTTCCACATACATAAACATTTAATACATACACCGATAATGAACACACATATGCCCATGTACATATAACAATGTCTCAAAGCGCTGTCCTCGGCATACATACAAATTCATACATCTGAATACTTTTGGGTGTACATACTTTTCTGGTTTTGATTTTTTTTTTTTTTTTTAGTATAAAAACTATGGAATACTTCATATGCTGGGTCAGAGGTCATCAAATGAAATAAATACACTTTCATATGAACACCACATGATACAGTTAAACCAGAAGCTTACATAGAACGTCTAAAAGACACAAAGCTTTGTTTTCACCCATTGTCGGAAGGTAATTCAGATTAAACTAGAATGAATAATGACAGGCGATTGGGGGGATTCGAGCTACCAATCTTCAGGCCATTGGACAACCTGGTCCTTCGCCTTTGTCTCAGTTGGACCAGCTGGTGTGTCATCCTGACACAGCATTTTGCTCTGAGAGACGGTTTCAGATCTGAGTAGGGGTGAAGGGTTTCCTCGGGATCTCTGGTTGAAACATTAAGATATGTGAGACATGGTGTTGATGTTATTCCACATGGTTATCCCCCTCGCTTGTTGTCTTTACGCCGACTGAACGGTGTTGTCTTCCTACAGCTCGCTCTCTGGGCTCGGTGGCTCTGAGGAAGGCTGAAAACATAGAGGGAGGTGTCCATCTCAACGTCTTCACTGTGGACTTCAACGAGGAGCTGGTGGCTCTGTATGGCGGCAGTTTGCGACGACAAACACATTTCCTGCATGAGAGCATCAAGGGCATCCTGAGGCTCTATAAGGTCAGACCTCCTTTAACGTAGAAGGAGTTCCAGTCTACACAGCAGACACACACAAGCAGACCAGTTTGTTGTCTTCCAGCATCTTAAGATCCCTCCTCAGAGTGTGGTACTGGTTGGTCACTCGATGGGGGGGGTGGTGGCCCGAGCTCTGTTCACGTTGCCCCGCTTCAACCCTCGTCTGGTCACCCTCATCATCACCCAGGCCTCTCCTCACCTGGCTCCGGTTCTGGCGCTGGATCCGTACCTGTTGGGTGAGCAGAGCGCTCGTGTAGAAATGAGGGGAAATCTGTCGCTGGTGTCTGCAGTGTAAATAAAGTTTTGTTGTTTTTTTCCACACTCTGTTCTGGTTGGATGCAGATTTCTACTCTGCAGTGAGAGAGAAGTGGTTGAACCAGGCAAACAAGCTCAGGAACGTCACCGTTCTGTCTGTGGGGGGTGGTTACCGTGACTACCAGGTCCGCTCTGGCCTGACGTACCTTCCTTGTCCTCCAGGAGATCCCAACAAGCTGTCGCTGGTGGTACGTTTTCTATGGAAATCATACTGTTTTCATTCCTCCTCCTGGGAGGTTTGATGGAAGAAGACTCTTCAGGTCAGGGGTGTCACCCTACAAGCCGGGGCCTGAAACCGGCCCACCAGAGGGTCCGGTCTGGCCCACAGGATGGTTCTGGTACATGTTTTAAGACTGGTGGAAACAGGTGATCAGTGGGTTCACATCTCCACACAGATGTGATGTACACATATGTAAATTTAATTAACGTTTATAAGTTACATAATGTGAACTGTTTTGTCAGTCGCAGATACTTGTTTTTAAATATTTGGTGATTTTGTGGATCTACTGTAACCAGTGGTAATTTTCACTGTAAATGACTAAATATGTTCAACTAGAATATATAGAATAACATTTGTGAATAAATAAAATAAATGTAAATAAAACTATTAACTAAAACGTAACGTATGTAATGGATCAGATCAGATTTTTGTCGTAAAATGTATGAGAAAAATACTAAATATATAATACAATATAATTATATATAATTATAATATAATTATATTATGTCCCAAATAATGTAATGTAATCTTTTGACTTTTTTTTTTTTAATCTTTACTTCATGCAACTTTAAATTTAAATACCTTGACATTTTTTTTATCCTACAACAATTCATATCACTAAATTTACTAAATATACAAAATTTATTTTATTATATTATTCAATAAATAATGTAATGTTATGTAATCTTTTGACATTTCTATTTTAATCTTTACTTCATGCAACTTTGATTTACTTTGTCATTTTTTTTATTCTACAACAATTCATATCACTAAATTTACTAAATATATTAAATTTATTATATCTGATAAATAATGTAATCTTTTGAGATTTTTATTTTAATCTTTACTTCATGCAACTTTAGATTTTACTTTATTTTTTTATTCTACAACAATTCATGTCACTAAAATTACTAAATATGTTGAGTTTTCAGTATTTATAGATGATTATGTTGAGTTTTCCAGTATTTATAGGTGATGATGTTGAGTTTTCCAGTATTTATAGGTGATTATGTTGAGTTTTCCAGTATTTATAGGTGATTATGTTGAGTTTTCCAGTATTTATAGGTGATTATGTTGAGTTTTCCAGTATTTATAGGTGATGATGTTGAGTTTTTCAGTATTTATAGGTGATGATGTTGAGTTTTCCAGTATTTATAGGTGATGATGTTGAGTTTTCCAGTATTTATAGGTGATGATGTTGAGTTTTCCAGTATTTATAGGTGATGATGTTGAGTTTTCCAGTATTTATAGGTGATGATGTTGAGTTTTCCAGTATTTATAGGTGATGATGTTGAGTTTTCCAGTATTTATAGGTGATGTTGAGTTTTCCAGTATTTATAGGTGATGATGTTGAGTTTTCAGTATTTATAGGTGATGATGTTGAGTTTTCCAGTATTTATAGGTGATGATGTTGAGTTTTCCAGTATTTATAGGTGGTGATGTTGAGTTTTCCAGTATTTATAGGTGATGATGTTGAGTTTTCCAGTATTTATAGGTGATGATGTTGAGTTTTCCAGTATTTATAGGTGATGATGTTGAGTTTTCCAGTATTTATAGGTGATGATGTTGAGTTTTCCAGTATTTATAGGTGATGTTGAGTTTTCCAGTATTTATAGGTGATGATGTTGAGTTTTCAGTATTTATAGGTGATGATGTTGAGTTTTCCAGTATTTATAGGTGATGATGTTGAGTTTTCCAGTATTTATAGGTGGTGATGTTGAGTTTTCCAGTATTTATAGGTGATGATGTTGAGTTTTCCAGTATTTATAGGTGATGATGTTGAGTTTTCCAGTATTTATAGGTGATGATGTTGAGTTTTCCAGTATTTATAGGTGGTGATGTTGAGTTTTCCAGTATTTATAGGTGATGATGTTGAGTTTTCCAGTATTTATAGGTGATGTTGAGTTTTCCAGTATTTATAGGTGATGATGTTGAGTTTTCAGTATTTATAGGTGATGATGTTGAGTTTTCCAGTATTTATAGGTGATGTTGAGTTTTCCAGTATTTATAGGTGATGATGTTGAGTTTTCCAGTATTTATAGGTGATGATGTTGAGTTTTCCAGTATTTATAGGTGATGATGTTGAGTTTTCCAGTATTTATAGGTGATGATGTTGAGTTTTCAGTATTTATAGGTGATAATGTTGAGTTTTCAGTATTTATAGGTGATTATGTTGAGTTTTCCAGTATTTATAGGTGATGATGTTGAGTTTTCCAGTATTTATAGGTGATGATGTTGAGTTTTCCAGTATTTATAGGTGATAATGTTGAGTTTTCAGTATTTATAGGTGATAATGTTGAGTTTTCCAGTATTTATAGGTGATTATGTTGAGTTTTCAGTATTTATAGGTGATTATGTTGAGTTTTCAGTATTTATAGGTGATGTTGAGTTTTCCAGTATTTATAGGTGATGATGTTGAGTTTTCAGTATTTATAGGTGATTATGTTGAGTTTTCAGTATTTATAGGTGATTATGTTGAGTTTTCCAGTATTTATAGGTGATGATGTTGAGTTTTCAGTATTTATAGGTGATTATGTTGAGTTTTCCAGTATTTATAGGTGATTATGTTGAGTTTTCCAGTATTTAAAGGTGATTATGTTGAGTTTTCCAGTATTTAAAGGTGATTATGTTGAGTTTTCCAGTATTTATAGGTGATGATGTTGAGTTTTCAGTATTTATAGGTGATGATGTTGAGTTTTCCAGTATTTATAGGTGATAATGTTGAGTTTTCAGTATTTATAGGTGATAATGTTGAGTTTTCCAGTATTTATAGGTGATTATGTTGAGTTTTCAGTATTTATAGGTGATTATGTTGAGTTTTCAGTATTTATAGGTGATGTTGAGTTTTCCAGTATTTATAGGTGATGATGATGAGTTTTCAGTATTTATAGGTGATTATGTTGAGTTTTCAGTATTTATAGGTGATTATGTTGAGTTTTCCAGTATTTATAGGTGATTATGTTGAGTTTTCCAGTATTTATAGGTGATGATGTTGAGTTTTCCAGTATTTATAGGTGGTGATGTTGAGTTTTCCAGTATTTATAGGTGATGATGTTGAGTTTTCCAGTATTTATAGGTGATTATGTTGAGTTTTCCAGTATTTAAAGGTGATTATGTTGAGTTTTCAGTATTTATAGGTGATTATGTTGAGTTTTCAGTATTTATAGGTGATGATGTTGAGTTTTCAGTATTTATAGGTGATGATGTTGAGTTTTCAGTATTTATAGGTGGTGATGTTGAGTTTTCCAGTATTTATAGGTGGTGATGTTGAGTTTTCCAGTATTTATAGGTGATTATGTTGAGTTTTCCAGTATTTATAGGTGATGATGTTGAGTTTTCCAGTATTTATAGGTGATGATGTTGAGTTTTCCAGTATTTATAGGTGATGATGTTGAGTTTTCCAGTATTTATAGGTGATGATGTTGAGTTTTCCAGTATTTATAGGTGGTGATGTTGAGTTTTCCAGTATTTATAGGTGATGATGTTGAGTTTTCCAGTATTTATAGGTGATGATGTTGAGTTTTCCAGTATTTATAGGTGATGATGTTGAGTTTTCCAGTATTTATAGGTGATGATGTTGAGTTTTCCAGTATTTATAGGTGATGATGTTGAGTTTTCCAGTATTTATAGGTGATGATGTTGAGTTTTCCAGTATTTATAGGTGATGATGTTGAGTTTTCCAGTATTTATAGGTGATGATGTTGAGTTTTCCAGTATTTATAGGTGATGATGTTGAGTTTTCCAGTATTTATAGGTGATGATGTTGAGTTTTCCAGTATTTATAGGTGATGATGTTGAGTTTTCAGTATTTATAGGTGATGATGTTGAGTTTTCAGTATTTATAGGTGATGATGTTGAGTTTTCAGTATTTATAGGTGATGATGTTGAGTTTTCAGTATTTATAGGTGGTGATGTTGAGTTTTCCAGTATTTATAGGTGGTGATGTTGAGTTTTCCAGTATTTATAGGTGATTATGTTGAGTTTTCCAGTATTTATAGGTGATGATGTTGAGTTTTCCAGTATTTATAGGTGATGATGTTGAGTTTTCCAGTATTTATAGGTGATGATGTTGAGTTTTCCAGTATTTATAGGTGGTGATGTTGAGTTTTCCAGTATTTATAGGTGATGATGTTGAGTTTTCCAGTATTTATAGGTGATGATGTTGAGTTTTCCAGTATTTATAGGTGATGATGTTGAGTTTTCCAGTATTTATAGGTGATGATGTTGAGTTTTCCAGTATTTATAGGTGATGATGTTGAGTTTTCCAGTATTTATAGGTGATGATGTTGAGTTTTCCAGTATTTATAGGTGATGATGTTGAGTTTTCCAGTATTTATAGGTGATGATGTTGAGTTTTCCAGTATTTATAGGTGATGATGTTGAGTTTTCCAGTATTTATAGGTGATGATGTTGAGTTTTCCAGTATTTATAGGTGATGATGTTGAGTTTTCCAGTATTTATAGGTGATGATGTTGAGTTTTCCAGTATTTATAGGTGATTATGTTGAGTTTTCAGTATTTATAGGTGATGATGTTGAGTTTTCCAGTATTTATAGGTGATGATGTTGAGTTTTCCAGTATTTATAGGTGATTATGTTGAGTTTTCAGTATTTATAGGTGATGATGTTGAGTTTTCCAGTATTTATAGGTGATGATGTTGAGTTTTCCAGTATTTATAGGTGATGATGTTGAGTTTTCCAGTATTTATAGGTGATGATGTTGAGTTTTCCAGTATTTATAGGTGATGATGTTGAGTTTTCCAGTATTTATAGGTGATGATGTTGAGTTTTCAGTATTTATAGGTGATGATGTTGAGTTTTCAGTATTTATAGGTGATGATGTTGAGTTTTCAGTATTTATAGGTGATGATGTTGAGTTTTCAGTATTTATAGGTGGTGATGTTGAGTTTTCCAGTATTTATAGGTGATTATGTTGAGTTTTCAGTATTTATAGGTGATTATGTTGAGTTTTCAGTATTTATAGGTGATGTTGAGTTTTCCAGTATTTATAGGTGATGATGATGAGTTTTCAGTATTTATAGGTGATTATGTTGAGTTTTCAGTATTTATAGGTGATTATGTTGAGTTTTCCAGTATTTATAGGTGATTATGTTGAGTTTTCCAGTATTTATAGGTGATGATGTTGAGTTTTCCAGTATTTATAGGTGGTGATGTTGAGTTTTCCAGTATTTATAGGTGATGATGTTGAGTTTTCCAGTATTTATAGGTGATTATGTTGAGTTTTCCAGTATTTAAAGGTGATTATGTTGAGTTTTCAGTATTTATAGGTGATTATGTTGAGTTTTCAGTATTTATAGGTGATGATGTTGAGTTTTCAGTATTTATAGGTGATGATGTTGAGTTTTCAGTATTTATAGGTGGTGATGTTGAGTTTTCCAGTATTTATAGGTGGTGATGTTGAGTTTTCCAGTATTTATAGGTGATTATGTTGAGTTTTCCAGTATTTATAGGTGATGATGTTGAGTTTTCCAGTATTTATAGGTGATGATGTTGAGTTTTCCAGTATTTATAGGTGATGATGTTGAGTTTTCCAGTATTTATAGGTGATGATGTTGAGTTTTCCAGTATTTATAGGTGGTGATGTTGAGTTTTCCAGTATTTATAGGTGATGATGTTGAGTTTTCCAGTATTTATAGGTGATGATGTTGAGTTTTCCAGTATTTATAGGTGATGATGTTGAGTTTTCCAGTATTTATAGGTGATGATGTTGAGTTTTCCAGTATTTATAGGTGATGATGTTGAGTTTTCCAGTATTTATAGGTGATGATGTTGAGTTTTCCAGTATTTATAGGTGATGATGTTGAGTTTTCCAGTATTTATAGGTGATGATGTTGAGTTTTCCAGTATTTATAGGTGATGATGTTGAGTTTTCCAGTATTTATAGGTGATGATGTTGAGTTTTCCAGTATTTATAGGTGATGATGTTGAGTTTTCAGTATTTATAGGTGATGATGTTGAGTTTTCAGTATTTATAGGTGATGATGTTGAGTTTTCAGTATTTATAGGTGATGATGTTGAGTTTTCAGTATTTATAGGTGGTGATGTTGAGTTTTCCAGTATTTATAGGTGGTGATGTTGAGTTTTCCAGTATTTATAGGTGATTATGTTGAGTTTTCCAGTATTTATAGGTGATGATGTTGAGTTTTCCAGTATTTATAGGTGATGATGTTGAGTTTTCCAGTATTTATAGGTGATGATGTTGAGTTTTCCAGTATTTATAGGTGGTGATGTTGAGTTTTCCAGTATTTATAGGTGATGATGTTGAGTTTTCCAGTATTTATAGGTGATGATGTTGAGTTTTCCAGTATTTATAGGTGATGATGTTGAGTTTTCCAGTATTTATAGGTGATGATGTTGAGTTTTCCAGTATTTATAGGTGATGATGTTGAGTTTTCCAGTATTTATAGGTGATGATGTTGAGTTTTCCAGTATTTATAGGTGATGATGTTGAGTTTTCCAGTATTTATAGGTGATGATGTTGAGTTTTCCAGTATTTATAGGTGATGATGTTGAGTTTTCCAGTATTTATAGGTGATGATGTTGAGTTTTCCAGTATTTATAGGTGATGATGTTGAGTTTTCCAGTATTTATAGGTGATGATGTTGAGTTTTCCAGTATTTATAGGTGATTATGTTGAGTTTTCAGTATTTATAGGTGATGATGTTGAGTTTTCCAGTATTTATAGGTGATGATGTTGAGTTTTCCAGTATTTATAGGTGATTATGTTGAGTTTTCAGTATTTATAGGTGATGATGTTGAGTTTTCCAGTATTTATAGGTGATTATGTTGAGTTTTCCAGTATTTATAGGTGATGATGTTGAGTTTTTCTGGTCCGCTCCTCTGCTCCAGACACGACGCTCTTGCTTTGGATGCTGTTTGATCCTGATTCCTTTTCTTCAGCTTGTTTAAAGTCTTGTTTTCTTCTTCCAGGTGACGGCAGTCCCCAGGACATGGGTGTCCACTGATCATCTGTCCATCGTTTGGTAGAAGCAGTTTTAAGATGAGCTCCAGTAATTCATTCATCAGACTTGCGTTCAGCGACTGAAATAACCAACATGCATGTGTGTCTTTGTGTTTCAGGTGCAAAGAGCTCGTCCTTGCGACTGTCAGGGCATTCTTCGACCTCATTGACCCTGAAACCCGACAGGTCTGCTGTTTTCTATTCCTTTCTGTGAAAATAAAGTGAAACTATTTCGTCCTAAATGATTAATATGATCAAATAAAACTGTTTTCTTTGTAGTTCACAGAGAACCCGGAGAGGAAAATGGCCGCCATTAACCATCATTTCGTCAGACACCCTGTCAGGATTCTGGGAGAAAGTCTAGACACGTCCATCTCCATCTTGGGTGAGAAACACAGACGTGGAGAGGCTGGAAAGAACAGGAAATCCTGCAAGTAGACTTCACCAGCATGTCCATGTTCTTCTCCAAGCCGCATCCCTGTTTGGCTCCTTTAGAAGGATTCAAGTTGGTGAAGGTTCTGACTGTTAAATAATCTCATGTCCTGTTTTCTTCTTCTGTAAATGTCCATGTTTCCAGATTCCCCTGAAGCCTGGAGTGAAGTGAACACGCTGCGCCTGGCCTACACCACCCCAAAGGTGCCAGTCTGATTAGACTCTGATCCCAGAGACGTCCTGACGGAGACGTGTTGCTGGGAATCTGAACTGGTTGTGAATCTGAAGCAGCAACACGTCTGTAAAAAGTCGTTCCAGGATGATGTTTAGCATCGTTAGCATCTCCTCTTCTTCTAACATCTGGAAACATCTGGGAAGTGAGGAGAGCAGCTGCTGGAGTTTCAGGAGAGGAATGTCGTCCCGTTCTGGTCTGATGCAGGATTCCAGCTGCTTCCATGATGCTCCAGATGTTTGGTACTGGTGAAACTGGACTGCAGCAGACCAGTTCTCCTGTTCCACCATCAGGATGTGGTCCTGCTGGACCAGTTCTCCTGTTCCACCATCAGGACGTGGTCCAGCACGGTGGAACCTGCAAGGTCTTCCCTGAAAGAGACGTTGTCTGGATGGGAGCAGATGTTTCAGCATTGATGGAGCTTCCCAGATGTGGAAGCTGCCCACGCCATCGGCACTAATACAACCCCATCCCATCAGAGATGCAACGATGCCTGAAGGCCCCCAGATCACAGCATTCAGTTTGATCCTCAACCTTGCCCCATGCGCACAGAGATTCCTTCTGATTGTCAGATGTAGATGATGGGATCTTCACAGTCTTGATTATTTCATGTTGAAGAACATTTTCTGTAGTTTTCCTCAGTTTTAGATGCCGTTTCTACCTCTTTGAAATGCTCACAGTCCAGTCATGTTACCGACCTGCTGATAATTAACCCTTTCACGCCCACACTCACAAAACACTCTGTGTTCTTCATGCTTTCAAATAAACAGATTAAAATGTTAAAAAGACGTTAATAATAATGTAAGGACAGTGAGACTGTAGTGTTATAACACACAGTTTGGGTTTTAAAGACTCGTACGGACTGGTAGAGACGCTCAGGCTGGATAATCCATCATAGTCACTGCAGATCCACCTTTACCAGAAGGACCCTAAAGGGTTAAACTAGTTATTAACCGGATGCTCCTTCAGTTGTTTTCCCAACTTTTTCTAGACGTTTTGCTGCCATCAGATTCATATTTTCTATAAAACACTCAAATGATTTTTAACATTGGATTTGATATTTATGGTTTATTGGGAATTAAATCTGGGTTGGTGGGATTTATAATTCATTGTGTTTATATTTACATTATTCTAACTCTACTATCATTAACTCCACGTACCAATCTGTAGTCATGTTGTCCCAGTTATCTGACTTTGAACCAGAGAAAAGTGACACGCAGTGGCGCTCTGCTCCTTTCTGACAGGAAGGTCAGGTCAGGTACTTCCTGTTTGCCCTGTCGAGCCGCCAAAAAGCCTACAGCCATTTCTACTGCCGAAGCAACAACCTGGTAAGTCTTTTGTCCCCGCCTTGTCTCGGTTTCTGGCTTCTGTTCTCCTTTTAGATGCAAGTTCAGACCCAGAACTCTGAAATTCAGCTGCTCTCGAGGAAAGCGATGACAGGAAAAGTTAGTCAGATTTGTTGTTGTCCAACAGGAGATGAGCAGCTGGGTGCACGGCTGCACGCAGAGGAACGCTTCGTCATGGTAACAGTATCACCGACACCACCTTCATCCTCAGTTTCCTGAATGTTCAGCTGTAATCTGTAGGCTGGGATGTGTTATATGACGCCATCTGTCTGTGTGTTCAGTGTGCACGCTGTGGATCTGTCCACGGGAACTGAACTTCTGCCTCCATACAAGGTAACCCCCCCCCCCAGAAAGACTCCATCCAGTCCCACCTGCTGCTGCTCAGTTTTCCAGAACGATCTGTCTTCGTCCTCAGGTCGTCGTTCTGAGTCTGAATGACTTGTCGGCTTTTACTCATCTGGTTGTTTCAGCATCGAACCTCAACGGCAAACAGGTATCTGCCATGAAAGAACTTCTCTCACATGAAATATGAGTCAGACTTGTCTGAAACAGTCGTAAATGTGACAGAAATGTGAACATGTGTTGATATTTGAGGTTCCTGTGAGAAATTCTAATGAAATGGATTTATTTTGAAGAGTCATCGCTCTCTGCCATGTTGCTGTAAGATGATCTGACGTGACTCAAAGTTCAGCTTGTTGGTGCTCAGTGGTTGTTAGACACAAATGGGCAAAAGAAGCAGCAGAAGAGATCAGTTTGCATGTGTTAAAGCTAGTTCCATCCTCCATCCGAAGCGAGATCTTGGTTCCCGTTCTCCAGGCTGCAAGAACAAGGAAAAGATTCTTTTATCTGATCCAGAGGCCTGTCGCAATCAGTCCCTTAATCACATGATGAGAAAAAATGTGTTTTCTGGATGCAATCATTTAAACTTTTCTTTTCTCTCTCGAGTGTCACGTTTGTTTTAAGACTATATTAACTAAACACGGTCCTGCGATGGACTGGCGAACCCTCCAGGGTGTACCCCGCCTTTCGCCCATAGACTGCTGGGATAGGCCCCAGATTCCCCGCGACTCTTCATCAGAATAAGCAGTTTGGATGATGAATGAATGAATAACGAAACATGGCAACGAAACAATCTTCCATCTGCACATCAGCTGCAGTTTTCCCAGCAGGGAAATAAAAGACCTTAACAAACAGGCTAGCTCCAGCTTCCCGACGGTCCACGATGACTGGACTCAGATTAAATGCAACCTGACATGATGTAACATGGTGTACACTCAGACAGCGTGGTTGGTTTAATATTGTTAAAAAACAAACATTTCCCAGCCAGTATGAATCGCCTGGATGAACATTTATGTTACAAACAGCATTTCCACAACTTTACAACATGAAAAATTACATTTTACCATTCCACCTCTGGTCCAGTCCAAACATGTCCCCTTATATGAGCTGACCATAGACTATGTAGCTGTGTTACATGGTGTTTAGAGACCAGATGTTCCAGATAAACACGTTGCCAAAACCTCAGGAGAAATCCTGATCTGTTTCAGCAGACTGGATGAGTCTCGTCTGCACATCCAGATAAATGTTCTTTATTAAAGTATGTTTTTCTTTATAAGGGTTTACTTGCATTATTACAGCATTTAGTTAAAAATGGTGTCAAACTGACAAGAATAATCGCTTATCACGATATCATCGTCTATGGCAATCATTTCTGAGACAATTAATCGAATGGCAGAGTTTGTTACCATAACAGGCCTGCTGATCCATAAATAGTTTGTTTCCTTTTTGTCAGCAGAAACCAGCTTGGAGTTGCTCGGTTTACACTCTGTGTGGAGAAACCGGATCAAAGATTGATGGAAGAAACTTGATTTCTGTAAATAAATCTTGGTGTTGTGTTTAATGTCCACAGTTCTCTGTGGAGTGCGAGTGGCAGAGGCAGGCGTCTCAGACTCTGTCCGTCTCCGTCCCACACGTCCTGTCCTTCGGTGAGCCAGATTTCTAATCCCACGTCGTCAGGTAAAACCCCAGTCTTCTGCTCAGTAACTGTGGCTCTGCAGGTTTCACGGCCAGCGATGCCACGGTGAACTCTTCTGGACTTCTCCACACGGTGCAGCTGCAGCACTTCCACCAGGCATGTTGCTGTTTCTCATGTTCTCGTGCTCCTGTCGTCTCACTGCCTCTAAACGTGAAACGCGTCTGCTCGCAGGTCTACCAGGCCTTCAGGATCACCGTCTCCAGCCACTGTAGAGGACATAGAGGTACGTTAACATGTGGGAACACGTGCACATGCGGAGATGTCATCTGGATGTGTGTGTTTGCAGATCGACTTCCCAACGTGTACCGGATGAAGGTAGCCTGGTTTAGAGAGGACTCTTTAATCACAGTCAGGTGAGTCAATGTTTCTCAGGTAGCCGTGGCGTCCTCTCCTCTGTCCTGACGTCCTGTCTGTGTGTCAGCGTCCCATCAGTGTCGGAGATCTCCGGGATGCTCCACATGAGTCGTCCAGACAACGTCTCAACGGTCCTCTTGGAGCTCCACACTGCCCCCAACTGTCAGTATAAGGTACAACTCCTCTGCAGCTTCATTCTCACATCGTCTCACAACAGTTTGCTGTTTTACTTTCAGCTCAGCGTGATGTTCCTGCATCAGGCGGAAAAAACTGTTTTTTTCCCCCCCAAAAAAGACGCTTTTAGTAATTTTATCTACAGAATAATAAAGTCTGCAACTGACTGCAATCCTGCAGAAGGATCCTTTAGCTGTGTTGATCCTTTTACTGCAGAGCTACAACTCAGAAATGACCTCCGGCCGAGTTTATGAGCAGGAATGTGGATTTGTAGGAAACCTTTGTTTCCCACCACGGTGGCGGTCATGTTAGTGTAAACTACAATAACATCTAGATAACCTGGAGATGAGACGAGCTTCCAGTGTGTGTCAACAAGCAGGACATGTTGGAAGCAGCTGTGATGTTAATAAAGCCAACAGAAAATCATATTATCTGCTAAAAACGCAGCATCTCACATATGAAGAAAAACCACACAGGAAATTATCTGGATGATCTAAATTCATCCCATTAATGGAGAAAAATGGTCAGATTTATCTCAGACAGGAAAAACATAAGACTTTTTTCCTGTCAAATTGTTTTTTTCATTCAGAGAAAATGAGGAAAATATTCCTATTGATGCATCGATACTGGACGGATTAAAAACGTATAATCTGTTCATTTAAATAAAAAAAATTTTTTAAATTCCCTTTATTAATGAAAAACTTTTTTTTTTTTCATAAAATCCTGTTTTATCATGTTTTTTGTCTGAATATTTTGTTAAATGATTAATTTTATTCAGAAAACAGAATTATTTCAAATAATTCAGAAAAGTATTTTTATTGTTTGTAAAGTCATCTATAAAATTATATTCATTAAGAAAAATTAGGAAAAAAAATGGAAATGGTGAAAAATAATTGTATTATATGAAACCAAACCTTTTTTTAACGCTTCAGGAAAAACAGTTTTGTTGTTTTTAGTTGTTGTTGTTTTGTTTGTTTAAACGTCGACACATAAAGCTGATTGTTTTCCCTCCGGTTCAGATATCGGTACGAACGTCGCTGTCCAAGGTGATGGGACAGGTACGGAAACTTTCTTTGTTTGTTTGTGTAAAACATGAATTTAAGACATTTTGAAACCAGGAAACTTGTGATATTAAACCTGTAAACAAATAACAGTAGTCGCCAAAAGTATTCACTCAGCCTTCCAGTTACTGGAATTCCAGTGTTCCCATCACCACAGCGGTGTAAAATCCCCCCGACATGCAGACTGCCCCTACAAACGAGTCGCTCGGTGAATTCCAGCGTGGCGGATCTCACTGCAGTCATGTGAAGAGGAGGGAATACTTTAGGCAGTGAACAGTGCAGGAAGTCGGGAATCTGGTTGTTTGTTTGTTTGTCAGAATGAACCTAAAATTTACTTTTACAGCAGAACCTGATGGGACTTTATCTAAACGTGTGTCGGTGTTGGAAGTCTGGAGCATGCAACCCGAGCGGTGCTTTTCGTTGCAGGTTTTAAGGTTCTGCGGTCCCATGGTGCCGGTTTACACAGCTGTAACGCTCCTCCTGGCCTGTAGGGGGCAGCTGTCCTCCATCCTGAGGTCAAGCAGAGCTGTAGACATGAGCCAGGCGGTGGGATCAGGACTGCAGCCACATAAAATCAGCCTGCCTGTTTATGTTGTTCACGTCTTACTCAGGTGAGTTTTACCCGTGTTGACCTGACCACATGCCCCCCACCCGAGTGCAACGCCAACCGCCATCTCTCCACGCAGCTACAGCTGGTTTCAACACGTCTGGTCCATTCTTTGCCTCCCACCTATGGATGTACCCCCCCCAAGCTTCCCTGATGGGATTTTCCATGAGGCTCTGGTGCCTCCTGAAGAGTGGCCCCACCTCCTGACCCCTCTGCTGTACATCCTGGGGGCAGCTGTAGCATTCTGGGGCAGCACGCTGCTGCGCCTCCTCATCCAGTTCGTCTCGCTGATACTCGCCCCGCTGCACAGGTGAGGTTGGGTAATAAAGTTCCAGTTCAACGCTCTTCTAGCCTTCCACCTAACTCGCATGTGGTTTTTGGTGTTTCCCCTGCAGACCGTGTGTGTCTCGGGACTGTGGTACCCTGAAACTGCGGACTCAGCTCTTCATCATCCTCACTCTGACTGTGGTAGGGGGGACCTCCTGCGGGGCCCTGTCGGTCTTCATCTCCTCTCTGTTCCACCTTTACAGGGTGAACCTTTTTTAAATGTCATGCTTATTTAAACTGCGCTGTTCACCAGCGCCATCCACTGGTCAGAACGCTGCAAGCGGAAATAACCAGCAAGTCTGTGTGATTCCCTGCAGGTCCTCAGGCTGCAGATGACAGAAAGGTATCTGAGTCACATGCTGAATCTGGTGAGTTTCTCAGCTCTAACTGTCAGAGTTGCTGAACAGTCGCACTGCTTGCATGTTGGGAAACGATGAAGCTTGTCGCCGATGTTTCCAGGCTCCGCAGAAGCACAAACAAGCGGAAAATGGCGCAGTCAGCCCAGAGTCCTCCAGTAAGCCTAAAGAAAGTGGAGGTGCCCCCCTGCTGTCTGAGTGCGCTCTGCAGGACGTGAGGGATGACCTGCAGCTGCACCTTAGCCTGTCAGCGCTGTTCATGCTGCCTGTCATGCTCAGCGCGCCCTCACTCCTCCACTGGATCCGTAACCTGAGGTACGCAGTGGAAACAAAGCTTCTGCACCATCTGAGCAGGCGAGAGTGGAATAAAGGCGTCAGGGATAAATAAGGCGTGTCAAATCCAAAAACCTCCAATCAAGAGCATTTAGACCGAGCGGCAACCTCCGGCGGTTAAAAGTGAAGCCTATGGCGAAGGGCATAAAACTGCAGTTCCCCCTTCATCCACTAGGGGCTGCAGAACAGCAAATCCCCATAGACTCCCATGTTAAAAAGACCAACTTCACAGCAGAAATAAACACGTTTAAAGTTTGTTACAAAAATCCATTTTACGTTTAGTAGGTCAGGTTTACCTTCATGACAACTGTGGGGGAAGTGATTTTTTTTTCTAACTTGCCTGTTTAAAAGTAATTTAACCTCGAAATTCGGCATATTTAGGGGCGTGTCCTTTTGATTGACAGGTACCCAATCTCCGGCTTCAAGTCAGAAGAACGTAGAACAACCGCGGTTTTTAGCTGGTTAACAACGTGACTTAGCTTTAGCCTCCGTTAGCTGGTTAGCTCCTGTTAGCGCTGCGTTAGCTCGGTTAGCTCTTAGCTACAGGAAGCTCGGAGTTCGCTCGATGTCAATCATCCACCATGACGCTCATGGCTGCCCTCTCAGCTCCACCTCGACACACATGCCCCTGCCAAGATGGCGATGGTAGGAACCGCCCACCGAGCTTCAGTTCAGCTCTTCAGAAACCGTCACGGAGGCTCCGTCCATCCTTTTATATACAGACTATGATTTAGACCACCAACGCTGCTTCCAGCTGCAAAAACTCAGCCTTAAAAGACAAGAAAAAAAATATTTAAAAAATTAGGTAAATGTTGCTTAAAATAAGATAAATTATCTACCAACAGAACAAGAAAATTTGGCTTGTCAAGACTTCCCTAAACAAGTAAAAATACTCTTAAAACAAGAGGAATTCTCTGGCATAAAAACTAAGAACTATCTTTCCTTTAAAAAAAATAAGCATATGTGTACTCAGTTTAAGATTTTTAATCTTACTTAGATTTCAGTTTTCTGCAGTGCAGCTGCGACTCCAGCTGAAAGCCGACATGATGGTGGGGGTGCCATCATTTCTGCATATCTAAAGAGCCCTGGATCTGTCACTGTGGCTATTAGCTTCGTTTTTACCGTCTGATCCAGAGGAAACCAACGAATCAGTAAAGCCGACGCTGCGCTTTGCAGCTGTGATATGAGTTCATGTTAGTGTGGACAAAAGGGTTGATGGTGCTGATCCGCTGGTGCTACATGATGAGATTTAGGTGTTTGTTTCCACCACAGTGGTGAAATCCCAATGTTTCAAGCAGCTCCAGAAGAGGAGTTGTGCTGGAAAAAAGAAACTGAAGCTCGGAAGAAATAAAGAAGAATTCTATAGAATTTATGCAGATAATAAAGAAATGAATAGAACTGAAATAAAGTAGAGACAACTGGTCTGTGATGCAGTAACTAGTTCTCTGGCTCTCGGAGGGGCGACGAGGCGCTGCTTTGTCCCGCTCAGCTTGTCTCAGAGAAGAGCTAAGAGTTGTTGACCCGCCAGCATCAGCTCCACTAAATCCAGAGAACAGCCCAGGACATGGCAACGCTTCCTCACCAGCTAGTCCAGCCTCTTCCTGTCCCTCCCAGTGGACCCACCTCCCCAACACACCACAACACACAAGATATCCAAAGCTACTATATCATAGGTGTAAAGAAGTGTCCTGCAAGTTGTCTTGACTTCAGCCCCAGAGATAGGAGAGTCCCCCAGCTCTGCTTCCTCATCCGAAGACGTGTTGGTAGGATTGAGGAGGTCTTCAAAGTATTCCTTCCACCGACCCACAACGTCCCGAGTTGAGGTCAGCAGCTCCCAACCTTCACTGTACACAGTATTGATGGAGCACTGCTTCCCCCTCCTGAGCCGCCGGATGGTGGACCAGAATCTCCTCGAAGCCGTCCGGAAGTCTTTCTCCATGGCGTCGATATGGAGACATTTGGACACTCTTATGTTGGAACATGGTGTTCGTTATGGACAATCCATGACGAGCACAGAAGTCCAATAAAAAAACACCATTTGGGTTCAGAGGGGGGGGGGGCATGCCTCCCAATCACTCCCCTCCAGGTCTCACTGTCATTGCCCACGTGAGCATTGAAGTCCCCCAGCAGAACAATGGAGTCCCCAGAAGGAGCACCCTCCAGCACTCCCTCCAAGGACTCCAGAAAGGGTGGGTACTCTGAACTGCTGTTCGGTGCATAAGCACAGACAACAGTCAGGACCCGTCCCCCCACCCGGAGGCGGAGGGAAACTACCCTTTCATCCACCGGGGTAAACCCCAACGTGCAGGCACCAAGCTGGGGGCTGATGAGAATGCCCACACCTGCTCGCCGCCTCTCACCATGAGCAACTCCAGAGTGGAAGAAGGTCCAGCCCCTCTCGAGGGTACTGGTTCCAGAGCCCAAGCCATGCGTCGAGGTGAGTCCAACTATATTTAGCCGGAACCGCTAAACCTCGCGCACAAGCTCAGGCTCCTTCCCCACCAGAGAGGTGACGTTCCACGTCTCTAGAGCCTTCAGCTTCTGCAGCCGGGGATCGGACCGCCAGGGTCCCCGCCTCTTGCTGCCGCCCAGCTCACACTGCACCCGACCCCTACGGCTCCTCCCACAGATGGTGAGCCCATGTAAAGATCCCGAGTAACGAAGCATTAAAGTTGCAGCCTTCATGTGGCCGCTGAGTCAGCCTGACTGGTCCTGGACGGGTTGTACTGGAACCATCTCGTTTTGCCAGGACGCTGGCTCAGTTAAACTAGCAAGACGTATTTTATTCTCAGTAGAACGTAATCAACCTGTCAGGTGTTCACACTGCGACATTTAACCATTAGTGGCTCGTTTTGCATCTGATGGCGCTGTAAAAGTAGTTCCAGAGGGATGTTTAGTGTCGTGTAGCATCCCTTCTTCTTTTGACCTGATGTGGGAGGTGACCGCTGTGCGATGCTTGGTCAGGACGCCGCAGCGTAGCGGCAGCTCCAGGAAAGCTCATGATGAGTCAGCGTCAGTCAGAAACGGAGTTTTTCCCTGTGCAGCTCGCCATGAGGGATTTAATCAGTTGTATCCTGTTCAGGTACTCCACCCAGCTGGATCCTGACCCCTGCTGGCCTCACACGGTGCCTCTAGCTGCCGTCTACATGCTGCTAATGAACTGCAACACCTTAAAACTCAGCAACAGGTAGGACGACCCCCCCCCCCCACGCCTTCATAGAGCTTCCTGCAAAATCAAGTCTCCAACTTCTTCTTCTTCTTCTGCAGTAAACTCCTGTCCCTGACCGCCCGCCTCCCCCTCCCTCTGGCCGTCACCATGGTTACCTTCTCCTCACTGCACCTGTACAGAGTCACCTACTTCCTGTCGGCGGCGCTCGTCCCCCTGGCCTTATGCAGCCTCCTCTGACGGTATCCGTGTGTCCATCCTCCGGCTCTGGGAGCTGTGGTCTGGCTCGGTGGAGGCCAGTAGAAACCAGTTTGTCCCTCAAGCTGCCACAGAGCAGAGCCATAGACATACGTAGCCGGAGGAACTGCCCAATCAGGCGGCGCTAAGAGCTCCACGGCGGTTACTCTGGCTGGTAGAGATGCGAGGAGGGAATGGCCTTGGAACGTCTGGTGCAGATATGTTGGATGTCCTGAAACCACGCTTGCCTTACTCTGTACATGTTCCGCTCCTGCTTCAGGGAGCAGCAACCTGTTAGAGGTTCTCCACCGGGGGAACCTGTTCTCATGCCACTGCCTACTGCCAAGCTACGACCTGACTGTCTGTAAGAAGCACCATGTTTACATTCTCCTGTCTTCGTTCTGTATCCATCTCAGAGAGGTGGCAGTCCTGCAGCGACTGCAGCCGTTTTTAACCACGGAGAGCAGTGACGGCTCAGTCCGCCGAGGCTCGTATGAAACCATCTGCATCAATGTGACGAAATCCTCCATAGTTTTACAGAAAAGAGTTGAACGTAGAGGAGCAGCATTTAGTTCAGGTGATCGCTGCAGCTACTTTATGGTCTGATGGGAAACTTTTGAACACATTTAACTAGATTTCATTCTTCTTATTGGTCAACACTTTTCCCACCTTCTGGGGCAGGAGTTTCCCAGCGTGCCGTTTGGCGTAACTGTGCCTTGTTCAAAGTTAGATGAGAACATTTAAAACATAAACACAAGTTTGATTAAATGAACTGAAAACTGAAGTAATTTCATGCAGAAAGGAAGAAGTGAGTAAACCAGGAACCTGGATCATGTGATGCTGCGGCTCTGCAGGCGCCACTGATAAACAGATTTACACGTTCCCTTTAGTTTTCCAGTCTCCAGTTTTCTTCAGAATAAACGTCTGAACAGCCAGCAGAGTCCGGGGTTAAAAATAACCGGGAGTGTCGGCTGAAACGTTGCAGCAAACGATGTGATTGCAGGATAAGCGCTGCAGGTTGCAGCTGATACTCATCATGCACTGCTTTGAGCTTTGAAGCATGAGGAAACGTTGTGGATTTATTTTCTGTGTCGTCATTGTTGAAAGTGTTTATTGGGTTTTTTAGGTGAGAAAATTGGCTGTAATTGTTCCATATTTTAATATATAATCTGTATTAATGAGCGTACAAAGTGTTGGAGCGACAACGGAATGTCTTGCGGCTGCAGGATGAGAGGATTGTGGTGTTCATAGTTCTGCTTTGTGGATGTAAATATGAAAATGAAACCCATCGCTCCAAAGTGACCAGAAATCTGGCGTCTCGCTCCAAGACGCTGATTTCTGTAAAACACAGAAACATTCCTCTGGTCTGAATCTAAATATGACAAGATTAATAACTCACACTCCCGTCACGCGTGTCCTTAACTACCTCCAGGTTCCAGCATGAAAGCATCGTGTTCTGTTCAGAGCCTGCGTTGCCAGATCTGGTCAAAAAGAAGCCTTTCTGCAACATGCAGCTGAATAAAACCAGATGTGATGATTCTGGAGGATGTTGACGCTGTCACAGCCCTCTTCAGATCTTCAACTGAAGAGGCCTGCTGGCCTGATTTGGGTTAACATGGTCTGTTTATATGGCGGTAAATATCAGGGATGGGCGGTGCCAACACTTCCTGTGGCTACGCTACCGTTGGTTTATGATGCTCCTGCTGATGCGTTTGGCTCCAGGAAGGAAAATATCTCTGTCCCAACTATGTGAAGTATGGAGGAAACTTAAGAACATGATCAGCCTTCCCAATGCAGACACTACATGTGCTGCTGCGTGTTGCCAGACGCTGTGCGTCCCTCCCTCCTCTCCCTCACTATGATTGTTGTGATGAAGACGGTTTAGTGTATTTGGTGAGACATGAAACTATCCAGGCATTTAGTTATTATTTTTTTACGCCTGAATCTCGGCTGTATTTATTGTCATCAGGATGTTTCCAGATGCGTGACATGCTTTAGGTTTTTCCGTGTGTGTGTGTGTGTGTGTGTGTGTGTGTGTGTGTGTGTGTGTGTGTGTGTGTTTAGACGTGAAACGCAGCAGCGGCGCTGCTCTCCCAGTCTGCAACGCCGCTGCTGTCTTATCCATGTCACACCTGCCTGTCTGGTTAAAGCGTTCAGCAGCAGCGACGGGGTTTTCACGACTGTTTTCACACACACACACACACACACACACACAACCTCGTTTCATTTAAATGCTGTGATGATAACTGGAAACCAAACATCTGTTAGTGTGGGACCAGTGTCGCTGCTGTCGTTCCCAGCCTGAATGTACCTGCACTGAATGTCTTGACGTGTTGTTTCCTCGTGCCGTCAGTGATCAGCTTTTCTGTGCCCTCGTCTGTTTGGTGCGGTTTATTGTGCTTTATCACGTGCACGCCGTCTGCCTCCTTTCAAACTGGTGATCCACTGGTTTGCAGGAGAAACGTAGAGATGGTTTCTGTTTTCTATGGATCTACTTGTGACTTTAGTCGGTGTTCACTGTGATCACGTCCTCCTGGGTTCACTTCAGGGAGGAAAATGTAGAAAAATCAACTTCTTTAAAAAGAGAAACTCATTTTCACTCTGCTGTTGGGAAATACTTGCCTTTAATATTTTAATTGTGTCTTATCTGAAATGTAAATAAGCAGGGAGTCAGATTCACTTACTTTTTGTTACCTGCCTTTTTTCTGGTGGTTTGATTGGTGGTTCTGCCTTCTGGTTGCCTCTGCCGTTCGGATGTGTAGGACAGATGTTTACATGGAGGAAGAACATTCTCACATTGCTGTCTCGACTCGTCCCTCTCAAGAGATTAACTTAAAAAGCCATTTATGAGCTGGATTTGGGTCATCTGCTCCTGCGTTTGGTGACGGCGAAGAGCTTTAACCAGAAGAACGTTAACGTTTTGCGTCGTCTCCACCTGCACAACGTTCTGTTGATCTTTGTTTGCATATAGATTGCTGTGGAATAAAGTTGTATTTTGAACAAAAAAAAAAAACAAAAACGAGCAGAGTTGCTAAAAATATGATTTTTTTGTATTTACTGAGTAAAAAGTCCCGTTTAGGCAGCGTTGTGATGTGGAAAGGTGTTTCATACTCAGGTTTATGCTTTGTGTCAAACTGGTTGCTCTGACTTCTTTTTAAATTTCTCACATTTTTATCCAGTTTCACTGTAAAAGAGACTTTCTGGCTCCATTGTTATTGTAATAAAGTGAGGATTATAAATGTTGCTGCACTGTTTTTCTCTTTATCAGGAAATTCTGATGAATTTTAATGGTTTTTCTTGTGTTTTCATGTCTTTATCTGACTTTATTTAATTAGATGTCTTTAAATTTATTCCAAAACAACAACAACTTCCTCCACCAAGCAGCTGCTTTCCTCCCATGTTGTGAAGAATCACGTTAAAAACTTGTGTGTTCATGTTTTCTTACAGATTTCCCACCAGGAATGGAAGCTACGTCCGACTCGCTGTCAGAAAAAACACTCATTTATCTGCTCTGTGGTTTTCTGTGGTAAAAGTTGCAATAATCTGACAAGATTGAGCAATCTGAAGACTCAGCTCTTCAAGGAGAACTTCAACACTTAGTACAGCTGTATTTATTGGAAAGTTGGAGAACTTAGCCCAGTTCTTTGCAACAAACTTTATGGTATTAATTCTTTGTATTATAACATAGGTGATATTATGGGGTGGGAAGGGAGTAAACAAAAAAACAACAACAAAAGCCTGTAGCACTTCATGGAAGGACCTGCGTCCAACTGGACAGTCCACCAGCACCTTCCTACGATGTCCTCTACTGTATGATTTCATGCTTGTGTTGTTCTCACTCTCATATGTAAGTCGCTTTGGATAAAAGCTTCTGCTAAATGACTGGAGAATAGAATAGAACATAAATGCAGGCAAAAACATGATAAAATAACAGTCAGAGGGGGAAAAAATGAATACATTTCAGTTTGCAGGGACAAATTGTTTACCATGCAAAGTGTAGGCTGAGGCTGTAGCAGCTCATCAAACACACACACACACACACTCCAGATGGCAACGCCTCTCTGGTTACTGGTTCGCAAAAACCAGCAGAAAAATAAAATCTACAAACTGGGACTAAAAATAACGTTTCATAAAGAGAACTTTTTGTTTAACATCAACTTTTTAAACATTTTTACTGTCAGTCTGCAGGATGAAGAAAACCACATGAATTCTTCCTGGTCGGGCCCAGCTGGTCCAGGTAGGTCTTCCTGGTCCTGATGGAGTCTTTCTTCTCCCCGTCTCCTCCTGCAGCTCAGGATGGAGACATGAAGAAACAAAAAGCTTTGGTGCATCTGGTTATTTCATGACTTTGTAAATGTGAACGTCTTTATTAAAAACTGGACTAATGTGGACCGTATGAGGTTCCCCAGGTCCCAGGAAGCACAAGAAGAACTGGTTCTCCAGACTTCTCTGGATAAAGAAAGACAAATGAAACATAGAAAACTTGTTTTCCTGAGACGATATCCGGCGACACGACAAGGAGTCTGGAGGAGATTCTGTGGAGGATCTGGGCTGTGAAATGGATTCTCAGAAGAAGAATTCTGCACAACCTGCTGATCGTGATCAATCCTTCACAGCTGTGAAACACACAAGCGTGTTCAGTCAGAGGCTTCTTCAAGTACGCTGCAAGACCGAAGGGTGGAAGAGACTGTTCATGCCAGAAGACTTTGTCAGGATTTTTTACCAAAGTTTGTAAAAATGTTGCATTAAATTCCCCTCAGGTGACGAATAGTTTTCATTTCTGCGTATGTTCCTGGACTGGTTTGCCTTTCTAAGCTGTGACCATCATGCTCTGAAGGAGAAGCTGTTAAACTACTTTGCTGCCCACTGCTTTGGTTGCTAACATGCCAAAGCTAACTAGCTTGACTCCAGCGTTGGCCTATCTTTCACCTCCTCCTGTTGACTCGGATCACATCTCTGCTTCTCTGGCTGCCCACCGTTACGTCCACGTGTTCACCGTTACGTCCACGTGTTCGTTACGACCACGTGTTCGTTACGTCCACGTGTTCGTTACGTCCACGTGTTCACTGTTACGTCCACGTGTTCGTTACGACCACGTGTTCGTTACGACCACGTGTTCGCCGTTACGTCCACGTGTTCACCGTTACGTCCACGTGTTCGTTACGTCCACGTGTTCGTTACGACCACGTGTTCGTTACGACCACGTGTTCGCCGTTACGTCCATGTGTTCGTTACGTCCATGTGTTCGTTACGTCCACGTGTTCACCGTTACGTCCACGTGTTCACCGTTACGTCCCCGTGTTCACCGTTACGTCCACGTGTTCGTTACGTCCACGTGTTCGCCGTTACGTCCACGTGTTCGTTACGTCCACGTGTTCGCCGTTACGTCCATGTGTTCGCCGTTACGTCCACGTGTTCGTTACGACCACGTGTTCGTTACGTCCACGTGTTCACCGTTACGTCCACGTGTTCACCGTTACGTCCACGTGTTCGTTACGACCACGTGTTCGTTACGTCCACGTGTTCGTTACGTCCACGTGTTCGTTACGACCACGTGTTCGCCGTTACGTCCACGTGTTCACCGTTACGTCCACGTGTTCGTTACGTCCATGTGTTCGTTACGACCACGTGTTCGTTACGACCACGTGTTCGCCGTTACGTCCACGTGTTCGCCGTTACGTCCACGTGTCCGCCGTTACGTCCACGTGTTCGTTACGTCCACGTGTTCGTTACGTCCACGTGTTCGCCGTTACGTCCACGTGTTCATTACGTCCACGTGTTCGCCGTTACGTCCACGTGTTCGCCGTTACGTCCACGTGTTCGCCGTTACGACCACGTGTTCGCCGTTACGTCCACGTGTTCGTTACGTCCACGTGTTCGTTACGTCCACGTGTTCACCGTTACGTCCACATGTTCACCGTTACGTCCACGTGTTCGTTACGTCCACATGTTCGCCGTTACGTCCACGTGTTCGCCGTTACGTCCACGTGTTCGTTACGTCCACGTGTTCGTTACGACCACGTGTTCGTTACGACCACGTGTTCGCCGTTACGACCACGTGTTCGCCGTTACGTCCACGTGTTCGCCGTTACGTCCACGTGTTCGCCGTTACGTCCACGTGTTCGCCGTTACGTCCACGTGTTCGCCGTTACGTCCACGTGTTCGCCGTTACGTCCACTTGTTCGCCGTTACGTCCACGTGTTCGCCGTTACGTCCACGTGTTCGCCGGTACGTCCACGTGTTCGCCGTTACGTCCACGTGTTCGCCGTTACGTCCACGTGTTCGTTACGTCCACGTGGTCGTTACGTCCACGTGTTCACCGTTACGTCCACGTGTTCGCCGTTACGTCCATGTGTTCGTTACGTCCACGTGTTCACCGTTACGTCCACGTGTTCACCGTTACGTCCCCGTGTTCACCGTTACGTCCACATGTTCGCCGTTACGTCCACGTGTTCGTTACGTCCACGTGTTCGCCGTTACGTCCATGTGTTCGCCGTTACGTCCACGTGTTCGTTACGACCACGTGTTCGTTACGTCCACGTGTTCGCCGTTACGTCCACGTGTTCGTTACGTCCACGTGTTCGTTACGTCCACGTGTTCGTTACGACCACGTGTTCGTTACGACCACGTGTTCGCCGTTACGTCCACGTGTTCACCGTTACGTCCACGTGTTCGTTACGTCCACGTGTTCGTTACGACCACGTGTTCGTTACGTCCACGTGTTCGCCGTTACGTCCACGTGTTCGCCGGTACGTCCACGTGTTCGCCGTTACGTCCACGTGTTCGTTACGTCCATGTGTTCGTTACGTCCACGTGTTCGCCGTTACGTCCACGTGTTCGCCGTTACGTCCACGTGTTCGCCGTTACGTCCACGTGTTCATTACGTCCACGTGTTCGCCGTTACGTCCACGTGTTCATTACGTCCACGTGTTCGCCGTTACGTCCACGTGTTCATTACGTCCACGTGTTCGCCGTTACGTCCACGTGTTCGCCGTTACGTCCACGTGTTCGTTACGTCCACGTGTTCGTTACGTCCACGTGTTCGTTACGTCCACATGTTCACCGTTACGTCCACGTGTTCATTACGTCCACGTGTTCGTTACGTCCACGTGTTCGCCGTTACGTCCATGTGTTCATTACGTCCACATGTTCACCGTTACGTCCACGTGTTCACCGTTACGTCCACGTGTTCGCCGTTACGTCCATGTGTTCATTACGTCCACATGTTCGCCGTTACGTCCACGTGTTCATTACGTCCACGTGTTCGCCGTTACGTCCACGTGTTCGCCGTTACGTCCACGTGTTCGTTACGTCCACATGTTCACCGTCACGTCCACATGTTCACCGTTACGTCCACGTGTTCGCCGTTACGTCCATGTGTTCATTATGTCACGTCCACGTGTTCGTTACGTCCACGTGTTCGTTACGTCTACGTGTTCGTCTGTGGAAAAGTTTCTCATGAAGCTGCACAAAACATCTGCAAGTCTTCATTTTAGTCAGTGGAGAGTCGTGTTCCCCTGCTGGTTTACTCTGCCTCACATTGTGCTTAAGGACCATCTGCAACATAAAAAACAGCATCATTTGCATCTCATTCAGTTTTTGACATCATGTGTTTATTCTTACTGACATCCTGATTTTAGATGCTACCAATTCAACACAGGATCCTTTCTTCTAGCGGTTTTTAGCTTTTGCATGTGGAGCTTTTTAGTCTGATCATTCAGTTTATTCTGTTTCCATCTGTTCTTTTGTCTTTTAACCAGCTTGCTTCTTTTCATCCATCTTGCGTTTCCCACACCCGCTGCCAAACTGGCTGAATTTTTTAGGCCATAACTTTCGTCTGAGGTTCCAGGTCCTGCTGTGAACCGTCGTCGATCAGGAGTTTGTAACATGTGGCAGCTTTCTGTTTTCCTCGCTGCCATCCCTACTCCTGCTTCACCACGCCATCTTCTGCAGCTGGCGCCAAACTTTCCCTGTGCGACAGAGGTTGACTATAACTGGTGGCTATATTCCTTAGAGCCCTAACGTTAGATGTGCAACTCTTGGGGTGTGTCTTCATTAGCGAGCTACATCAAGATTATCGTATATTTTACAAAAATGCTCCAGGCCTTTCAAGTCAGATTGCTTTCTGTGCAGAAATCTGTGTCACTCTACAGCAGGGGCGTCAAACTCCAGTCCTCCAGGGCCGGTATCGGGCAGGTTTTTGTTGCTTCCCTCTACCAACACAGCTGATTCAAATCAAGTGGATCCAACAGCTTCTAGCAAACCTGTTTATGAATTTTAGTCAGGTGTGTTGGAGCATGGAGACAACTAACACCTCATATATATATATATAATGTGAAAGTACCTGTAAATGACGGCTCTGAGAGGACCGCACAAGATTTCCCATGTGCCTGGACTGTTGCACAAATGGTGAATAAAAACCTTGAACCTTGATGATCAGAAAAATGCAACCAGACATTATCTGAGGAGGAGAGACAGAGATGGAGCAGGATCAACATCCAAATGACTTTTACTGTATTAGGAAATGTCAGAGAAGAGGCAGGATGACAGAGGGATGCTAAGTTATTCTGCCTTAGGGTTACCTCACTGAGAAAAAGAAGTTTAGAAGTATTTTCTACAACAGTGCTCTAAGGTGGACCTGTCCAAGGTGTCTCCTGCTTCTCATTAACTACTGGGACACTCTGATATGGTTAAAGCTGGATCAGGCAACGGATGGATGCACGAGGGCCAGGAGAATAAGAGTTTTAATCATTTTTAATCTTATTTTCTGTAAACAGACAGTGGTTGAATTGCTGCAAAGGTTGAAGAAGCAGAAGGTCTGGGATTGATGGCAGTTTTCCAACATGTTGAGTTCAGTTCAGCTTTATTTGTGTAGCGCTACTTCACAACAACGTTGTCTTTACACACACATCAATTCAAGCCAATTCATAATAAATATCCAAGTTAAGGAAAACCAACTGATTGCATCAAGTCTTGACTTGGATCCAGTCTCCCATCCTGAGCTGCACAAGGCGACAGTGGGAAGGAAAAAACTCCCTTTTAACAGGAAGGAAACCTCTGGCAGAACCGCCTCAGGGAGGGCAGCCGTCTGCCTGGACCGGCTGATCACAAACACATTACCAAGCAGACAACTTCTTTGCTGAGGAACCTGAAGAGGAACGTTATGGAAAGACTAAGTCTCTAGATCTGAACTGAACAGACCAGCTTCAACGCATGTGGAGGATGGAGGAGCACAAGGTGTCCTGCATCCATCAGCTCTGTGATGTGATGGTGGAGGCATGGAAGAGGATTCCAGCAAGCTCTGGAATATTTCATACCACGGAGGACTTAGGCAGTTCTACATAACAGCGTTGCTCATACGTAACATGGACTTGTGCAGCTCAGCTGGGCAGTAAATTGTAAAGCTGTAAAGATTATTAAGAAGCTTCTGTTGGATTGTTTTCAGAGGAAAGTCCTCGACACGACTAAACACGGAGGATTCTGAGTTGTACCCACGTTTCATTTCTGTCCCTTCAGAAAGATAATGGTGAGATATTTTATGCATCTCATTAATAATTACACCATTCCACCCAACATCTTTAGACTTTTAACCCTTAAGTGCATGATCCTATCTTAGTGTTTAGTGAGATTTAGATTTTAAAACCATCAGTGTTGTTAAAGTATGCAAAAAAACTGATTTAAAAAAAAGAAAATAAAAAGAATATTTCATGCCTGTGTTTCTTTCTTAGTGTTTGATGCCATCCAGCTGGTTTACTTTGAAATGAGGATGGGATAAGGTTTATAAGATTAATTCTTCTTCCTCCAATTTTCCTTTTTACATGAAATGTGCCACAATGGTTGTGTAGTAGTTGTTGTAACTCTGAAGTATATTTTCTGTTGTTTTTTGGATTTGCCCATATATGATGGAAAAGAAAAGAGAATAAAAAATGTTGAAATGAAAATGTTTTCTGCTTCTCATCAGAGCAGTGGAACACTGAAATGAATCCGGCTCTTCTGAAGAGTCCCACCATCCGGATGTAAACATGTGATGATGTTGCTGTTCTACAGGTTGACATCTCTCCTGCTGTGCATCACCGAGTCGCCGCCCACTCGGGTTTTTTCCCACATTAATATGCAGTGTGTAGGATACTGTATGTTATGTTGCATCCCAGGCATCCTTGTTCTTTAAATAAATCCTTCCGCGTCTCCTGCAGTCAGACACACCTCTGCAAGCGCTTCAACGTGACGCCATCCTCCGCGAGGCTCCGTTTTCCTGCTCTGACAGCGGCTGGATGCCGTGACAGGAGCATTTAGTGCATCAGCCTGCTGCTGGGAGGACGTCGGCTGTAGCTGCAGCTGCATTGCTATGCAGGGGGGCGGGGGGGGGGGGGGGGGGGGGGGCGGACTGAGGTATGATGCCTGGGTGAGCTCTCCTCCTGGAGGCAAACAGCAGCAGCTCGGTGCGGTGGTGGAGTCTACGTGCACACCTCTGGACGGGCTCTGCAGCACCGCAGCTTTTCTCAGGGAGACCGTCCCGTTACGTGACCACCAACCCAAAGCTGCCCCTCCATCCGCGTAGGGAGGGGGGGCACCGCGGCACCCCGCCCGTCTCGCCTCATTTGGACTGCAGGGATAACGAGCTAACCCGTGAAACCCCCGCGCGCAGACCAGGAACAGGTCTCAGCAGCAGCACCGTTTCTCTGCATCCCTGCGTCAAAGGTAGGCTCTGCTGCAGGCTGCATGGAGGCATGGGGGGGGGGGGGGGGGGGCTCACTGCTGGGGAGGATGATGATGCTGTCAGCAGAGCTGTCTTCTGGAGACCCTGCTCTGTGTGTGTGTGTGTGTGTGTGTGTGTGTGTGTGTGTGTGCGTGTGCGTGTGTGTGTGTGTGATCAGCATTTTGTGCGCGAGGGAATCTGAATTGATTCTTTGTTTTGGTTTCATGTCTGAGAGAGAGATGCTTTAACAGAAAAATGACGTAGGGAATTCCCACAGTAATCCAATAGCGCGCGATGACACCTGCAAACATTCCGCCAGCGCGTCCATGTGCGCAGTCATGTGCGCAGAGGCGGCCGCGCGCGGCCTCGGCGGCGCACAGATGGAGCAGAAATCTTCAACTTGGACACTTGCTGTTATGTAAGGTGCTTTTTTGCTGACGTGATGTGACCAGAAGTGGGGGTTACCTTCTCTTTCTGACATGCTGGGAGGGTTCACGCGCCTGCGCTTTGTGCGCATCTTCTGCTTCTCACCGCTGATCCGGAACCTTAAAGCCAGAACCTGCTCTTCTGTAACTCGTCTCCCCCTAAAAGCCCAACATAAAACTAACGTGACACCTGGACAGGCAGGGAAACAAAGAGAACATTCCGGTGAAACAGCTTCTGCTGTGGATGTGGGAAGATTTGCTCCTGATGCTGCTCTGTAGGAAGTAGGAAAAATGCACGTGATGCTTTATATGTCAGATTAAATAAAACTGTTTTATTTTTAATCAAAGCTGAGAAAACAGTCTGAAACTGACTAAGGAAAATATTGAGTATTGAGAATATTGAGCTGAAGTGAGTCATGTCTGCAAAAGTTAAACTTTATTATGTTTCAGGTTTTCACCATTTCAGCACATTGTTTTTGTTATATAAAACTGTTAAATAACCATTTGTTAAAACTTTTTTCTTCTTCTTCTTATTATTATTATATGATAAGGAAAGTGTTTACAAGATGCAAAGAAAAACTTTTCTACTGCTTTCTCTGTGTCAACATTTATGGATAAAGAACTAAAATGATCTAAAAAGTAATGAACTGAAGGTCATGTAGGTATCTCGTAACATTTTACCCAAAACAATAGTTTACTATGGATGCATTGAAGGCTTTCATCCCTCCTCGTTTCCTTTCGCTGCTGCATCTTACTCATTCAGTTTGTCATATTTTTAGCTTGTCGTGTTGCTTCTCCTCAGTCTAACTGCTGCTGCTGCATCAACTGAAACACAGCTGCCTTTTTCTGCAATCCATCAACCGCCACAGTGTCTGATTGGTTCCTCATCACCACATATCCAGTCCTTCATTCAGTACTGAGTCAGGTGACGCCGAGGGGCTTCACTGACTTCACAGGCTGGACATTGTTGGGGAAAAAGGAACTGACTCAGGTTTTAAAGCGCCACATCACTCTCTTGTACTTTTACCAGCTAACCCAAAAATTAATGCACAGGAAATTTGATTGCTTTTATCGAAAGGCTTTACTGGTTTATTTTGTTTTTGTATTTTGCTCTTTTACTAAATCTAAAAAAAGTAAATGCAGTTAATAATAATTTTAATAATTTGCATAGGAACACATAAGAAAATTTCTGAATATGAAACATTTTATACAAAAAGCAACCCAGTGGAATGAAACAGGTCCAGTAGGATGAAACAAGTCCAGTAGGATGAAACAAGTCCAGTAGACTGAAACAGACCCAGTAGGCTGAAACAGACCCAGTAGGCTGAAACAGGTCCAGTAGGCTGAAACAGGTCCAGTAGGATGAAACAGGTCCAGTAGGATGAAACAGGTCCAGTAGGATGAAACAAGTCCAGTAGGATGAAACAGACCCAGTAGACTGAAACAGACCCAGTAGGCTGAAACAGACCCAGTAGACTGAAACAGGTCCAGTAGGATGAAACAAGTCCAGTAGGATGAAACAAGTCCAGTAGACTGAAACAGACCCAGTAGGCTGAAACAGACCCAGTAGGCTGAAACAGGTCCAGTAGGCTGAAACAGGTCCAGTAGGATGAAACAAGTCCAGTAGACTGAAACAGACCCAGTAGGCTGAAACAGGTCCAGTAGGCTGAAACAGGTCCAGTAGGCTGAAACAGGTCCAGTAGGATGAAACAAGTCCAGTAGACTGAAACAGACCCAGTAGACTGAAACAGACCCAGTAGACTGAAACAGGTCCAGTAGGATGAAACAAGTCCAGTAGGATGAAACAAGTCCAGTAGACTGAAACAGACCCAGTAGGCTGAAACAGACCCAGTAGGCTGAAACAGGTCCAGTAGGATGAAACAAGTCCAGTAGACTGAAACAGGTCCAGTAGGCTGAAACAGGTCCAGTAGGATGAAACAAGTCCAGTAGACTGAAACAGGTCCAGTAGGATGAAACAAGTCCAGTAGACTGAAACAGACCCAGTAGGCTGAAACAGACCCAGTAGGCTGAAACAGGTCCAGTAGGATGAAACAAGTCCAGTAGACTGAAACAGGTCCAGTAGACTGAAACAGGTCCAGTAGGATGAAACAAGTCCAGTAGGATGAAACAAGTCCAGTAGGCTGAAACAGACCCAGTAGACTGAAACAGACCCAGTAGACTGAAACAGGTCCAGTAGGATGAAACAAGTCCAGTAGGATGAAACAAGTCCAGTAGGATGAAACAGACCCAGTAGACTGAAACAGGTCCAGTAGGATGAAACAAGTCCAGTAGGATGAAACAAGTCCAGTAGGCTGAAACAGACCCAGTAGACTGAAACAGACCCAGTAGACTGAAACAGGTCCAGTAGGATGAAACAAGTCCAGTGGGATGAAACAAGTCCAGTAGACTGAAACAGGTCCAGTAGGATGAAACAAGTCCAGTAGGATGAAACAGACCCAGTAGGCTGAAACAGACCCAGTAGACTGAAACAGACCCAGTAGGCTGAAACAGACCCAGTAGACTGAAACAGACCCAGTAGGCTGAAACAGGTCCAGTAGGCTGAAACAGACCCAGTAGACTGAAACAGACCCAGTAGACTGAAACAGACCCAGTAGGCTGAAACAGACCCAGTAGACTGAAACAGACCCAGTAGGCTGAAACAGACCCAGTAGACTGAAACAGACCCAGTAGGCTGAAACAGACCCAGTAGGCTGAAACAGGTCCAGTAGGATGAAACAAGTCCAGTAGACTGAAACAAGTCCAGTAGGATGAAACAGACCCAGTAGACTGAAACAGGTCCAGTAGGATGAAACAAGTCCAGTAGGCTGAAACAAGCCCAGTAGGCTGAAACAGGTCCAGTAGGCTGAAACAGGTCCAGTAGTCTGAAACATGCAGGAGGGCACCTGCAGTCAGTAACAGATGCTACGAACAGATATCAACAGGAAGTACATCATCACCACCTGCATACTTATTTAAAATAAAAACAGATTATAAAAGATAAACTTCTTCATTAAACGTGGTGGAAAATAAGACTCAGGTTTTTTTGGGTTTTACTGTTATGTAAAGTTGCTGACCTGATTTCCTGTTTTATTTTGTAGTTCATGCCTTTGTGTACTGTGCATTTCCTGTTCTGTACACACCTGGGTTCATTTGCTAATATGTTTTACCTGCCCTTCAGTAAGTTTGTTTTCTTCTGTGTACATTTTCTCCATGGTCCTCTGGTTCATGGCGGATCGTACTGTCACGGTGCATGATGACCATCCAAATGTCCATCCCAGTCTGTCCATGGAGAGGCAGTCATATAGAGCAGGGTGTCATCAGCATAGTTACATAACCAGACATTTGGTTTGTTTCCAAGATCTGAGCCAGTGGGAGCATGTCGATGCTGAACAATGGGGGGCTCAACATGGAGCCTTGCGGAACGCCACACGTCTGTTTGAGTCGACTTTAGAGTTATTTTAGTCGTAGTTTCTGTCCTTCAAGTATGACTGACAGCAGTTCAGAACTGGAACAGAGATTCCCAGTTGTGACTAAAGACTGGATGTTCTGGTTAACTGTGTCACAAGCAGCACTGAGCTCCAACAGAACCAAACTCAGATGGAAGTGACCCAGTAGGCAGAAGTGAAAAAGTCTTGCAATATGGTGGCTGCGCTCCTTCATTGGCTCTCTATGATGTCTTTCATATGCGACCTATTCATAAACCCCCGCCCTCACCTCCCCGACCCCCCTCTTTCACCTCCCCGACCCCCCCACTCCCTGGCCGTAAAGTTACATTGAAGATTCATATGTCTGCCAACTTGTGGTGGAAATTGGGTTTAAGTTCTCTTTCTGGCTTTGTTGCAGTTTTGTGACTAAAGGCTGAAGTTTTGCAAGACATCCTACAAACAGATTTGGTACTGTAGTGCAAACGGTATCCACCGGGGGCAGCAGACGTGTACCAGATAATAAACAACAGAGTTTTTAGCCATTTTTTACCACATGGTGATGCAACAGATCTCAGAAACTTATTAAATATGACGCCACAGCAGTGTAGAAGAACAATGCAACATTTACAGACATGTTATCTCTGATGCTCTCTGGAACCGTATGAACTTTAGGATTTGTGCATTTAACATTGGACAGCGTGGCAGTGTGTTACTAAGGTCCATCTTAGTGGGATATGTATGTGTGTAACTCTTCCTGACATACAGCAGCGAGTGGAGCAGAGCGTAAGTTAGAATATTCTGGCACTAATTCCTGGCGAACTGTTGAGGGTGTACCCCGCCTTTCGCCCAAAGACTGCTGGGATAGGCTCCAGCTCCACCGCAACCCTTCATCGGACTAATCGGTTTGGTTCCTGAACCGTTGTTGTGTCACACAACCACACAACGATAACTTCCAGCGAAGCCATGCTGCACTGAGTGTCGTCAGTCAGGCAGACCAGTTGTCTTCCACACTCAGGTTAAATGTGTGTTCACGTTCTCAGCCAGACAGGCTGTGTGTGTTGAGGGCCACTGTATAGTTTCTTATTGTTGAGGCACAATAAGACCTGAGTGTGTGTGTGTGTCTGTGTGAGCCAACTCTCAAGGTGCCCGTTCTGTCAGGCAGTAAAGTACTGCAGTCACCTCCACAGGGGCACAAAGGGGTCCCTCTGCTGACACCAACAGACAAAGTGAAGCACAGGGGGAGGCTGAGAGGAGCTGGACTCCCCGAGCCGTACCTGCAGCTCACACACAAGTCCTGCTTGTGGAAACACAACAGCTGGGATAAAATAACCATACCCTGTCATGTCAGGAATGGTTTGATCCAACATTAAGAAGGCCTTTCTGAGTAAAAGGCGATCCTGCAGAGAATTTACCAAAATGCAACCATATGACTGTGAAAAGGCAAATATCCTCTGACCTGATGTTTGACCACAGCTCCAGCAGTGAGTGTGGAAGCAGGCAGCGTCTCCTCTGCATGTGAAACGTGTTGACATGCTGAGGGAATCCTCAGGAGGAAGGCGCATGCAGACATTCAGGATCTCAAAGCGAACCCAGGAGAGCAGTCCTGGCTGACGTTGGACCTGAAGATGGTTCCACCAAGATGAATGAAAGGAACATCCAAAAGGAAAAGAGTGACAAACGTGAAGGGTTGATCAAAACGAGTCTTTAGGGCAGCCGTTGCTTCTAGTAATAATAATAATAATAATTCTAATTCATGCTTCTATATTTCCATTTAGTGTCAAAATGAACAATAAAGCGGGAAAGAAGAAAGAAAACCAAGAAGAATCACAAATAAAAACTCAGCATGGAGGCAGAAGCAGACATCTTCCTCTTTTCTTTGCTATGAGAAGAAGGAATATCTAAAGACATGAACACACACACGCTGCCAATTTCACTCTTTCACTCCCAGTTTATGGAAACGAGCTCATTTAACTGGGAAACGAACATGTTGGGATGCATTCTCATCATGGACGTGATGCTGATGAATCTGTGCGATGCTTCATGTCAACATGGAGCCAATGCAAGTTTATTTATACAGCACCTTTCATGTAGAAGACAATTCAAAGTGCTTTACATGAAACATTAAAAACATTACAGAAAAAAGCATAAAAGAAAATACAAATAAAATCATAAATTATATTAAAATAATTAAAAGCAGAATGAAGTAAAAGTTGGTCTCTGGTCTGGACTCTGGTGTGGTCTCTGGTCTGGACTCTGGTCTGGACTCTGGTGTGGTCTCTGGTCTGGACTCTGGTCTGGTCTGGACTCTGGTCTGGTCTCTGGTCTGGTCCCTGGTCTGGACTCTGGTGTGGTCTCTGGTCTGGTCCCTGGTCTGGACTCTGGTGTGGTCTCTGGTCTGGTCCCTGGTCTGGACTCTGGTGTGGTCTCTGGTCTGGACTCTGGTCTGGTCCCTGGTCTGGACTCTGGTGTGGTCTCTGGTCTGGTCTCTGGTCTGGACTCTGGTCTGGTCTCTGGTCTGGTCCCTGGTCTGGACTCTGGTGTGGTCTCTGGTCTGGACTCTGGTCTGGTCCCTGGTCTGGACTCTGGTCTGGTCTCTGGTCTGGTCCCTGGTCTGGACTCTTGTGTGGTCTCTGGTGTGGTCTCTGGTCTGGACTCTGGTCTGGTCTCTGGTCTGGTCTCTGGTCTGGTCCCTGGTCTGGACTCTTGTGTGGTCTCTGGTCTGGTCCCTGGTCTGGACTCTGGTCTGGTCTCTGGTCTGGTCTCTGGTCTGGTCCCTGGTCTGGACTCTTGTGTGGTCTTTGGTCTGGTCTCTAGTCTGGTCCCTGGTCTGGACTCTGGTCTGGTCCCTGGTCTGGACTCTGGTCTGGTCTCTGGTCTGGTCTCTGGTCTGGTCCCTGGTCTGTACTCTTGTGTGGTCTCTGGTCTGGTCTCTGGTCTGGTCCCTGGTCTGGACTCTGGTGTGGTCTCTGGTCTGGACTCTGGTCTGGTCTCTGGTCTGGTCTGGACTCTGGTCTGGACTCTGGTCTGGACTCTGGTCTGGTCTGGTCTCTGGTCTGGTCCCTGGTCTGGTCCCTGGTCTGGTCTCTGGTCTGGTCTGGACTCTGGTCTGGTCTCTGGTCTGGTCTCTGGTCTGGTCTGGACTCTGGTCTGGACTCTGGTCTGGTCCCTGGTCTGGTCTCTGGTCTGGTCTCTGGTTTGGTCTGGACTCTGGTCTGGTCCCTGGTCTGGACTCTTGTGTGGTCTCTGGTCTGGTCTCTGGTCTGGTCCCTGGTCTGGACTCTGGTGTGGTCTCTGGTCTGGTCTCTGGTCTGGACTCTGGTCTGGTCCCTGGTCTGGACTCTGGTCTGGTCTCTGGTCTGGTCTGGACTCTGGTCTGGTCTCTGGTCTGGTCCCTGGTCTGGACTCCGTACGTAGGATCCACTCCACCTACAACCTGGTGGGTTCGTTCCTGGTGACTCAACTACGCCAGTGGGGGTGGGGTGTTTTAAGGCATTTGTCTCCGTGCTAAACACACACACACACACACACACACACACACACACACACACACACAGACCCAATTGTTCTCAACATAATGTGCCTCTGCAGCTTATTCTGCAGATGTGTGTGAGACCATATGGCCATGACAAAACATTTCAGCACACATTGCATGTGGCTGCGTGTGCGGCAGAGCTGCTGAGATTGTGAGGATTCAGCATGTTGTCATCTTTCTGGCATGAGGTGTGTAAAGGGATACAGACGCAGCCATGATGCCAGCATTCTACCTGCCAATCATGCCCGTCAGGAGGGGGGGATGCTGGCGGGACACACAGCTTCCACTTTCATATAAAATAAACATCCCATCATACAGAAAATGGAGAGAAATCTTCCTCTGGAGGGCGTGTCCTTGACAAAATGCTCCATCCTGACGGTTCAATGCTCTCCCAGACCTCTGCTTTGTCTTCATGTTTCCTGCCTCACGTCAGCAACACACACACACACACACACACCTCCTCATGCTTCGGTCAGAACTGAGGAAAACCAGCATCATTTTCTGGTCTTTATGGGAGCCTTTGTGTTAATCCAGGTGGAAGTGCAGAGCAGAGGAGCAGGATCACAAAGGGACCGGAGGAAGAGAGGCTCGGGACCACATCCAGGCCGCCTTCCCATCAGATCATGTTGCTCCTTGCTGGGTTTAACTGCTGCACACGTTTCTATTTTGAGTGGAGTCGCTGCATCTTCTGCTTCACATAGACAAAGGCAAAATAAGATGGGAAGTGTTACATAAGCAGTTACAGATACACTTATTTAGGTTTTTTCTCCCTCCAGCTGAGTGAGCTTCAGCCTGTTGACGGTGCGGCCCCTCCCCGCCGGCGCTATATGACTGCATACAGGCCATGTGCACACGTGAGCTGGATTTACGTATTCCTGCATCTGTGATGAAGGTTTTATTTCCCCATAAATCCCTGTATCAGTGTGTGTGTGTGTGTGTGTGTGAGAAGAGGCCACGCTCTGGTAATCTTGTTGAGTCAGGGACGTGCAGGCTTTCCTTGCGTCAAATGCAACAGATCTTATTCAAACATCAGGCTTTGGAAACGCAGCCAGTCCACACAGGGCGGTGCAGAGGCCAGTTTCTGTTCAGTCAGCACACACACACACACACACACACACACACACACCTCATCACGCCTCGACAGCAATGAGAACAGAGTTGCTTCAAACATCATGTTAGGTGTCTTTATGGAAACCAGGAGAGAAAAGGTTTCTGTAGCGGAAGAGCGTCAGCCTCAGCTTCTCTCATTCGCTCTCCTGGAAAGATGCTTCATCACAAGGGGGGTGTTAGTGGAAGCAGCGTGGGGGGGGGCCTGACAGCATCCAGGCAGAGTAACGGCTGCTGTCTGCAGGGACGTGTTGGTGGGAAACGCTCTATTTGTGTTCACCACAAAACCACAAAGTTTCTGACTGCATTCGGTTCTACTGGGTCTGTTAACAAACAGTAAACCGGGAGTTTGGCAGCTTTGGTGCACATCGCCACCTCTCTGGGTGGTTTTTTATGACTGCTGCAACATTCATGCAAGATTTTTGTGGCAGCTGTTGTGAAAAGTTGTGGTGCAGCTTTCTGACTTATTCAGTGTTTACAACAAGTCTGAACCAAGTGGACTCATGTAGATCGGTGCATTTCAAACCCTCCCAGGAGCCGGGAGGAAAAACGTCTGGCTTTGTGAGTTTGTCTCCAAACCAACAACTGGTGCCGTATTTTACACACGGCTCAGTCGCTTTCCACACATACAGCTGTGCTCACATGTCTTCATCCCCTTTCATTACAGAAAAGGCTGAATTTACAACAGTCACTCAAATTACTGGAGACTTACAAAAGGAACAAAAAGGAACTAAAAATGTGCAAAAATATAATTTAGCAATAAAAGACACTGTTTTTTCATTTAACTGAGATGAAGAAAGAAAAACAAACAAACAGACAAATGTGTCCTGGACAAATGAGAGACTTTTCTGTTGAACAGTGGGACAAAATACCTGTCAACAGGTGCAGAAGTCTGACTGAGAGGAACAGAAAACACCTGACTGGAGCGGAAACATTAAAGGATTGTTCAACTAAATATTACTTTATGACGGATGTAAGATGTAAAAAATTATATTATTTGTTTGCTTTTTAAAAAAATATTTCTATTGAACCAGAATTAGAAAATAATGTAATGATTTTCATAAATTTTTTATTTATTATTACTTTAGTCAATTTCAGCTTATTTTACAAGCAGCTGTTTTTTCCTTCTTTAATGAATAAATATGAGCACAACTGTACCAAACGCCAAGCAAACGTTTTCTACCTTAAAAACAGACTCGTTATGCTTCACAGTGTTCCATGTGATATGCCATCTTTCCTTTACAGGAAAACACCTGCATTGCTCCCCAGACAGTTCCCAAACTGGCAACCCCTGACTGAGGAGCATCCTGGGAGGCAGAAACATCCACCTGAGTGTTTTTCCTGACAGAACCGTGGAGGAATGTCTGTGTGAGTGTGTGATGGCTGATTTCCATCCTGTGTGTCTTCTCCTCCCATCTTCAGCCGCTGGATGAAACTCGGACTTCTGCTGGACCGCGGCGACACGGCAGCTCCTGGAGAGAGGAAGGACCCACCGGATCATTTCTGAAACTCCAACATGTTCTTCACACCGACTCCTCAACAACTCGGCAGAATGCATCGTTTTGACCACCTGACTGCTCCATAAGGACATCCTCCTCGCCGTTTTGCCATTTTGTTGTTTTTTTTCCTTTGCTTGACAAAGTTGCCTCTTCAGCATGCGTCCCTCCCTGGCTACCGCAGTCCTACCCGCCAGGACCCGCTCCCACAACCCGCCCAACCTGGCCGTTGGAGGCCGCGAACACCTGTCGGCGCCACGGAGACGCAGCCCTCACCTGCGGCACACCCTCAGTCCGGAAAACCTTCGGACGCTGGCAGAGAGGGGGGGGGCAGCCGTCGATGCCGCCTCTGTTGTCGGCGGCCCGATTGGGCTCACGCGCGCCAACAGCGACACCGACCTGGTGACCTCCCAGAGCCGCTCGTCTCTGACGGCCTCCACCCTGGAGTACACGCTGAACCGAGGCCAGAACCTGGTCATATCCTGGGACATAAAGGAGGAGGTGGACGCTACGGACTGGATCGGGCTGTACCATATCGGTGAGATGGCCTAACACACACACACACACACACACACACACACACACATAATATACAGTACAGTTAAACTAAGCCAGTATATGTCTACTGCAAACAGTATAGGGACAGTAGATGTCTTCAACTCATCACATAAATCCTTCATTTAAATAACAGATAAAATACCTCGATGTTGATCCCATATAATATTTTATATCTAAACGTTTGCTTTAAATCTTCTTTCAGCTCTAAATGACACGATGTTGCATGTAAAACCTCTATCTTACGTGCAGCACAACACTTGTCTTCTAGGGACCACCGTGGGACAATTTATGCTCCGACCAGTGTCGAAATCCAACCCATACTTGCTTTTTAGCAAACAGATCATGTGATTTATTGTCTGGATTTAAGATAGCAAGAACCCTTAAGGTCCTGGCCAAGACTAGAACAGATCAGTTTTCCAAATCTGGCCTAGAACTGGGCCAGTTCTGGCCCAGATCTGGCTTGGATTCAGCCCCAGTTTGGGCCAGACTTGGACCAGATAGGTTACTGGTAATAACAGCTGTACAGTGGTCTTATCTATGTATAGATTTGATCATTTTGTCTCCCGTTAAAAGCTTCGACTGCAAAAACACGTCATTATGTTCATCTTCTACATCTGCTGTTGCCTTTTCATTACAGTTTTTCAGACAATAAGAGTAATATTTCTGAGTTTGTCAAACAGTTGCGATTCGCAGGTGTTTCCATTGAACAGCGCATCAGCTCCGTTTTCGTACGATCTCGTCCGGTTGATAAGATTTTAGGAGAACTGTGGCTGATGCGAGGTAGTCGTGTAGCGTTGTTTGGAAGTTTTCTACTTGCTACGGCCTTTTGAAGGTTTTCTCCCTCATTTTCTTTACTAAACCTCTGAAATTTGCTGTTGTTTGTTCCACGCCGCCCCATCTTTACTGGTTTTCCTGGTCACATGACCCCCACGTCACGTCAGAAATGGGAAAAAAGTGTTTCCTTTACACTTTTGCATTATATTTCTATATGGAAAAGTCTGAAAAACCACCTCATGAGAGTGTAAAAACGTTTTAGCGATATTTGATTTGGTTTTTTTATTGCGATGTTAAGTTTTTGCGCAGTTCTAGGTGAAATGGAAACTCACCTAGCTATTGAACATCTCCAGTAACACAGGGTGATGGATTAACAGCGTAACACCGGCATGAAGCTGACTCGACCCAGCCCATCTTGTCCTCGGAGCTTTTCAGCTGACCCCGGGCTTTTATTATTGGAACCCCGAGAACAGCCAGGCTGGAGCGGGAGCTTCCAACTCCAAGTCAATACTGAAACATAAGCTGCTGAGACTTTACACAGGACGGGGGGGCTGAGTCAACATATGAAGGCTATTCCTCAGTGTACGATAACACACACCCCCATCAAACCTCACGCCTCTTAGAGGCAAGTGGGGGTGGTCTCCTGTGATGTATCCTAATCCTGCTTAGAGACAGGAATTTGACAGGGGGGGTGCATTGACCTGAGTGCTGAAGGAAGCTATTGGGCTCGAACTGACGGGCAGATCTGTCCATGCTGCTGAAAGCTAATACAGGGGGAAGCGTGTACATCCAGCTCATTGGTTAGATGAGTCCTGGTTCCACCTTGATTCCAGTTTAACCCAGATCTCTCCACTTGGACCCCTTCATTTTACCGTGTTTTTGATGCTTTCTTCCAGGTTTCATGTGAGACCGTGTTTATTTAAAGCGGGTAAAAGGAAACACACTGACCATTACCACAAATCTGACATGAAAGGCCAGTTTAACCATCCTGAAAAATGCCAAAGATTGACGCTCCCAGTTAGTTCTGAGGTGGCAACAGGGTGAAGCTGGACAGAGATGAAACCTTTTGGAAATGACCTGCATGACACTCACACTGCAGGAACAGTTACACCAGCCTGAATTGGCTTGAACTGATGTGTGTGTAAAGTGCCCTGAGACCACGTTGCTGTGAAGCAGCGCTGTACTAATGAAGCTGAGTAAAGCTGAATGGCTCTAATTGCTGCTGCACAAGCCCTTATACCCCAAAAACATCCTCTGAGCAAAAAAAACTTCCTCTTGTTGAAATGTAAACAGTCTGGACAGACAAATGTCATCAGGCAAGCAGGAAGTGTGTGAAATGGAGCAGTACGAATGCTGATATGATCAAGTAAATGGTGAAGAGCAACACACACATGCTGCCTTCACTTGCACTGAGACATCTGAGTGTTATGCAGGTAAGATCAGTTCACACTGAATTATCGTTAGAATTTAATAGTTTAGTCTCAGAGAGTCACCTAGAGGGGCAGTCAGGTTTTTACTGGTAGGTCACCCCCTGTCTACGAGTTTCATCGCTTTATCACTGGTCCTGGTTTAAAGCCCCAGTGTGTGAGAAGGACTCCCATCTAGAGGTTCATTAATTACAGTTAAACAGCCGAGTAGCGCTCTCTGGCCCCATCAATTAGTTTATCTAATACTGTAAATAAATAACAAATATTCCAAATATGTTTATGTATACAAACTTGATTAATAGTTCTGTATAAACATTACCAAGATCTTTATGTAAACTTTACAAGGAAATGTACATTAACTTTGCAAAGAGCTTTACATAAACCTTGCCAAATACTTCACATAAACTTTATTAAGAACTTTACATAAACTTTACTAAAAGCTTTACATAAACTTTACTCAAAGCTTTACATAAATTTTACTCAAAGCTTTACATAAACTTTACTAATTACTTTACATTAACTTTAGTTAGAACTTTACATAAACTTTTGTAAGAGTTTTACATAAACTTTACCAAGCGCTTTACATAAACTTTACAAATAAATTTACGTAAACTTTACAAAGATCTTTACATAAACTTTACCAAGAGTTTTACAGAAACATTACTCAGAACTTAACATAAACTTTACTAAAAGCTTTACATAAACTTTACTAAAAGCTTTACATAAACTTTACTCAAAGCTTTACATAAATTTTACTCAAAGCTTTACATAAACTTTACTAATTACTTTACATTAACTTTAGTTAGAACTTTACATAAACTTTTGTAAGAGTTTTACATAAACTTTACCAAGCGCTTTACATAAACTTTACAAATAAATTTACGTAAACTTTACAAAGATCTTTACATAAACTTTACCAAGAGTTTTACAGAAACATTACTCAGAACTTAACATAAACTTTACTAAAAGCTTTACATAAACTTTACTAAAAGCTTTACATAAACTTTACTCAAAGCTTTACATAAATTTTACTCAAAGCTTTACATAAACTTTACTAATTACTTTACATTAACTTTAGTTAGAACTTTACATAAACTTTTGTAAGAGTTTTACATAAACTTTACCAAGCGCTTTACATAAACTTTACAAATAAATTTACGTAAACTTTACAAAGAGCTTTACATAAACTTTACCAAGAGTTTTACAGAAACATTACTCAGAACTTAACAGAAACTTTACTAAAAGCTTTACATAAACTTTGCTAAGAACTTTACATAAACTTTGCTAAGAACTTTACATAAACTTTAGTTATAACTTTACATAAACTTTTGTAAGAGCTTTACATAAACTTTACTAAAAGCTTTACATAAACTTTACTAAGAACTTTAAATAAACTTTACTAAGAACTTTACATTAACTTTAGTTAGAACTTTACATAAACTTTACGAAGAGCTTTACATAAACGTCATTAATAGTTTTACACAAATCTTATTTAGAGCATCACATTAACTTTATATGTGTTGCGTAAACTATATGAGCAGTGTAACATCAATTCTATGTTCATTCTTCTCAGTTTTATTTAATTGGATGACATAAATTTTATTTTCTGGTAAACGACATAAACAGTAGAATAAAGTAGCTGCTGGACTACCTGTCCTGTTTCTAACATAACACCATGATAAACTTCACTGTTAGACTGAATGAACTTAATGTCCAGCAGGAAGGTGCAGCCTCCACCTCAGTTCTGACGTCCCTCATCATGAACCGTCTCCATCTGGTAAACGCTGCACCCATGTAGACTCTCCTGTTCTCCCACTCCCTCTCACAGCACAAAGAGTATGGATAGTCCTTCACTTCAATGGAAAACAGCAAGTTGAATGATCCATGGTCATCTTTTGTTGTGAAAACCAACCAAAAAAACCAAAAAAACAAATTACTTTTAAACTGTAGCTTTAAAGAGAAAAAAAACTCCTAAAATGACAAATCCATAGTAAATGAAGAGTTTTGTTCCTGTGTCCATATGCATGTAAGGACCTCAGAAAATGTATTCTTAGAGTTAAAACATTGTAGTCTGTTACTATTGTTGAGTTAGTAGCAAAAACCAGAGCAGAGATGTCAAATGTGTGTTTTTCCTTCCACCTGTCAGAAGATAAAACTATGCTAACACTTCCATGAAGACGCATCTCTGATCACCTTCAGCAGCAAAATCGAGGCAGTAATGTTGGCACCGAAATAAACGCTTGCTTGTTCTGTGGCATTAGGGTCGAAACCCTGAGCACCAGCGGAAAATAAACACTATTTTACTCTTTATTCAGGTTTCCATTTCCATTTTTTCAGCCGTTGAATGATTGCAATTTAAGACTGAAGGCCCTTCCGCACTTCCCTGAAGACCAGAACCACCTTTTAGATGCAGTCAACACTCTGATGACATCGACTGTTGAAGGTCTAATAAAAACTTAGAAAAATCCACCATTTTAAACCTTGTCTGAATAAACTGAACATGGATGAAACATGCGTTATCGCGGCTTCATGTAGCCGCCGTTTGTGGAGCCGAAACTGAACCAGAGAAGAGGAAGGGAGTCGGTTTAAACTGCTGGTGCTGCGGGGAGCATCACCTCGCTTCATATTGATCACAAGGCTGCCAGGACTTCATTTTTTGCTCCAGGGTCTTGGACCCCAGAGGAGCCACCGCTTTCCTTGACTAAGCAGACATTCAATGACATGCAGCCTGCCTTTCCCACCCTCAGCTCCCCTTCAAACCCACACATACGCAGCACACACCACTTCCTGTGTTTGGGCCTTCATTAATCTGCAAAGTGCTACGGACAGCGGAATCCCCTTCCATGTTTTTAACTCAAAGGAAGTTTAGAGTTTGTCCTTCTGCTTTGAGGTTATAGGGGGTTATTTTTGGAACGGATTTCACTGATTAAAGGCAAACTTGTGTTTTGGAGTGCAGTATCTGCAGACTAAACACACTGAAAGTCAGATCAGATGCAGCTTGGTTGCAGTTTTTCCCTTCAAAGCACAGACAAGAGCTTAAAAACTGGTCTCTGTGACGTGATGAACATCTCCTGGTATGAAATCAACAAAGTGAAGATGTTTATGGCCTAACCTTGACTTTAAGCAGGCAGCATCTTCTGTAACTAACAGTTTCCCGCCTTCCCAGATGAGACCAGTCCATCCAATGTGTGGGACTGTAAAAACAGAGGAGTGAACGGCACCCAGAAAGGTCAGATCGTTTGGAGATTGGAGCCTGGGCCCTACTTTATGGAGCGTAAGTTTCCACACGTCTTTGCACACCATCTCTGAGTTTCTTGAAAGTATTGTAAAATATTTAATATTCTTGGTTTTATAATGTTATTATGAACGATGGGTGAAGTGACAAACACTGATAACGTCTAGTGGCAGACATGTTAGCAGCAAATAAAGTCTGTCTGAGCGTTGCGGTAATCAGAAATCCCCACCCTGTTTCTCCTAAAGACCCCCACGCAGGTACCAAAAAGTGTCTTCCTGGAAAAACAGTGAAATTAAAGTCACATTACGTAACTTTCTGACCTTAAAAATCCCAGACTTGTTCGACGACACAGTGACATGTATCATGTGCAGTTCTACAGCTGCTGCAGCGTCCCGAGGCTGAAAAAACAATATACAACAACCTAACAGGTCAGGTAGGATCAAGCGACAACCTCTGGCGGTTAAAAGTGAAGCCTATGTGGAAGTAGGGCTGGGCGATATATTGAATATACTCGATATATCGTTGCTAGTCCCCTGTGCGAATATAGAAAATGCCTATATTCGTCATATTCGAGTATCCTGTTGTCACGCAGGTGTTTTTAGCTGTGGGCGGGGTTTCCTCCCTCCTCCTCGACTCTGCACCGCTTTGCACAGAGAGTTAAAGCAAGCGCTCCTAGTCACGTACATAACGTGAGCTACGTGCTACGTCATGAGAGGCAGCGTGTCGCCACTTTCTCGCTAAATCTGGCGACTTTTTGTGAAAAGCGATTAGCGACAAATCTTTTACTGGAGTTATTGGAGACTTTCCTGGTGTTTTGGCGACTGACTTTAAAGCGCATATTGTAAAGTTATTGTCCGAAGGAGAGTCTCTCCCCGTCCTAAAGCACCCAGTCGCTCCGGCTGCAGCTGCAGCCAGTCAGAGGAGCAGAGAGGACACCTGCACGACTCCACCTACAGTCACAATGAACAGCCAAATCCGCCACTGATCCCGCTCTGGATTACAGAGTGGGACGTAAATTACAAAGTTTTTCACGTCACGCAAAAGTAATTCATTATATTTAATTACATTCACAGCCTCTGTCACTTACTCACCTCATCCACTGTGTGTGTGACACAAGCATATTTATCTGGCTCGTCATGTCTCTAGAAAGTACAGAAAGGAGTGGGAATCAAACCCTGAATTAAAAACTGGCTGAAGCTGTTTATTGGAGACGATACGAGGACATTCTGCCTGGATTATAAGACTGATTTCTACACTAAACTCTACGATAAAAAAAAAAAAAATACACAACTAAAAAACGTATCCATAAAGTAAAGCCTTATAATAGTTCATCATTTGAAAAGTCCCCCCTAGAGCTCCTATTTTCATATGTTGCATTTATTACATCATGCAAAGTCACTTTATTTTGTTTTAAAATGACATGTTTCTGCCACTGCTTTAACTGTTCAATAAATACGGTTTTGATCAGTTTGCTTCCTTACAATTTCATCCTTTTGGCATGAATGTTTAAAATCAGCATATCTTGATGCAGTATTAACAATTATGTTTTAATGGAGACACAAAATCATCTTACTGATGTGATTGTATGCACCAAAGCATTCATTCAAGGCTGAGGTAAATATCGAGATATATATCGTATATCGTGACATGCCATAAAAATATCGGGATATTACTAAAAGGTCATACCGCCCAGCCCTATGTGGATGTGCATAAAACTGCAGTTCTCCCTTCATCCACTAGGGGCTCCAAAACAGAGCAAATCCTCATAGACTCCCATGTTAAAAAGACCAACTTCACAGCAGAAATAAACATGTTTACAGCAGAAATAAACATGTTTACATCCTGGTACAAAAATCCATTTTAGGTTTAATAGGTCAGGTTTACCTTCATGACAACTGTGGGGGGAGTGATTTTTTTTTCTAACTCCTCCAATTAAAAGTAATTTAATCTCGAAGTTCGGCATATTTAGGGGCGTGTCCTTTTGATTGACAGGTACACAATCTCCTGCTTCAAGTAAGAAGAACGTAGAACAACCGCGGTTTTTAGCTGGTTAACGTGACTTAGCTTTAGCCCGCTTACCTCTGTTAGCTGGTTAGCTCCTGTTATCTCAAAGGTTAGCTCGGTTAGCTCTTAGCTACAGAAAGCTCGGAGTTCGCTGAATGTCAAAAGTCCACCATGACGCTCACAGTCCCCCTCTCAGCTCCACCTCTTTGCCCATATTTGTATTTTCTGAACGAGACAACACGCATGTCCCTGTCAAGATGGTGATGGTAGGAACCGCCCACCGAGCTTCAATTCAGCTCTTCAGAAACCTATGGGTGACGTCACGGAGGCTCCGCCCATCTTTTTATATAGTCTATGGGTAGGATGTGAGATGGATGCTGAATTAGCCGTCAATAAGTGTGTAATAAGTTCTGTCGTGTGCCTTTAAGGCATCCATCAACATTTAGCCTGACTTGTTTATAGGAATGATTAATCTGGACTGTGATGTTTGGTATGAATCAAATGAAGCTGGAAAAAGGTGGATAGACATGAACTACTCCACCGGCTCACTGAGCGCACTAAGCCACATGATGAAACCTGATTGGATGCACAAGCTGTGACCTGCTAAGTAGCTTTGTGATATTTGTAGTTAAAGATATTGTTTAATAGCAGCTTGTGATGACCTATAGGTTTAAATCATTTACTTTTTTATCTTATGTTAGAAGATCTCATTCCAACTGAACCCGCTCTGCTCTGTAACGTATAAATAAATCCAACGTATGTCTCCCAGAGACAACGCTATGGGACTTCTACCTGGACCTGCAATGCTTTGTTCTGGAAACTACATCATGGAAATGGTTTTGAACATCTGGTTAGCTTCGTATTCCAGCTGTTTGTTGGCAGAAAAGCTGCTGTTTGACACATAAATAACACTGAAACAGTGGAAATAAAGAAACAAGACATCTGAAATGAAATGAGATTTGGCCTACAGACCGTTGATCCTGATGACTACAAGAAGCTCAAAGCTGAGCAGCACACAAGCAAACTGGCACATGTGATTAGGGACAAGCTGGTATGTACCTATTTCACCAGTAATCCAGGTATCACACATCTGATTCCCCAGTGCCGGCTGGCTGTGTGAAAGCACACACTGATCCGGTGCTGATCCGCCTCTGTTTGCTCAGAGAGTCGAGGACACGGTGCAAACACTGTTTGAAAAGAGCTTGTGTTAGATCATCATGTGATGTAGTGTGAGCCACATAAACCCTTAAAACATGCAGAATCCAAATCTATTGCATATAAAATATTCTAAATAAATTCTTTACTTCTTTTGCAGCTGAAACTAAGATCTGTTTCAAGTACTACCACGGCGTGAGTGGTGCACTGAGAGCCACAACGCCCTGCATCACTGTGAAGAATCCAGCTGTCCTGGTGGGTTGGAGACGGAGAGTTAATACCAACATCTTCAGCTGAAATGAGCCAATCGAAGCCAAGCAGTCAGCTGGGACTGTTGCATGTTCTAGACATGATGGTCACCAAGTATCAGCTGTTAAAACACCAACCAGCAAGGCTGAATACTTTCTCCAGTGTTTCTGGAAGTCGTAAAGATTGAAGCTGGACTGTTGAAATCTGTCTGGATGTCGTGGAGATTCCTCCTGATGATTCATGTCCACTGCAGAGCCACACGCCTCTTAAGCCAGACATGGAATTGATTGTCTGTTTTGTTTCATACAGTCAAACTGATTGATGGCTCAATCGAACCTTTAAGCATTTTGATCGATGAGTCCCCCGCTGGCTGCTGTCTCTACATTTAATCATCTAAATCTCCTCCAGACTTTTATCCGTTACTGATTTATGGAAATGTATTTTGTTAGTAACAACATGGGAATGACGACCGGTCTGATGGTTCTGGTTTTATCTGGTATGAGGAGTGTGAACCATGTTTTGTTTGGCAGGTGGAGGGGCTGTCGGAGCAGATTGGCGTCGAGCATCCTCGCAAACTGATCAGCTTTACTTTGACAGGTGAGCTGAGATGTTTGTTGTCATGTTTAATGGCTGGAAAGCAGAAAGTCTGCAAACACAGGGACCGAGTTCATCTGCATCTTTGCATGTGAAGGAGTTCAGGAAAGCCTGCAGGAAACTTAGAAGGTTGTTTTTCAGCACACACAGTTGCTTTAGAGCTGGAAGAGGTGTTTTCCTGCCAGAGAGAGACGAAGAACGTTATCAGTTTTCTACTGAAGTCAGCTGATGTCAGGATCATTTTCACGACTTTACAGGAATATGCGGTTTGTTGGTGCGGTGACTTTGCTCCGTCAGCCTCTGTGTGTCTGCAGACAGGAGACCCCTCGCTTCCTTTGCTTCACCGCTCTTGTCTTCTGAACGGCTTTGTTGCAGATCTGCGCGCCACTGGCCTGAAGAAGGGCATGTTTTTTAATCCTGACCCGTACCTGAAGATGTCCATCCACCCTGGAAAGCGGAGCGTCTTCCCCGTCTTCAGCCATCATGGACAGGAGCGACGATCGGCCATCATCGCCAACACAACCAACCCCGTCTGGCACGGAGAGGTGAGACCCTTACTGGTCAAGCAAAGTCACTCACATTCACAACTCAGGCAGTGTGTTAAGGCACCTCTTTCTACAGAAATACACCTTTGTGGCCTTGATGACTGACATCCTCTACATCGAGGTGAAGGACAAGTTTGCAAAGAGCAGGCCGATCATCAAACGCTTCCTCGGTCAGCTGACCATCCCGGTGCAGCGTCTCATTGAAAAAATCCCCGGGTGAGTGGTGAATACGCAGACATGTGCACACCTCCTCT